>NC_143018.1:24277522-24610022 GCF_055824585.1 Amblyomma mixtum
GGCACCAGTCGTTACTGCTTTTTCTTTTCCCGCATTTCCTCCGAGGCTTCAGGGCGCTTTAAACTCCGCTAACTTAAAAAGGAAGTGTTGCCCTGTTTATGACACGAGTGTCTTTGTCAAAATTTTAGCTAGCAGCGTGCACCCTGAATGCAGGGTTAATTGGAGGGCTATGGGAGAGGCCTTTGCGCTGCAGTGGGCGTAGTTAAGCTGATTACCATGATGATGATGATTTTGGGCCGCAGAAATCCCTCCTCCGGCTGTCCAAAATCTGATAATGTAAGGGAAAAAAAATGGCTGAGGCTTAGCTAAGGTTAAGCCTAGTCAGATGCGAAGCATATTGATGGCTAGGCTTGGTAATACATGGCTTTCCTTGGTTGAATACTTGGTCATTTTAATACAACCACTAGAAGTGTAGCAAGGATTGCCGTGGCAGCTATATACGGGATCATCGGTGAATTCAATGCAGAGTGCACAACCGCTGCCCCAGCCCCGGCTACAACAGCATTCTTGGCACCCGCGGAAAGTACATTGGAAAGCTGAGGCAAGCTCAGCTTTATACCGCTGCTGTAGCGTCACGTGGTCAGCTGCAGCGCCTCTGATGTGGAGTCTCCACCGCCGCGGCCGACCGCGCGAGCCGGCAGCCCATCTCTCCTCTGCTGTGACGTCATGTTGTCACGTGGTGTCACGTGGTCACGCTAAAGGTCAATGGTAGCTCCACCGCCGCGCTCGACGGGCTGTAGTGTAGCTCTAGTAATATGCTTCGCATAAAAATTGGCCATGGTTTAACTCTGGTTGACCTAAAGGAATGCGTAAGCACGTTGCTTCTTCCTCGCCTCCGTCAGTCTTCTTGCTCTGTCATTAGCTTTATCCATAGCGAGACGGTTCAGCCGTTGTTGTTGCGACTGAGAGAAGAATGAAAAGGAAACTGCATGGGCCTGCCAACTGGCTCAGGCCGAGCCACCACCGCTGCCACGTGCAGATAGAGGATAGTTCAAAGATAAGAGGAAAGAAAGAAAAGGAAAGAAAAGACGCGCGTCGCAACAACCGCGTCCGCCGAAGCAGACTCTGGCTGGAAAAACATAAGCGGCCGAAGCCGCGCTCGCTCCACCACCTCCTCTCCGGTTCAGCCGAGCAGAAGCGCACCGAGGCATCAACCTCCTCTCCCGGAGCGAGCGCTGGCGAGAGGTAGAGGTTGAGGGACTTTAGGTAGAGGTAGAGTTACTGTATATGCTTTGGTAGCATATACAGTAACTCTTGGTAGAGGTAAAGCCCCTCAGAGGGGCTTTAGGTAGAGGGTGGAGCTAGCGTCCTCTATCGCGATGCTAGGCGACGGCGAGGGGGCGGAGCGATCGCGCGCTGTCGCGTTGCTGGGCAACGGCGCGCCATCTGCTAGGCGCGGCGGCGGCTCAAGGTCAGCGTAGCTTCGGCGCGACGGCGGCCACCTGAGGTCTCGCTTTGGCTGTCGGAGTGTTGCTTTCGCAGCAAAAGTCGGATCCTACATGGGCTCTTTTATCGATTGAGAAGGCACGGGGTGTATTTTGGTGATATGGGTACCTACAGATGCGCACTATACTTTCAGTGCGAAATCACTACTTCACTAGCACAGCTGAGTATATGTGAAACCTCACTTTTGACATTGATCTTTGACCTTGATCTTGCATGCGGTTGCCTCTGAGGCGGCGTTGTCTCAAGTGCTTTTGCACGTTCTACTCGATTTAACTAAAACCCAACCATTTTTAAGCATGAAATGCTTTTAGCTCCCGTTGTCGGCAGTGTGGTGACCTCACGCCGAGACCGAGAGCCATCATCCGGGCTCTGAAATCCACTCATCCGGGCACTGAATTCCAGTCATCCGGGCACTGAATTCCAGTCATCCGGGCTCTGAAACGAGAACATCTGGGCACCGTACGAGACTCAACGAGATTTAACGAGACTCTCTAAGCCCTCCTACGCGACCGGCATGCAAGCGCCGGTTGGTCTCCAAATGAGACAAAAAATAACTGCTGCCAGTGCCTTCTCAATGTTTATCAAGATATCAGTGGAGCTGTGGGTTTGATAATGCACGGAATTATAATTTCCGATTTCTAATAACGCGTGCAAAAAGCACATAAATGCCACGTTACACTTTGTTGTCATACGTGATCCGGGGGAGAAGCGCTGCGTTCAAAGGGCAAGGCATCGCGCCGAACGGGTGGTGGCGTTCCTCCCTTCCTTTACGGTGCGGTTCGGGTGTCCACCGAGATGGCAGAGAATTACTGCGCCATTTCCTTTCCTCAAAAAACCTTGCGTTCAAATGGCAAGGCATTGCGCTGAACGGGTGGTGGCGTTCCTCCCTTCTTGTACGGTGCGGTTCGGGTGTCCACCGAGATGACATTAGGCCCGTAAACATTTCATGCTTACTCTACTCTCGTTTACGGGAGAGGCAGAGATTTTTTTTTTCTACTGAATGCGTGTGGACCGCTCCTTCCGTTCCCTTTGTACTTCCTCTCCACGGGTACTGTTTCCTAATGGCCTTGTATCCATTTTTCACCTGTCTTCCCCTACACGGTTATTTATTCCCTCTCAGCTGAGCAGAAGCCACGTTTCTGCACCATTTTCTGGTTTCGTTGCGAAAGCAACACTACACTATTCGCTGAGCCATTTTGCGGAGTTCTGGAAAGGCCAAGCTGCGCATGCGCGAGGAGCGGGTGACGTCACACAGCGCACAGCTGGCGAGCCGGGGCCGCCGCCGCGCGCTTTCCATCGCCTCGCCGACAGGATCCCTCTCTCTCTCTTCCTTTCCTCAAATACAATTCTCATTTTCTTCATCACGGCCCCTCTTTCACTCCCACTTCCTCCCTTCCTCTGAGGTGCGGTTCGGTGTCCACCGAGATGACAGAGAATTACTGCGCCATTTCGTTTCCTCAGAGAGAGAGAGAGAGAGAGAAAAGGACGGAAAGGCAGGGAGGTTAACCAGGCGATGCCCAGTTGGCTACCCTACAAAAGCGTTGCCTTCAAAGGGCAAGGCATCGTGCCGAACGGGTGGTGGTGTTCCGTGGACTGCCAGCGCTACAACACGCTGCCGCGTTCCACTCCTAAAGGCGAAGCTTAAGCGTCATTAATTAGCAGTTAATTAGCACTTAGCCATTAATCGGTAATTAGTGATTAATTAGTAATTTGTCATTACTTAGTGATTAGTACTTAATTATGTTCGACGTCATCCAGTGGTGACGTCACCAGTGTCACAGAAGCAGCCAAAGTGGCGCGGAAAATGCTTTCGCCTCTACGCACTTTACACAAAATGCCCCTGAATTTTTTTCAGAGGAAAGCGCGAACAGGCTGCGCTGCGCTGCGCGAAGGCTGCGCTTGGGTGGATGTCAATGAGTAATTACTCCCTTATAGCTGAAGGGCTTCGTCATTTTGAAGTAGACCGAGCGACACTGGCGCGCATGTCAGGCTTAAACGCACACTTCCGTGTACGACCACCTGGTTCCCAGGACTCCCGCTGTAGACAATGCTTCATCTGGAGGGAATATGAGTTGTTCCGGCGTTCAGAATTCCATCATGGACACAGGTGTGTACTACCTTACTGCCGTCCCTTTTGAAGACGATGCGGTCCCGTACACCGGTGATCAGGAACGAGCCAAGTAGGAAGAACACGGCGATCACGTTCACGAGCACTACGCTGCGCTGATAGTTGTAGTCGGACAGGACCATCCTCTGCACGACACAGCACACCGAAGTCAACTTGACTGGCGTATAAGAGCCCAGTGGAGCTAAGAACAGGAAATTATTCAATTTCACTGTGCCAGCGCAGCCTTCTGCACTTTCTCAAGAATTCGTCGTGAGACGAGCTACGCCGTTACGTTAAGCTATACTTTCCGAGCCCGATAGAAACATCGCGAATTTGCGGAAAGAACAAAATTAAGGTAGACTCTAATAACGTCCGAGCGATGAGAAGTCGGCCGGCCGCCGTCTGCCATGATTTTTGTATGCACATGTGCAGAGAGGAAGAATTTCCCTGCTTTGTCGCCCCAGACTCACTCCAAGAGGCAGTACTGAATGGCCCACGAAACGCACTGTCATCGCGCCAACTTGCTATGCAGTTATGTGGACGCACGGAACAGTGAAAAACGTAGCGACTGCTGAAATGCACGCGGCTGGCTCAGTTGTCGCAGAAACGGCAGACGCGGTGGGAATGCTGTTGTCGCTCCTGTGCGTGCTTCGCCAGGCCTCATTTTGTGTATACGCTGGGCGTACCAATACTTGCGTGCGTGTGCATCGACTACGTAAGCAGCAATGACGCGGCAGGACCGTCTCACCTCCGAGGCCCACAGGTGCTGTGCGGCGGCAACGGCGTCGATGATGGCGGCCGTGGAGAGCATTCCGAGCACGCACCAGATGTAGGCCGAGCAGGGCTGGGCACGCTTGTTTCGCCAGGCAGCCATGCAGCTCAGCGTCACCTGCGCGCAACATGTACGACGTAGCCGCTTCAGGGAGGCTCACTTCCGCACATTACCTATCATGATGTCCTTTTTCCGGCAAACTGCGCATGGCGATGAGGCTGAAACCAGGTTGGAAAAGGCGACAGGCAACTTTCTGCAGCTACACGACCAATTCTGGCGCTTTAATGCGGTCGCTTTAGAAGCCCTATGGGGCCAAAATGTGTCCTCGGTCGTAAAATTCGCCCATTGGCTGCAGGGAAGTGACGTCACCAGATCGGAGCATTCTCATTGGCTGGAGTGAAGTGACGTCACCAGATCGGAGCATTCTCATTGGTTCGAGTGAAGTGACGTCACCAGATCGGAGCATTATCATTGGCTGGAGTGAAGTGACGTCACCAAACGGAATAGTTGTCTGACAGGAAGTGACGTCACTTCCTATTACGGCATTAACAGCTGCTTAGTACAGCCAACACATAATAGTATTGGTTGTCCCTGTTAATTTTTTCCGTATGCTCGTCTCTCGTGGCGCCAGACATCTTGGACAGCTTATTGTTACTTTCCAATTGCACAGGTGTTTAGCGTATCTGTGATTAGTGCGATACATTTGGGGCAGTTAGGGGTGTTGGCGGAACCGATCAGTAAAGCTTGAGGTTAAGAATGCGTTTGTCTCAATTCGTCCGAGGATACGATAGTGTTCCGCGGATCGGTGGAAGGTATGGTTTGGTTTGGTTTTATGGGGTTTAACGTCCCAAAGCGACTAAGGCTATGTGAGACGCCGTAGCGGAGGGCTCCGGAAATTTCGACCACCTGGGGTTCTTTAACGTGGAAGGAATAGTGTGTAGTCTTCCTTGGTGTAGCGCTGTGGAAACTGCTTCTTAGACATTCCTATTAAGATCACCGTCCCCGTCCCCTTCGGCAGAAAGTTAGGTGGGCGGATGAGATTAAGAAGTTTGCGGGGATACAGTGGCGGCAACTGACAAAGGACAGGGTTAATTGGAGAGACATGGGAGAGGCCTTTGCCCTGCAGTGGGTGTAGTCAGGCTGATGATGATGATTAAGATCACAGAACTATGGGCTCTTGGCAATGCACCACTGTCGTCACTGCTCCCGATATTGCACCATTTAAATGAAAGAGTCCATTCAAAAGCGCACAATCAGTCATTATCACGTATCGCTGGACACAGACAGGAGCGTGAGCTTGTTTCCTGGCCGAACGCGCTGCGTCAATGGGCTGGACTCGCGCCACCTTGTAGTATGCAACACTCGACTCGCGCCCCTTGTAGTATGCAACACTCGACTCGCGCCACCTTGTATGCAACACTCGACTCACGCCACGTTGTAGTATGCAACACTCGACTCACGCCACCTTGTAGTATGCAACACTCGACTCGCGCCACCTTGTATGCAACACTCGACTCACGCCACGTTGTAGTATGCAACACTCGACTCGCGCCCCTTGTAGTATGCAACACTCGACTCGCGCCACCTTGTATGCAACACTCGACTCACGCCACGTTGTAGTATGCAACACTCGACTCGCGCCACCTTGGAGTATGCAACACTCGACTCGCGCCACCTTGTATGCAACACTCGACTCACGCCACGTTGTAGTATGCAACACTCGACTCACGCCACCTTGTAGTATGCAACACTCGTCAGGAGAAGCAGCAAAGTTCTCCAGCCTAATACATTTTCGAATATGTCTTCGCCAGCGGACACTAAGAAGTACGAATTCCGACCGTGGTGGCAAGCATGAACTCGGCGCACAATTCACGAAAAGCATGCTTCTCAAGCGCTTGGCAGCATAGAGGGCAGTTGTCCAAGGCGAGGCGAGGACAAGCATGTTTTGAGCTGATATTTTGCCTCATTTCACCGTAAATTATTTCCAACAAAAGCAAAAGCTGAAATGAGGAGTCCTGGTGGACTGACTGGTTTTGCGCCTCCCTTATTTCACACAGCTGCCCCAGCGGTGGCGCCAGTCATTTGCATATGAAAGCGCGGCCCCACGTAAACATGTTGGCGCCAGTAATTTAGGCAACGCTCTGTACACGCACAAGAAAGGGTGTCGCGAACAGCACTCAGTTTGTCGTCGTGCAAAACTACCCGGTTTCTCCGTCAGAAAGTTCCTGATTAGCCAGTGGGTCGCCACGTCATCAGCCCCGCCAAAAATATGAGGAAAATATGAGGAATAGAATGTTCGTGTACCTCCCATTGGATTATCATATGGGATGCATTTATACCCTTCCTGCCAAGACAAAGTTAAGAAAACAGCCTGTCTGCTCCTTTGTCCTCGTTTTCAGCGCTGTTATACTATGGATCGGAACCAACTTGTCCAGCTTTCTGACCTTCTTACCAATCCCCACCAATGCACATTTATCCACCCACTAATCCCCTCTAATACCACCCTAATCCATTTTCTGTGGTGGGCATGCCAAAATTTGGGGGGAAGGGGGGGGGGGAAGGGAGGTGTTCTTTGGAATATCTGGGGGTGCTCCAACTTGGATATACTATCGCATTTTCTTTAAGAATTGGGTTAAGAAGCCCTCGAGTTTTTGGAACACTAAAGCCCCGAAAACACTTCATTGCTTGTGCAGTCTAGAATTATGCTGTCACGAAGGGAACGGAGTGCATTGCACTTCTCTGCTTAGCCTGCACGCTGGGGGCAAACTGAACTCGTCCTGTGTCACTAGACTAGTACGATCTAACGACCAAAGGCTACCTTCACTGAACACCTAGCTTTTACACGCCAAAAAGGGGGAAAAAAAATCGAATACAGATGTCGCCGCCATAAGCCGTTTTAGTAAAGAAAGACGGTATGACAGTTTTTACTTTCACGAATCTTTGAGGCTAGGCTACACAATCATTAACCTCTAGTGCTGATCACAGGGTCCTTTGCGGTCTTGAAGTCTTGAGTTAGAGCCAAGTTAGGCGACAGGGCAAAAGTGTTTCATTTTTAAAAGCAATAATCTTAGTGACGGATACAGGTTTTGCTGCCATTAAACACCAACATAGCCAGAAAGAGCTACAGAAGCTATTTTTTACTCTGTACAAAATTTGTATCGAGTTGTCCCCAATATACTTTTAAGGTCTGGTCGCGCCTCCAAGCGGCAAAGGAAGTCTACTTTTTCGTGGTTCCTGCGTCGACAGCGATTTAAAGAGCAGGAAAATTTATTTATAACAACCACTCACAAACTTATTTTTCTTGTTGCGACTCTTTTTGTTTCCTTTATTACACCAATAAGAGAAATAACGAAACGAGATCTGACGCAACTCCTCTGACCACACCCCTGTTGTTCGTTGCCAGAATTCTGAATAGGCTAGGAAGTTGTCTTACCTCGTCTTGACTTGCAATATTTTAACAAAAATATTAACGGCGATCAATTGGATTGATGCGCTGGAAATGCAATAGCATTTTACTTTCGTTCGCCAACCTATTTCAATTATGATTCTATTCCAATTCTGCTTCTATTGCTCCTGTGGTGCTCCTATTTCACAGCTTACGAGTAGCCATCGTATTAAAAAGTTGGCAGTGGCTTAGCTCGGCTATGTCAGGATGTACGTAGCGAAATCAGGCACGGGACCCAGCTGGCGCAGCGATCGGAGGCGAGCGCATTGACGAGGCAAGCGGTGTGACGTCATACCAAACGGCGGCGGCGGCTCCGCGGCGAGGCGCGTGGTGTGACGTCATGCCAGATGGCGCGGCGAGCGCGCGGTGTCCGCCAGCTGCGGCGGTTGCTAGGCAACGGCTCAAGGTCGGTCTCTCTGCCTCCTCGGGGCACCGCCACAGCGAAATCGCAAGTTCGTGCCCAATGTAGCTTTCGCTACAAAAACCAGCGCTTACGAACACAGGCAGAGGACGAGACGAGACAAACTGAAGGCTTAAGTTTGCCTCGTCTCGTTCTCAGCCTGTGTTCGTAAGCGCTGGTTTTCAATACGATGGATCACCACAAACTCACCCAATCCTCAGTTCTTCTACCGTTCTTTTATCAGTAGCGACAGAAGCGACAGCTTACCAATAGAGCATGGAAAAGCAAGAAATCGACTCACAAGCACCAGGCAGGTGACGAAATAGGCAGAGACTGTCCTGAGAATTCCCGGGCAGAGGTCGGACAGTTGCCTCTTTTCGTACAGCATGTAGATACTCTGCCGGAGAGTGGTCACCGAGGATCCCGTGTTGAAGAGCTGTTCAACAAACAGGCAGGCACGCAGAGAGCATGCGGTTACAGTACTCTGCCATAAGTTCCGTTCGTCTGTAGATGTGTGTCTGGTGTCAAACTTTAGATCCAAATAGTTGCAGGACGTGGAACACAAGATGATTTAAGTGGTTACGGCATAAATTGAAAACACGTAAGCTGTACAGCCGAGGGTCCTAAAACGATACCCAGGATGTTTACACATTTCTGGTTATTACGTTTATGACTGTGCGCTTTAGTTCATCAGCATAAGAACTTCACTTCTCTAAAATAGACGCTGTACACACAAAGAGCATAACTGTTGATAATTCCACAAAACATAAACAAGCTCCAAAAAACATGCATACCCAACAATTCTGGACGAAAGCATTTTTGAGCGGGAAACCCTTTATGAACACAATTTTTTCATATAATTTTTTCATATAAGAGCCAATATATTCCCAGAACACCCGACGGCAGTCTTGAGTTTTTTTTTTTTTCTATTAACGTTTTTGCTATCGTCAAAAGCGTTCCCCGTTGGTTTTCTGAGCGAGTCTTAACTGTTCGGTGCGATCGATGGAAACACTTTAAAAGAAAGATTTTGCGACATATCGGAAGAATAGACCATTACCGATGTGGGAATCTGGCTTTCCGCCGTCGCCTTTGCTCGGCTGTGCCGGCCTACCGCGTCGTTTCTCCTCTTTCCCTTGCTCCCGCCTCAGGCGGTGGAGAGGCGGCTGGGTGACTAATCACTGTCATTTAGCCACAGCTCCGCCCCGGCTCCCCAAGGGCCTTTGCCATTGGCGCCTTTTGGCGGGAATCCGGGACCCGTTTTGGCGGCCGCGCATCCCGCGACCGTCCGAGCGGGGCCCAGAGAGAGAGATCCCTCCGAGACAGCGTATAAGGTGCGTACGCTACTGTTTGTCCGTGCCGGCTGTGCCGCTCGGACCAGTGCTTACTCGAGCTCGCCCGCACGTGTCCTCTGACCTGCAGCGGCTCGAGCCTGTCACTCGGGGTCCAGCGACCTCAGACAGGCGTACCTTGCGTTGATTGCCCACTCTCTCTCGCAACCGGCCCAACGGTCGACACGAGAGAGAGATCACAGCACTGCCGCGGGGACATTCTCCTGCAGCGGCGTGTTAGCGGCGCGCATTACTCTGGTCGCTTCGTACGCGCAGCGGAGCCTCGCTCCTCGCGCGCCCCCGGGACGGGGTGACTATTGAGTGTTTGTGTATCTGCTAGAGGACGACGTGAATAAACGTCTCCTTTGTGAACTTGGAGGCTTATTTCTTTGCGGCGAATCGCTCTCCTCCCAGCGGAGGTTGAGTGCACCGCATCGGTGTCCCAGTGTGTGTGTGGTGACGGCTGATCGGAGCCCCTGTCTCGCGCGAAGCTCGAACCCGCGGTGGGTGGTGGCCTGTGTCCACTTAGAAACCCACAACTGGCGCCCAACGTGCTAAGTCATTGGCGCTTACGCCTTTGATGGCACTTTAGCCGAGCAGGTCGCCTTGACGATCACGCTTGCGCACCGTGTCTACCACCCCCAGCGCGGCACTCGGCAGCTACATGTCGGCTCCCTACGGAGTTGTAGCGTCGTTTGATCCGCTGGCTGCTGTTCCTTCGAATAGCTAGACACCGTGGTTGGCCGCGGCCCCCATTGGGGTTTACGGTGACACAACCCAAAATGTTGACCACGTGGCTCCCATCGGAGCTGTATCGGAAGCACCCTGCGGTGCATCCGCTGGTCACATGCCTCAGCTGTGCACGCTTTCCGCCCAGTGCGAAAGCAGTTCGTGTCACGCTGCCGCAACCGGCAGTTTCGAACAGCAGCAGCCGTGCCCCGCGAGCAGTCAATTCTGCTCTGGGAACGGCGAGGCGCTGGCCGGTTCCCTGTGGAAACCGCGCCGCTCATCGAACTAGGAGCCTTGCCTCCCTCGTTCGTGCAGCCCGCCCAAGCCTCCACTGAGGCAGGGGTGCAGTCGCTGAGGCCGGGGCTCCATTGAGCCAGATGCGGAGAAACTTCGAGCCATACTCGAATTTCCCGCGCCCAAGGACGTACGCGGCCTGCGCCGTTGTGTGGGAATGGCCACCTTTTATCGTCCTGTGCCCGCGTGCAGGCACCCTTGACCTAGCTCTTGGGAAAGACTGCCGCGTGGCGATGGGAGCCCGAGCAAGAGCGATCCTTTCGCCTCCTGTCTAATGCCATTGTCGAGACAGCGCAGCTCAGGCTACCCGACCTGACCAGACAGTTCGTAGTCCAGACTGACGCGAGCGATCTGGGTTTAGGAGCAGTTCTCCTACAGGAATTCGATGGCGTGCTGCAACCGCTGGCCTTTGCCAGCCGCTCCTTGCTGCCCTCGGAGAGGAATTATTCCGTGACCGAGAAGGAGTGCCTCGCCATCGTGTTTGCACTGCGTAAATTTGACGTCTACCTTGATGGAACGCAATTCGTGGTGCAGACAGACCACAGTGCGCTCAGTTGGCTGATGCGGCTCCGCGAGCCTGCGGGTCGGCTGGCGCGCTGGGCTCTCCTGATACAGCATTACGACTTTTCCGTGCAGTATCGAAAGGGGAGCACGAACGTGGTAGCTGACGCGCTATCCCGTGCCCCACTCGCCAGCGGCGCCTTGACGCCTGTAAGCGGAGGGGGCGAAACAGCGGACGAGCCGCCGGGCGGCAAGGAGGGGGAGCCCGCAAACGGGTTAACCCATTCCGCTAACCAGGCAAGCAGCGCTTCGCAAAGCGGTCGAGAGGCAAAGCTCTTCGTGAGCGCCTCGGAAGTGCCGACGCGAACGGAAATTTTGGCTGCAAACCGGGGACGAGACCAGGCTCCCCTCTGGGATGACTGGAATCGTTTTCAGCCCTAAAGAGCTACTGAAAGCCCAGCAAAATGACCCGTTTTGTCG
The DNA here is from genome assembly GCF_055824585.1 of Amblyomma mixtum. NCBI lineage: Eukaryota > Metazoa > Arthropoda > Arachnida > Ixodida > Ixodidae > Amblyomma > Amblyomma mixtum. The sequence goes on from NC_143018.1 coordinate 24,289,025, forward strand.
CGAGGTGAGCGACGGTCTCAGGGAGACGGAGCGCCGTGACGCTACTTGTATTGTAGCGGGCGCAGGGGGGCAGAAGCCAGCGTGTGTCGCGGCGAACCCCGGTGATTCATATTTGCTGGACAATGACGGGCTCGTGCTGAAGTACATAGCCACCGATGACGAGTCCATCGACCTGTTCAAGGTGGTTATCCCCAAAAGTCTGAGAGGTGCACTGTTGAGATTCTCGCATGACGAACCCCTGGCCGGTCATCTGAGTGGCTCCAAAGTTTTTGCAAAACTGAGCCATTCGGTGACGTGGCCCGGCATGAAGCGTGACATTTTCCGCTATTGCCGTTCCTGCCATGTCTGTCAAGCGGTGAAGTCACGGGGCGGCAAGCCGCCTGGAATGATGAAACCGATTGACAGTGTGCGTCCGTGGCAGATGGCCACCTGCGATTTGATGGGGCCTTTCCCCAGGAGCAAGCAGGGGTTCATAGACCTGAAGGCCTACGCGTCACGGTCTGACGAGCTTGCGCCGGTACCCATTGGTATCAAAGGCAAGCGCAAAGGCACAACTGGTGCTGCGGAACGCAAGCGTACGGAGCACCGGTACAATCTGAGGCGACGGCGTGATTGATGCCGGACGGCGGACTTTTCCGCAACCGAAGGCACGCAGCCTCAGCTAGCTGGCGAGCTTTCTCGTCAGACCCTACCCAGGCGAAGCACGGTGTGTTATTTTTTTTTGTTTTTGGCAGCATGATCAGTGCCAGCCTTGCATGTTTATTTATTTATTTGTTTTGTTTTAATCAGTTTTCTAGCCACTTTCATTTCCTGCTGGCTCGTCTGTTTTTGTTTTAACGTACCGAGATGTACCTAGGCAAACTTCAGCTCGCTCCTGCTTGCTCTTATCTTCTAGAAGCAAAAGATGGGTGTCGTTTGTACAGCGCGCCTTTTCTCATTTCCGGCCCGACTGTGGGTGGTTGGATCGTTAAGGAGCCGTGTGTCGCGGTGCGAGTTTTGTGCGGCCCGTATGGAGGGGAAGTTGGCGGGGCGTTTGGGACGATGGGGGGCGGAAAGTGCACCCTTTGACCCTCGCCGCGGCGCCTCTGGACGCTTCTGATGAGGGGATCGTTGTCGCCGACCAGCGTCCGCGCACTTGCCGGTTTATGCGTGCTTGTGGCTGTGACTGTGTGCGCGCGTAACCATGAGCCAAGGCGACGCCTGTGAGTTGTGCCGTTGTGTGCTTCTGCGTAAGCGCGAGGATGAGAAGGACCCCTCGCTGTGGCCAAGGTTACACATCAGGACGCCGCCGAACGTCCTCGCCCGTTTCAGCCGGCGTGAAGGGGGGGTGTACTAACTGTCTTGTGCCGAACGTGACGTCGTGTCCAAGGGCGCGAGGTCAGTGCTCTGCCGCGGCCCCGTCGTCATCAACGCACCCTACATCAACGGAAAGAAGACCGCCATCAGTCGTCGGCCCTCCCAACCTGTTCAACTTGAAGTCTGCGAGCGGTGAGTCGCCGACAGGCCCACTGGGCCGCGCCACCGAACTTTGAGGCTGGCATCCACCTGTAACATAGTTGTACAGTTGTATTCACATCTTCCTGTGTACCGTGTATATAATCTGCAAGCTGTTTTGATTTACTGAAGCGTATGCAAGTGTTGTTTGCCTTGTTTTTCCTTTGTTTTCTTACGTTGTTCTGGCTGGAACTGAAGGGTAGCTAGTTTTGTTTTGTGTATTCATTTCTTTATTTTGGAACTGAAGTGTAGCTTATTTTTTTTGTGTATTGATTTCTTTATTTTGGCCGCGTGCTTTGCCGATGGGTAGGAGGGCATTTAAGGAGAGGGGGATGTGGGAATCTGGCTTTCCACCGTCGCCTTTGCTCGGCTGTGCCGGCCTACCGCGTCGTTTCTCCTCTTTTCCTTGCTCCCGCCTCAGGCGGTGGAGAGGCGGCTGGGTGACTAATCACTGTCATTTAGCCACAGCTCCGCCCCGGCTCCCCAAGGGCCTTTGCCATTGGCGCCTTTTGTCGGGAATCCGGGACCCGTTTTGGCGGCCGCGCATCCCGCGACCGTCCGAGCGGGGCCCAGAGAGAGAGATCCCTCCGAGACAGCGTAAGGTGCGTACGCTACTGTTTGTCCGTGCCGGCTGTGCCGCTCGGACCAGTGCTTACTCGAGCTCGCCCGCACGTGTCCTCTGACCTGCAGCGGCTCGAGCCTGTCACTCGGGGTCCAGCGACCTCAGACAGGCGTACCTTGCGTTGATTGCCCACTCTCTCTCGCAACCGGCCCAACGGTCGACACGAGAGAGAGATCACAGCACTGCCGCGGGGACATTCTCCTGCAGCGGCGTGTTAGCGGCGCGCATTACTCTGGTCGCTTCGTGCGCGCAGCGGAGCTTCGCTCCTCGCGCGCCCCCGGGACGGGGTGACTATTGAGTGTTTGTGTATCTGCTAGAGGACGACGTGAATAAACGTCTCCTTTGTGAACTTGGAGGCTTATTTCTTTGCGGCGAATCGCTCTCCTCCCAGCGGAGGTTGAGTGCACCGCATCGGTGTCCCAGTGTGTGTGTGGTGACGGCTGATCGGGGCCCTTGGCTCGCGCGAAGCTCGAACCCGCGGTGGGTGGTGGCCTGTGTCCACTTAGGAACCCACACCTTCAATATTTCTGTAAAAATATCCTACAATCTCCCAATTCCCAAAATTTTGGTCCGCAATTGCTCGACATGTTTTTCTCAGCGCTGTCCGCGCATCTCGTGCCCGGACTCATCTGTGGCGGCGCACTCGTAATGGTAAACAACCTTGCTGCCGCGTTATGCATATTACTGTGCTAGTTCGCATTTTTATACGCTTGATAACGGAGTAAATTGGTAGTGCGACTTTCTAGAGTTGCACACCTCGGCGTGCACCCTGATTTATTTATCTATTTGTTTTTATTTATTTATTCATTCGTTTGTTGCTTGTTGGAGACTTGGTTGTTTGTTACTTGCTTGTTGAAAAATGCATCGGAGACTCAATCATTCCTTATTATATGCAAAGCTATTCCATGCTCTGCAACCCGAGAGTTGTGTGTGTGCGTGTGTGTGTGTGTGCGCGTACGTGTGCGTGTGTGTGTGCGTACGTGTGTGCGTGCGCGCGCGCGCATGTGTGTGCGTGTGTGTGTGCTTGTGTGAGTGCGCGTGTATGTGTGTGCGTGTGTGTGCGCGCGTGTGTGTGTGTTTATGCGTGCGCGCGCTCGCGTGTGCGTGCGTGCGTGTGCGTGTGTCATCGCACTGCCCTACATCACTCCTCAGTCACGGCACAAAAATGCGCAAGCCAACACTTCCCTCAAGCGATGTTCTCCCGCTAAAGGCGCTGCAAACCCATGGAGCACATGTAATCGGCCCAATACTGGAAATGTATTGGAAAAGGCCGGTTCTTTGGGAATGCTGTCGCGCTTTCTCACAAGGAAAGTTCCACCTCGAATCCGGTCACTTAAAGCGGTGCTCCTCTCTGCCAGGTAAGGTCGCCAGGAAGACGTGCCTGTTGGTCTTACCGTGAACACGAAGTCCATGACTGTCACGGACCGCGTGGAGGCCGGGGGTGGGAGCGGTCGGTGTACGGCCTCGGTCCAGCCGAACGCCAGAGACAGCAGGCTGGCCCAGCGAAGCGCCTCCGACATGAGCGACGGCAGCGACGCGTACAGACTCTGGGTCATGCGCAGGAAAGAAGAAATCAACGGCCTCATTATCTCCCCTCTGTGCATTTTGCCGGGAGCCTGAATCTTGAATCTATCAATAATTTTTGGCTGCATTGCCGCCGTTTCACCTCTTTGAGAAGATTTCTGCTGCAGCATCTTGCAGCCTCTTGGTCTTAGTTTGAGCAGCCCGCTCTTGCTATCATTTGGCGCCACCACACTTGGGTTCAGTCACAGGTCTTGGTTTGGTTTAGTTTATTTGGGTTTAACGTCCCAAAACGGCTCAGGCTATGAGGGACACCGTAGTGAAGGGCTCCGCAAATTTGGACCACCTGGGGTTCTTTAACGTGCACTGACATCGCACAGAACACGGGCCTCTAGAATTTCGCCTCCATCGAAATTCGACCGCCGCGGCCGGGATCGAATCCGCGTCTTTGGGGTCAGCAGCCGAGCGACATAACCACTTAGCCACTACGGCGGCCAGGTCTGCCGCTTTTGTGGGGCTGTTCAAAATTTCTTGCTGGAATCTCATCACCTTTTTTGCTAAATGCTAAAATATTTTCTTTTCTATGCCTTCTTACACTTCGATTTCATCAATTATTCCTTTTCTCTATCTCTCTCTCTTTTTCTCATCCAAACTCTTATCCCTTCTCAGTCCACGTCCTACTTGAGGTTGAATTCACCGTTGTTGCTCTCCAAGTACTTTTCTTTTGCCTTTAATATATGTACAGGTGAATAGCAAGCCTCTGCCTCCCTATTCTTCGCCGATTCCCCAGTGTGGGTATGTGGCATCTTTTGAAAGGCTAACAACAACAACAACATCATGTATCTGCAGCTCCACGTTCCAATATCGTCATAATGTCAGCCTGACTACACCCACTGCAAGGCACTGCAAATTAACCCAGTCCAATGAAGTACTCAACGAATGCCACTCCTTGCACCGTTCATGTGGAGCCTTGTCCCGTTTTTTAATTTTCTTTTTGAGCCATGTTATCTTGCGTTGTTCCTTGAAGGCATGCTCAGGGTTGCTCTAACCGCATTTTGTTCTTAATAAAAATGGACTGTATGGCTCCTTCTGGGTACGTCGATTTTTGTCCTGCAGAAAAAAAGGCGTTCTTCCTGCAAAAAAACAAATAAATAAAAAATGCATTTGAAAACTTTCCCTCCACCAGATTCAAACTTGCAAGTCGTCTACACTGAAGATGACTCCGTGATGACTCTTTTAAAGCGATTGGCTCTAGCCTGTCCCTTTGAATCCGCGTACAAAAAAACTCGACCAGTGGCGGCTACGCGTGTTCTTGTTTTTTTTTTTCTTTTCCAGCTTATAAAAGCTCCGTCTGCAGTGACAGTAGTGTCTTTGTCTTTAGAATTCGCTGCTCTCTATAAAGGCTAATTTCAGCTCGCCCTCAGTGTGCCTTCAATATGTCTTCTGCGTCGAATCACCAACTAGCATACTTGCCTGTGTGCGTTGTCTTTCTACTGTTGCTTGGCAGAAAAAAAAAAAGAACAAAGAACAAGTGGGTCTGCGTCGGTAACATGCATCGGTAACATGCATCGTCGGTAACATGCTGCGTCGGTAACATGCATCGCCTCTGCACATATGCCAGGTGGCGCCACCAATATTCGCTGCGCGTCCATATCAGCACAGCGCCAGGATTCAAGCGGTAGCGTTCGCGCAACCACTCCAATTGACACGAGAGCACAGTACCAGTTGCTCACAGATCTTTTTTTGTTTGCTTTGAAGGTGTGTACTTAATTGTGTTTTTGCGCGAGAGAAGCTGATAATTGGTGCTTACTGCTTCTCCCGTGACCGTGGGTGACCCCCCCCCCCCAAAGGTTTCGATAGGTATCTTCTGTTATTGTCGGGAGACGTCAAAAAACTGGGTCCTTATCAGACATGTGAAGAACTGCTTGTACACAAAGTACTAGTGAAATGAACTGCTCGGAGAATGAAATGAAATGTTCGGAGTAACCCTGCATGTGACGCAGTGCTAACATAAACTGAGCACAACATGGAAATACTGCGCACCTTCAAGGAACTGCACGCTGGATCGGTCGCGCTTTCTACCAGCAAAGAGGAACTAAAAAAAAGCATGGATTAATAAAAGTGGCGACATCACAGTATTGACTCAGCCCTTGCCAGTATAAGCAGTGGACATGTGACGGTACAGCAGAAGCTTAAAGAGGTAGGTAAAATACAAAGAAATCTAGAATGCATTGCTTTTGCTATTTGTGAAAAAAAAAAAAAACTGCTAGAAGCACCACTGAATGTCTCAAAAATTTCCTAGCGCACGAGAACGAAATGAAGACTGACAGAAAGGACACACACCACAAAGCGCCGTTGTCCTTTCTGCCAACTAGTCCGTCAGTTCGTCCTGACCACTGAATGAAATTTAAGATCGAAGCAGGTGTGATAATTTAGTTCCCACGAAATTTGCGAACGTACTGAGCGAAACTCTTAAGCCCTCTTTCCGCCCTCGACGCCCAGCTCTTGCAGCAAGATATTGATCAGGATCATTGTTTAGGGCGGAATTCCAACTGCGCAGCCAAACCATGGCTGCAAGGTAATCTAATCTGATTAAAAAGAAAACTCGTCTAAAAATAAGTTCAATAAGTACTTTCTTCTGGGCGAGTTGGTTCATAATTTCCAAAGGTAAAAGACTTGCGCAAACAGTAGAAGAAGAAGAAGGAGACGGTACAACAGGACAGAGCGCTCTGTCCTGTTGTACCGTCTCCTTCTTCTTCTTCTACTGTTTGCGCAAGTCTTTTACCTTTGGAAACTAAAAATAAGGTAAAATATCAAGACATTCAAGTGACGTAAGACTTTTCGTTTGCCACTCGCCAATCATGGATAAACTTTCTAATACCAATCAATCAATCAATCAATCAATCAATCAATCAATCAATCAATCAATCAATCAATCAATCAATCAATCAATCAATCAATCGATCAATCCAAATTTATTGTCAAAATGAATTACAAAGTGGTCGCACCTTTTTCTCGGTTCCTACTTTTATCTTCTGTTTCTTGCTAGCCACCGTTCTTAGGACCTCATCTGCGGTCAAGCCCACAAGGATATTTAGGTATCCGCTTTCTTTTAGCCTACCTGTTCAGTCAGGCTTTGCCCGGCCTTTTGCCCACGCGATTTCTTGATGCTTTGGGTCATGCGCGAAAACGCTATCGGTCCTTTTATTAGCTCTAAATGGCCAGAATCATATCTAAGCATTCCCATGTTGATTTTTGTTTTGTATGCCCAGCATGTGTGGTTTTTGATTTACGTATTTCACTGTCTAAAAACCTGATAGTCGATCGTACTGGCATTTCCTTAAGTTTCCTTATTAATAGCAAGGCTAGCGTTGACACCATCCTGGTTTTCGAAAGGGAAACACAGCAAAAAACCGTCAACATAGCTGGAGCATGCGACCACCCCAAAAGTTTTAACTATTGCTTCAGACACCTGTTTGCTTTAGCCGTGTACAGGTATGACTGTAGAGGTGCGAGTCACGAACCAACGCATATTTCGGTGCTCTACGCGTATATAGCTGCCCTTCATGCTGGACAAGCAACAAGTCGAGATACAGCTGTAGCAAGCTTATGAACGCAGTGACATTGATTCCACATTGGTTTTGTAACTTGGTTAGTCCGAAGCACTCGATAGCCTTCTCAACAGCTGACATGGCTGCAGGCTTTGGAAAACTCTTGCTTTCAATATCTAACAATCATTATGGTCATCGATGTCTCCATTTTTGTGGTGTCGAAATTTGGAATGCTATTTTATGCTAAGTCATATCTTCGCCTAATACATTTAGAGCATTTGAGAATTTTTTCCTTCACACAGAAGCGTCTCAGTAAAGCGACACTATATGTGTCTGTGGCGTGGCATGTTACTGTTAATCTATTGAACGTGGCAGTCTGAATGTAAAGTGACCTCTCTTTTTTCTTTGGTAATATGTATGTCATAGGATAGAGTTTCAGTTTGTATAATGTTGTTTTGTATTGCAATTGTTTCATTCTACACCGACAAATATGTTTTTTTTTTCTCCTGAATCGTCAGTAGACCTATTTGTATTCATTTTGGAATCCACGACTAACCTCTGGCTAAGGACTTTATGTAATTACATGTGTGCTTTGAAATAGAGAAAGAAGAAAGAAAGAATATATTCTAAAACATGCCCTGGACGACAAGCGATAGGAATCCATAGTAGAGAGAGGTTGGTCAGATGATTCTTTATAATCACAATGTGAAAAAGTGAGGGTTCTAAGGGTGCTCGCCAACGTTTCGGCAAGAGAACTTGTCTTCGTTCAGACGAAGGCAAGTTCTCTTGCCGAAACGTCGGCAAGCACTGTGAGGTTTTCTCTCCCTTGTTCACTTTGTGAATAACCGAAGGGAATGTTAGAAGACGGAATTTTTTCAAGAATTCGGTCACCTTTTCAGGTAATTGGTTGCGATACGGGTCGTCAATCTCCAGCGCCGAGAGGCGCCTCTGCAGAAACCTTGCCACACACCTTCGCCATGACTCTTTGTCCTCGACGATCATTCGCAAAGGAAACCCTTCTCTGTGGGTCTTTACCGTGTAGAATGGGGTTAGACACAGGTTTTCCTTTCGACTTTGCTTTCTTCGCCAAAATTGTGAGACCTGGTTTTGTAGGTAGACTTGCCGCCTGTTTCCTCGTGTCTTTAGGTTTTTTACACCCCGAGCTAACTGCATAAAATTTCTTAGCAATCTTTCCGCCCTTTGTATGTTTTTATTTATGCGTTCTTTATCCTGTCTTACAACCCCGTGACGCGTGTCTTTCTCTGTATAAAAATGGAATACCTTCGTTACTTAGTAAACAGTTGTGAATTCGCGCTCCGTCCTGTCAGTGCCCTTTCTTTCTTCTGTTTAGTTTGGTTTACGGAGGTTTAACGTGGCAAAGCTACTCAGGCTATGAGTGACGCCGTAGTGAAGGTCCCCGGAAATTTCGACCACCTGGGGTTCTTTAACGTGCACTGACATAGCACAGCACACGGGGCTCTAGAATTTCTCCTTTATTCTGTGTTCGTCCCGTGAAGTGCAGCGAGTAACAAGCATCATAGGAAGGAACGTCTTAGGCCAGAGCGCGTTTCCACCTATCGGAGAGACGCAGGAAGAAAGAGACTTTGTTCGCATTCCTTCCGTCTTTGCAATTATTTTTCCCCACTTGGGGGTTTATGTGGCAGAATAGTAATATTTAAGGCCATTTTATACAGAATACATGGCCCGCCGCAGTGCATCATTGGCTACGGCATTCTGCAGCTCAGCATGAATTATGTGTTGGTTACAATGGTTTATGGTTTAATGGGGGTTTTACGACCCAAAGCGACTCAGGCTATGAGGGACGCCGTAGTGAACGGCTCCGGAAATTTCGACCACCTGGGGTTCTTTAACAAGTTACGGCGACCGCATTTCCAAACAGGCGAGGTGTAAATAAGCCCGTCAACTGATACTTCTTGCTCTCGTTTCCGTGCACTTCTGTTCGCGAAAGCGCTCAAAAGAAGCAGTTAAGAACTCGTTTTGTGAGCGAAGCCTAGTAATATTGTAACCCTTGTCACACAGGCAAGTTCAGCGTCACTTTCAACGAGTAACAACACTCGCCGTTAGTGTCATTCGCACAGTGTCACGCGATGAACTTGAGTGACATTGAGTGTAGAACGCACTTGGCGGGAAGTGAACTCGGGGAACTCGCTACGCTAGGCCTAAACACACTTATCGCTGTTCGCGTGCACAGACAGCCTCCCTCCTGCAGTGCGGTGCGAATTCCTGTGCAACGTCGGCTTGATATATGCTGCGGAAAAACAGTTCACAGCAGTGTCGGCGGCCCGTAGCACGAGCAGGTGTGCGCTTTCCGTCTGCGGTCGCGCCTGTCACGCACTCCGTTAACAAAGCGCGCCATACGCGTTTAACTCGGGAACTAAAAAAGATAGAAGAAAACCAATGGTTGCTTCAGATAGGGGAGGAAAAATTGAACCTAGAAGCCAAGCTTGATGACTGTAGATTAATTAGTTAATTAATTACAGACAACAATGTCGAAATTGCGTCGAAATATTGCGGACGTCGATAAAGCCACAAAAATGATGTGACCTCATATCCACCGAAAGTCGTCACGGCATAGTGAAAAATGTCACAAATGGCCGGAAAAACGTCGGATTTGTGACAAATTAGATGGAATAATGTGTAATTAAGCGTAATTAACACTTAAGATCTCCGAAACATGTATAATTTGGGTATCGATATAGCCACGGGAACGGTGTGCCGTCACAGCCACCGGTAATCGTCACGGCATAGAGTCCTCGCCATTTTTTCGACTCGAGGACTCTGGCGAACCAGGCCGCGCCTTTTCTCTCGATTCAGGCTAATGCGTGCGCATCTACGTGTGCCTTAAAAGGAGGCCCTTTAATAAAACGGAGTGCTATAAGGAACAGCCTACTCCCTTCTTACTACATGTTTATATTCGTGTTTAGAGTGTAAGTGGACTTAGGTACCGTACCTAATATATCGTCCCGTAGTTCGTCATTTGGCTGCGCAGCATATTGCCGGAAAAGCTCCATTCTAAATGACATTTTGCTTCTCAGTATAGCAACCTACCGCCAAACTGACACATTATCGAGGCGAAGTTCGCGCCCCTATAGCTGACTTCGTTTTTAAGCCCAGTGGACGCACTATCTACAAACATAGAGCTTCCAATTGTTACCTATAGAGGCAAAGCTGTCGCCGCCGTGTAAACGAGTTTCTCGAAGAACGTACTTCGTCCATCGCGGAAATAATCGGAAGGCCATGTTTCTTACTTGGCTCGGCTGGAAACGTGGATTTTACCTCTAAATGGTACAATGGTTGGTTGGTTGGTTGTATTAACTCTATGGCACGAAGCCCTCCTCTGTGCGCATATTAAGTTAATTCAATACTGCGTTTTTTCCTTCTTCGATAGATTTAACGCAAGTGAAAGTTAAGTGTTAGGCTGGCATGGGAACTTTCACGACATTTCTTCGAGGTTTGCCTCGAGAAGCGTCGTATTTTTGCGGCTGAGTCCACGCTTTGTGCCCAACGATATTCAAGCCACGTAAGAATCCTCGTCCTGCCGGAATTCTTGCATCTTCATGGTGGATGAAGTGTAACGCCGCCAGCTTTCCCTCTAGTTACATTGGGATACTCTGTGTCTACAAGGTCTGGTGTTTAGCATTATTGTCAAGGAAGTATTCCAAGCTGCGCACCGTTCGCGAGAGTTTTGAATCGTTCCCCTCAAAAGCCGCTACCGACTGCTTTCATAGTCTGTTTTTTTTTTGTTTCATTGTGCGGTGATTGGTTTTAATGGTTTTATTAAGGATTAACGTCCCGAAGCAGCTCAGGCTATGAGGGCCACCGTAGTGAAGGGCTCCGGAAATTTTGACCACCTGGGGTTCTTTAACGTGCATTGACATCGCACAGCACACGGGCCTCTAGATCATTGCGGTGATAAACGGCACAGTCCCAGTCGCCGGTGGCCATACAGCAAAAAGTTGCGTGGACCACCGGCATGATCAGCCCGTCATTTCACTTTGACTTGCACTTTTCTGAGTAAGTTTGATGAGAAAACCAAGAAAACCGGAGCGTACTGCAGCCGATTCAAGGCTCGTTGAGTGGCAGACGTAGAAGCGAGCGCGGCTGGCGGAGGCTCGAGAGCGAGGGTCTTCAGTAATGGACATCACACGCGCCCTACTTGTACATATGTTATAGTGAAAATAGAATACTTGTTTATACTACCTCTCTCCCTCCCTATCCTTTCTGCCTCTACCCTCACCTCTTTCATTTCATTTCTCCAGTCTGCCTGCTATCCCTCTATTTCCGCTGCCCCAGCTCAGGTGCTTCCCTTGCGACGCAGATGCGAGGGGCTAGCAAAAATATTTTCCTTCCTTTTATTACTATTATTAAATGAACCATTACTACTACTACTACTACTACTACTACTACTACTACTACTACCACTGTTACTACTACTACTCCTGCTACAGCAACTCTACTACTACTACTACTACTACTACTGCTACTACTACCACTACTACTACTACTACTACTACTACCACCACCACTGTTACTACTACTACTACTCCTGCTACAGGAACTCTACTACTACTACTACTACTACTACTACTACTACTACTACTACTACTACAACTACTACTACTACTACCACCACCACTGTTACTACTACTACTACTCCTGCTACAGGAACTCTACTACTACTACTACTACTACTACTACTACTACTACTACTACAACTACTACTACTACTACTACCACCACCACTGTTACTACTACTACTCCTGCTACAGGAACTCTGCTACTACTACTCCTGCTACTACTACTACTACTACTACTACTACTACTACTACTACTACTACTACTACTACTACTACTACTACTTCAGTAATGACATCTGCCAGCCTCTTTCCGTTCGCTGCTCTCTGCCACCGGCGCGCTTCGCATGCGAAAGGGGGCGCAGCGACAACGCATTTTGAATCGGCTATTAAGTCGTTCCTAGGAATGTAATCGACAGGAAAAAATACATTTTCGTTTGTTATAGAGTGCCCACGGGCGTACGGCTACGTTTTTTTCGAGCTGGACAGACTCTTCAGCTTCTCTTTAAATAAATACACGTGATAAGACGTTGCTTCATGCTTCTGAATGTACAGAAGCTGTGCGATGTCAGTGCCCGTTAAAGATCCCCAGGTGGTCGAAATTATACCGGAGACCTCCACTACAGCACCTCTTTCTGTCTTTCTTCTTTCACTCCCACTTTCCTCCCTTCCTGTACGGCGCGGTTCAGGTGTCCGCCGAGATATGTGTGACAGATACTGCGCCATTTCCTTTCCTCAAAAACCAATTTATCGTCTCATAAAAATGGTCTATATACTGTCCATATACTTCTTATGGGCTATATCTTAAAGATATTTCCTTTTGTCTATCCGTAGTCAAAGACATTCTATAGACAAATGTCTGCAAAAAGCGTACGGCCACAAATTTGTAGATTTTCTATGTAAGATTTGTACTGCCTGTAGAATAATCTATATATTTGTCTTTAGAAATCATTCATCGACAAATGTCTATGTACAGTCTGCAGAATGTCGAAAGAAAATTGTGCAAAGGCTGTGCAGAGAGAGAGCACGGGTGGGGCATATACGGGAAGGACAATTGGACCTGCGGCTGCAAAATTTTTTTTGTATGTGTACTATGGGGGACCAAATTCTCCAGGATGCGTGACAAGCGATTTTGGCTAATAGCTGCCATGCTTGTCAGCGGTCACCTGCTGTCATTAGCACACCACACACAACGCGAGCCCGACTTTCACTTCGACAAGTGTGGTCTCCAGCCCGCGGGTAATCACAGAGCTGTCAGCTTCTGTTCCCGATGACGTGTCCTGGAGAGTTTAGTCCCCAACAGTGTACATTCATGAGGACACACAGCCTTCAGAGTCATGTTTCGACCAACGCTGAAAAAGTGATCTCTTACTCGGGTCTGCCGAAGATCATCATCATCAGCAGCCTGACTACTCTGTAACTGCAGGGCAGAGGCCTCTCCCATGCCTCTCCAATTAACTCTGTCCTGTGCAAAGTGGGGCCACTGTATCCTCGCAAACTTCTTAATCTTACCCGCCCACCTAATTCTCTGCCTCCCCCCAGCTACGCTTGCCTTCTCTTGGAATCCACTCCGTTACCCTTAAGGACCAGCTCTTATCTTGCCTTGAACAGGTAACAATAAGTTCAGAAACCGTGGTGACCGAGCGCACTCACCTGCTGGCAGACGTCCATGACTGCCGGGGCTCCGACGGTGTCCTCACGCGTAGAGGGAAGAATACACGACGAGGATGCTCCGAGTCTGCGATGATGGACACCGGCCGTCCGTGTCAGGGTCACCTCCTCTACTCTTCTGACGGTGACAAAATCGGAAGGGTGGGCGGCGTTTAACGAAGCTCACATGCCAGCCACGCGCCCGACGAAATCTTATCTCCGCAAAGCAAGAATAGCGCCCGGCTGTTCTGATGCAAACCGGTGCCGCTGGCTTTCTGTGCAGGAAGACAGAGGGAATAAGCAAAAAAAAAACAAGAGAAAAGGAAGAGAGAGAGTGAAAGGACGTTCGATGCACGTGGAACAGCTGTTGCAGAAAATCGTTGAACTACGGACGCTTCCTGTCAGGTCCCAGCGCGTCGCCGTGTGTAGTCCCAGCGACGACAAATTGTGCCTCTGCGCGGCTTGCACAGTATACTCATGCCTTCGTCACCTAAGGTAAACAGGTGCCCGTCCCCTGGGCCGCTTGCCGGGAGGGTGCGCGTAGAAACACATCCTGCACGACAGAAATTTCACGAGGACAGCGAGTCCGCTACATCTCCCTGCCTTGTCTCTCATCTGTAGTGCGACACACGAGGGCAGTACTCGACGAAGCGGAAAGCAAAATATGACATTATTTCTTTTTTTTTGTCGAAACAATGTATTTACAGATCCATTTACACTGAATCGAACATCACAAACTAAAGGAAATATTTCCTACAACAGTATAGAGACCAGTAGATGACCTGTCTTTCCAGCACCAAACAAGGCCATTGGATCCTTCAACAAGTCGCTCTAGACCTCGTTGATCTCCGTATTCTTACGGTTCCTTCCCTGCTCTTAAGTAACCCCCGAAGCACCCCCGTTGCAAAACACGCTGCTGCCGAATGCAACCCGGGCGGAGGCACTGCTCGTGTTATCCGCCATACCAATCCTCTTGAGTCGACCAACGTCTACACTGATGCTTCACGAGTTCAGGTCGGATCTAGTGTTTGCTCCATTGCGCGTGACAGCCAGATAGTGACATACACCTTGGGTCCTTGTACTGATTCACCTCCTACCACTTACTTCAGAAGTTTTCCCGGTAATCGCCCGTAAACAAGACTTCTCCCTAGCACCTCCAAACCCCTTCCGGCTATACCATACACACCGATTCGATGCAAGTTATACGCGCAGTTCATATGGCTCGCATTCCTGCGCAACTAAGAGATGGTCTACAAGAGGCTCTCGCCAAATTCGTCCACACACAGTTGCACTGAGGAGCATTACTGGTCACGCTGGAACCCCAGGCAATGAGGTCGTACAAAGTCTCGCCGGCGAGCTTCAACACCTGACTCCAGGGATCCCTTGACCGTATCCACCAATGTGGGACAGTACTCTACATTACAAACATGAAATAAATATTTAATATGACAACATTACAGTAACTATTCGTATCCTTTTTGTTCCTGAGAAATCTCTCACCCCCCCCCCCCCCCCCACTACAAATTCTCCTATGCATTCCCTTAAATACGCTCCTCACTCCTGCCCCTTCTTTCATCCACCCCCTCCGACCCTCCCCTGTAAGCCCGAATTGCATCGAACCCCATGATAACCTGGAATATTTTCTGCTATTCTACCTTGCTCCCATTCAATCCCCCCATACCCCTTCCCCCAACATGCCCGGCCCGGCTGACCTCGGAACAGCTGACGGACCAGTTGGCTTTGGTGGCCTTGGCGCAAGATATCCTCCACGCTTAGATGCTGTGTCGTAATAAAATTGTTTCTCTTTCTCTCAAATTTCCTTGGTTTCAAAGAATGTTGATTTTATCCTTGTACAGGTACAGCCTAACGATCACCTCAAGCCGTTATTCCTGTCTGCTCGGCATGAATAAGGCAGTGGTGACAAAACCGTGTTTCTCTCAGCATGTTCAACGCTGTTATGCTTTCGGCCGAAGTTGTTCTCTCTCTTAGTGAACATTCACCGGAAAACTTTTAGAATTGCTGCAAAGAAATACTGGCGCACCGTCTAAGAACGGGCGCGCATCTTACCGAGGCATTGCAGACAGAGAAGAACATGGCAGCAAGACTCTTGATCAATGATGTCATCCGTGGCAACATTGACAAACACTTCAGCACAGACGAGAGGGTGGAAGTCTTCATAAGCTAAAAAAAAAACAAACTCATTGATAGTGCAGGCCTATGCGTCGAAACCCGGCCACAACCACCAGCCACAATGGTCGAGATGGGTTACGATCATGTAATAATCTGCGATGAATGAAGTCCACACTCTGTGCACTCTGCTGCTGGGGGGCTTCAATGCGAAAGCAGGGGAGAAGTGTGCAGGTGAGCAGGTAGCACGATCTATGTCACAGAATTCAGGAATGGCGGCGGTGATATGCACCTAGAACTTGCAAACAGAAATAGTTTAAAAATCACTAATACATTACTCCGCAAAAGCGAAAACAGGAAGCGAGCCTGAAGGGAGAAGGTAGCTACAAAATAACCGCCATGATCTATCTGGGCCTCTCCTGGCTCCGTGCGGGAGGTAAAGGTACTAGCGAAGCGCAGATGTACCGACCTTGAGACCGAGAATTTCAAACTTAGCCCAGATTTGGGAAAAATAGCCAGGAATAGTCAGGAAGAAGATGGTTAATGAGACAAAAGTACGGTTAAATCTGCTACAGATCAGGCTTCAACCAAGGACGGCCAGCATATCGTACAATCTGTGAACGGCAACTTCATCAATATCATCTCGGAGTGCAGAGTTGAAGTAGGACGCTTGTTAGATGGGATGGTGCTGCAAGCTCTCTCATAAATAAAAGGATGTCATTAAGAAACGCCAAAGTGCCCAGCCCCAAAGACAAGATACAACAAACAGAACTGTTAACAATATGCGGAATTATATAAAGGAGGGACGTCTATAGCCGAGCAATATAGACCGGATGAAGCCTGAAAGTATCGCAAAGGAAATTAAGCGGGAAACCAGACATATATACGAGAAAGGAGACAAAGTATAGGCTATACGTTATGTACAGTTTACGCAAGTTATTTGAAGCGGCACTGCCAGCGCATTGTCGTCTTCGACGTAGCACAATCCGTGCTCTCACATTTGTTCGAAAGTCGCAAACATTCTCTTTAGTTTTTTTTTTTTTTTTAGAGCGAAAAGCTCCTCCCATGCTGCGCCTAGCCCTGCAGCTATGAATACGACAGCCTCTAAATTTCCAAACTAAGCGTACATGCTGACTGTAGGCGCCAAAAAATTATTGGTCTCAGTTAATTAGGAAATTGACGATAAGAAACATCCTCTCAATTCGTGTCCGCGTGGTAACATGATTTACACGTGGAAGCGGCTTTCGTGCACTGCTCACCTTTTGTTATTAAGAAATCCGGAAAACCTAATTTAGAACAAGCTGTATAGCATCCAGAGATCATCATATACATTTGGTCGAGCTGGAACATCAGCAGTTGTCTTTAACAGTGTTTAACAGGGCGCAGAGGAAGGAAACGCAAATATACCGGAAATTATCGACAGATTCGGCACAGCCACCAAAGTCCTCGACAGGAATTAGTGTAAAGATATCAGCGAGAAAGGTTGCCAAACGGGGAGATTCGAACTCTTCTTTCTTATTTACTGCATGTTTACCGCATATACTCAGAGGGTCAGATCGGGAAAAGTTAAATTATGAGAGGTAATGCAGAACACCTTAGTAACCCCTAGTTTGCTTATTACATTTGCCTTCTAGGTAGCGCAGGCGATGACTTACAGTGCATGTGTAGAGACCTAAACAGGCGATGTACAACGGTAGGCTTAAAAATAAATATTAAGGTAACTAAACTAATGTTCCACAGCCTGGGCACAAACACTACATGCCGGATATTGCACTACATGGTATGAATGATACGTAATTGGATATTGGAACTACTGAGTACAGCTGTGAGCGGGCTTATCTACAGCGCTACACAGGCGCACTGCGGGGCAAAGCAAACAGGATTTCAAAAAAGTAGGTACAAGGTTTCACAGGAAGTGCTTGATCTGGAGCGCAGCTGCAGAGACATACAAGCGACAAAGAAACAAGCACCCTGCCCCTAATGTTTCATTAATGCAAAATGCATTGGAGGGCTGCACCTGGAGGCCTATCGTCTCCATGCTTTCGAGCGGTAAATTTTCAACCAGCACCCGCTCTTTGAACCCTCATAAGGAATAACACTCATCCACACACAAATATGTAATTTGTTTCTGCGTAGCTGGATGTGCAAACTTCATCCCCTTCCCCCCATTATATATATATATATATATATATATATATATATATATATGTGTGTGTGTGTGTGTGTGTGTGTGTGTGTGTGTGTGTGTGTGTGTGTGTGTGTGTGTGTGTGTGTGTGTGTGTGTGTGTGTGTGTGTGTGTGTGTGTGTGTGTGTGTGTGTGTTGAGGGGGTGTGTGAGAGAGAAACTAAGAACCACAGGGGATTTTTTAAATATTCATTTAATTTTATGGTGCTGATTAATGAAGAATATCACTGAATATGTTATCATTTAAATATAATTGATTAGAAAAGCAGAAGAAAAACAACATAATGCCGCCAGTGGGAACCGAACCCGCGACCTCCGAATTACGCGTCCGGTGCTCTACCAACTGAGCTACGGCGACGGATGTCAGATCTTCTGTTCTCGGGGGTATTTATGTTCACAAGTGACCTAACCTTGAGAGCGCTCATCAGCGC
This sequence comes from Amblyomma mixtum, assembly GCF_055824585.1. Lineage (NCBI taxonomy): Eukaryota > Metazoa > Arthropoda > Arachnida > Ixodida > Ixodidae > Amblyomma > Amblyomma mixtum. The sequence goes on from NC_143018.1 coordinate 24,307,201, forward strand.
CACCTACGTTCATAAGCGGCGGACGTAGTACGTCCTGAGTTACCGCTGGTGTAACGTGGAACGTCATCGAACTGCGAGGGTGGAAGTGAGAACTTTTATGCTTCCTATGGCATCAAGGCTGCCAGAAGCGAGGCCCTCGTTAAGCAATTAAGCAGACAAGGGAAGGGTATATATTTCCACAGCCACCTGTCTTGGAAACCTTCGCTTAGTTGCGTACCCTCAAAAAAAACAAAAAAAAACATGCAATATGTTTTTTTTTTATTTCATCGTAGGCGCTCCTGTTAATTACCCCATTCTATCTTCGTGGCTCGGTCTATTCGCAGGAGGGTCGTCACATGCCGGCTGCTGTACGCGTTTTCTCCTTCCGTTATTGTTTGCGCTATTCGGGGGCTCGTTGCCATCTGTCGCTATTAACGCGATAACATTAATGGCCCCGTTCAGCTGACTACCCGGTGTCGTCGTGAGTGAAAACTCCCCGCTGAAGCTGAGGCTCGTGAGAACCAGGCTGCCCACCGGATTGTGTGCAAACTGCCCACCGTGGCAGGTACCAATTAAATTAATGACTTAGGTAGCAAGAAGCTGCTCCGGAAGAGCAGCCTAGGTCTCACAAGCCGCACCGGCGGTTGTGTTTCGAACAGCCACCTGTCGGGCAGTGGTGCATCTCTTAATCACAACTTTCCCGGTTCTTCTGATACACAAGGACAGCGTTGCCCACAGTGAGCCATAAGGGAGATGTGAGAAGCGGTGTCAGCGCTCTCGAAGGTGTATACCACCCGCTACCGCACGAGCCAGGCAGTCCCAACAGTGGATGCACTCACGGAAGCGGGGAGGAAAGTACTGCATATAACCATCGCTGTCACTTATTCACCAAGAGGTAGGGCAACTGGTTGCTGTCTTTTGCTACAATTTGGTTACGAATGAGGCGAAAACACAATCTCACGCCTTGAATATTGCAGCAGGAACGCCCTCACGTCGGGCATGAAAAAGGCGGATATAGGCGCTTAAAGGACAACTGCATAGGTTCTAAAAATCGACGAGCTTAAAATGGTCGAATATGTGAAACTTCCAGGTAAAGTATGCGAAGTCCTTTTGGCCTAGCGTTTGAAACGGTGACGTAATCACCAATTAAAACTGCGATGGCCTTCAAGCTTCTCCGCAGCGCACAACGCAAAGTGGGGGACGCATGATGACGTCGTTTAGGGTATCGGTACATTTCCAACGCATAAACACCTGCTTTGAAGGAAAAAAAAAACCGATGCCATAGCCCGCCCAACGTTGTTTGGCAGAGTCCAAAGAGGCATGGTAGGGTGTGGCTGACGGCAGCGGTAATTTGAAATCATACCTTCCGTGATGTCGCACTGAACTTCCCCGCACTCCTTCGATGCTTTGAGAAGAAGTGCAAAATTCAATAGTCGGTTACGTCACTATTTTAAATGGTAGTGCAAAAAACTTGGCATGCTTTACCTACAGCCTATATAGATTTGAATTCTTCAGTATCGCGCAATTCTCAAAAAGTGGCGCAGTTGCCCTTTAAAGCTTTCCCGAACAAGCTTCACCGCTAAGAGCACTGAGCTAAGAGTGTGAGCAGGAAGCCATGTCCGACAAACACCGTCACAGTGGGGAGATTTATCAGCGCAGAAAAACAATCGCCAACGTGCTGAATTCGTCCAGCGACAGCCACGAGCAGGAAAATGTACCTATAAATGTCAAGCGAGCACGCACGAGCAGTGGGCGCCCAAGAGCACAAGTTGAAGGGCCTTTGGGAAAGCATCGAGCAGGTTGGCTTGACTTCCCGCTTGTTCATTGCCAGTTAGTGCGCGCGTGACGTGAACACTCCTTGTGTGCTGCTTCGGGCGGTATGCGGCCGGGAGCCCCACCAAGCCCACCTGTGCAGTATGCCGTTTTTGTAAACAGGTGCAGTGGTCGCTCGAGTGCGGTTACATTTGGGACAGTGCCTGGACACTCGCGCGCGCGAGCGGCACAAACTTGTTCTTCTTTTTTATATTTTTGTAAATATTGTAGGTAGTGAATAAAGATCTCCTCTGTCCTTTCTCGCTATCGCTTCCCTCTGTACTTCTCCTTGCCATCCTCCCCGTGTCCCTTTATATTCGCCGGCTGCAGCTCGGGCATAGATAAACATGGCTCGGGTGCTTAAGATATTAGATACCACTTGCCGTGTGGCCGGCACCATTTTTCCCGTCCTATATTTGTGCAGTAATAAACCCCTACTATTACTACTTTTAAGAGCGTTGTGCTGTAGTTAACACCTCAATGCAAGACTTGCGAAGTCGGTAATAAGCGGATTTGCTAGAATGAAAACACCGGAGTGTTTTTTCTAAACTTATCAAGTGTTTGTTTGGCATTTATTTGAGCACGTTTTTAGCGTTCTAGTAGTGTTGATATAAGCTCCGCAGCAAACAACGGAGGTGGGGGGGGGGGGGGGGGGGGTCTGCTTGAAATCACTAGGAGAACCAGCAATAGCATACACAGGTACACTCGTGCTCTTATTCCGCTTTGGCTAAGGACATCACCCGCGCCCCACCTGTATATATGTTATAGTGTAAATAGAGTACTTGTGCATTGTACCTCTCTCCCCCCTATCCTTTTTACCTGCCGCCGCGGTGGCTCAGCGGTTATGGTGCTCGGCTGCTAACCCGAAAGACGCGGGTTCGATCCCGGCCGCGGCGGTTGAATTTCTTTGGAGGAGAAATTCTAGAGGCGCGTGTACTGTGCGATGTCAGTGCACGTTAAAGAACCCCAGGTGGTCGAAATTTCCGGAGCCCTCCACTACGGCGTCTCTCATAGCCTTAAGCCCCACCTCGATGGGCACTTCCCTGGCGTACACGCGAAGCGCCTGCGCGCCCAGCACGCGCCGCGACGGGCGTCGAAAAGTGGCGTTCACCTCCATGCTCCTGGTGCTGGCTCGCTCCCCCTCCCGAGCCGACTGAAAGAATGTCAAGCCGTGAACAAAAGATGGTTGGGGAGCGCTGAAAGGACGAATTAAACCGCGAAGAAAAGTTCGGAGAACACGAAGCTATGAAGAAAAGAGTCCTCGAGAGCCCCGCGGTCCTCCGATTGTTGTCAACCGGACCCCGCTTCCGACGCGCGCGCTAGCGCCCGTACGCAGGCGCCGATATCTGACATGCACAGATATCTGCGCCCCGCTCGCGCCTGCTCGCGCGTCGCGCCTCGCGCATGCGCAGACAGGCTCCAGCGTACGCCCGTGCGCGTAGGCGCTCCGCCCGTACGCCTCGGAAGTGTCCATCGAGGTGGGGCTTTAGTCGCTTTGGGACGTTAAACCTTGTAAACCAAACCTTTTTACCTGTCCCCTAACCTCTTTGCATGCCCACTTGCATGCCGTCACTTGGACGGCTGGGTCTGAGCTGCGCATCAGTGCCTCCCACTGCTCCATATTTTCAATGTTGCTATGTCGTTTGGGAAGATTTGAGCATCCCCACATCATATGCGTGAGGTTGGCTGGCTGAGGGTAGAGTTTACATGTACCTGTGTACTTGTCTGGGTAAATGTGCGAGTAAATTGTGGGATGAGGGTGCGTATTTGTCTGTAAGCGGCGCCAGGTGTTTGCTTGGGCTTTAGTTAGTGTTTTGTGGCCTGCAGGATATTCTTTGCGGGCCAGACGGTAGGCCTGCTTAAGTTCCTGGTATGCGGTCAGTACATCCTTCTGAGAGCTACTGCCGCCCCCGTTCTCTCCCTTTGCCCGGTACGCTAGCTCTCGGACGGTGTTGTGGGCGGATTCGTTGCCTGGAAGGGAGGAATGAGCGGGTGCCCAGATGATGCTGACCGTGTGTGAGAGGGTGAGGTCTCGAAGGATTCTGGCCGCGTGGGGCAGCAAAATCTTGTCCCTAATATCATAAATAAAAAAGTTGAGAAAGCAATTTGATGTAACTAATCGTCTGGTACGAGCCACATCCTCGCACTAGCCACGCTTTTCAAATGTTACATCATAGCTTACCACGCATGCTAAACAACCTCACGCGGAATAATATCGATGTGTCTTGTTGTCGGATTTCACGATTGTACCAATATTTCTGTGATATTCGAACATGTCCTAAGTTGTTGCTTTAATTTTTTTTGTCATTGTGACTGCTTTCGAAGGAGATTGCTATTGCTAAATGATATTTCTGTTGGATATTCTCCTCTGTAAATTGTGCAATCATTCATCCTTTATTCCTCAAGGCTTATCTCGTAAAATTTCTGTTTTTTTGCTCACCTGTAAACTGTATTTCCCATTTTTTTGCGCTTTTTTTCTGTTGAATTTCTGTTTGATGGCTTAAGTTTGATCCAACTATAAGTTTTCTTTATGTACTAATGCTGTGCCTTCCGTCGCTACCCCCAGACAGAGTTTAAGGCCCTTCAGGTTACTCTGAGCAACTATTTCCTTAAATACCCTAGAAATTGTATATTTATGGAAATAAAAGCAATTAAATTATTGAGCTCTATCACGTAGATAATGTCCGCCTTGATTTACAGTTACCCTGCAGAGACAGCACCGACGTATCTTTCGCAGTTTTTAAAGCAAAAATGAAAACAGGGTGGTAACTAGAGCCGTTTAACACTGACAGCTGCAACGTCGCCATCTACTTCGTAGTTAACTCATTTCATAGGAAAAGCCCAACCGCAATGCAATTAGCGTCAGGATCAGTGCTATTATCCACGACAGGACAGCTGCATCCACGGCAGAGCCTCCCACGACAGGGCCTTCCTCGCACTCTCCTAAACCCTTCCAGCAGACCTCCAGCTGTGAATATATGCTCCAAGCAGCAACCCATATGTCTTCCGCCTAGCGAGTCAGTTTTTTTCCCGGTAAAATATGTCCCGCAGAACTTGCAGTTCTTGCAGTCACAGATGTTTTCAGTGACGCCAGCCGTCCCCCGAAAGATAACGCCTCCTATTGGAGATAACACCTGCGTTTGATAGTCATCCGGCACAAAGCAATATGCTCCTACATGGTTTCTCGCGCTAACCACGGTTTTAATGCACTGTTTAGACTGACTTATGGGAGAACATTACGACCACGGATGGGACGGCTACATAAAATTGTCAACGTGAAAAATGCGAAAGCGCCTTGATTCTGCGCATTTACCAAGTATGAATCGGTTGTACGAGGGTGACATGACGTATATTTATTCGATTCATTGTTTACGAGAGCGTTGGGTTCGAGGCTGCGCCCAGTCTAGTACTTCTGGTTTGTGGGTAATGAACGTTAAATTCCTATTGGTAAATAAAGTATTAGGGCGGGCCATGGGAGGCTTTCATAGGCTTTCATGAGTAGTAGTAGTAGTAGTAAACACATTTATTGTAACAAAAGGAAGAGTTAGGGAGTAGGGGGTTGGGGATAGATAGATGTGGAGCTTCAGTGGTCGGTCTTCCCTAGTCCAGGATCCCGTTGGCCTCCGCCGTTGCCTTGGCCCTCGTCACCAGCATAAGCTGTGTGCTCGGAGTCAGCCAGGAGGGCCTCGCACTGCTCTAGACTAGGGCTATTTACCTTTGGTAGTAAAGGGCTTTTTTCACAGCCCCAAGTGGCGTGGTACGTTGTGGCGTAGCCCCCACACCACACGCACTCTTTCGCGTATCTGTTCGGCCACATTTTATGATACATGAGAGCTCTTTGATGTTACCAGCAGCGAAACTGTATCGAAACTGTATGTATCGAAAAAATTACCGATGATTAAGTTACTTCCTAATGCCAAATTTGAGCGCAGCTTAGCAGCTGTTTTATCTTTTCGATACATTGAGGCAACGAATTCGAGCAAGACATGTATGTACAATTACAGACAACTTGTTATTTTTCACACATATTCCTTTCTCAAAAAACACTCCGCAAACAGTTCTTGATTGTCATGAAGGAAGCTTTGTGGACGGAGAAATAGATGGATATATGCTCGACTTGCTGCACCAATGCCTGGTTCTCAAAGACGAGGTCTGCGCAAGTATTTCGCGAGGTTGTCACAGCCGTGGGAAGTGTTACGAGCGAGAGGAACGGGATGTTCTCCCGCATAAGTGTTAAGGAATTCCTGTTTGTTTGTCTCTATATCTACATAATAATAATTATTATTATTATGTAGATATAGTTAAACTAAAAGTTAAACTGGTCCTGCCAATCAGAGAAAGCTGATTGGCATTAAATCCACCAAATCCGCTGAAGAATCAGAATATCTGAACTTTAATTTTTGCATACAAAGAAAAGATACAGTACCATCATATACCACAAGTTCTGAAACAACAACTTAAGTTAAACCTCCCTCATATACCGATCGTCGTGCCCAATAGCAACAAACTTTCACACACCACACACAAACAAAAAACGAAACAAAACGAGCTAACAACACACATTCCACCTAGATATGGGACACAGTTACTGCGCAATTTCTTTCCCTCAATAAAAATTCACTCTCTCTCTCAACATAATTTTATTCTGCAGAACATTCAAGCACATATTTATGTCAGTGCACAGAGCTCGGTCGCATTCGAGCTGTTTGCCATTAGGCATATTGAACAAGGGAAAAAAAAGTTATAGGAAAAAAAAAACTCAGTCGCATTTTCTTTAACGTAATATAACTAACGTGCTACAATATGACACTTTCGTAATCCTCCATTCGGCGAGGTCCTCATGCGCAACATAAAGAACGAGGCGCCCGCCCTGAGCAATGCGTCATAATAACGTCCAAAAACAGTGTCTCGTGAGACAGCAAGGCCATCACGGTAGCTTTCTCAACGTCTTTATGAAGGCCCAAATCTTCACGGCTGGTCCCACCTTTATACCCATGGTTTCTATCAGATGATGGTCCTTCAGCAGCAGCATAGCTTCTCCATCGATGAGTTGTTCCCGGAATTCGCCAGCATATTTCGCGCAACCCGGAATCTCCCCAATGAACTTCACCACCTCATCGACAGTCCAGTGTCCTGGGGGCTTTATTCTTAACAGCGGAGGTGTCAGAGACGCGGGATCAGGCGTCTGCATCTGAAGGCTCTGGCTGGCAGTTTGGTCGGTAGGCGCCGGAGTGCCGGAAGGTGGACCTAAGGCCGACGAGGAAGCAGGGATCAAAGTCTGGCTGGGGTTCACGGCGGCGTTCGGATCCTGGAATGGAGGGACTACCGGAAGAACCGGCGCCAGGTTATCACTCGAAGCCGGTGTCAACGTCACCTCGGTCGTTGCTGCCTTGGTCACAGTTCTGGCCTGCTCCGGGTTTGGACGCTCCTCTGAAGAAGGGGATGGCGTAAAACCCTTGTCTGGAAGGGACGCAGTCAGGCCCTCATCGAGAGCGTTTCTCATATAGCTGCTTTCAAACGGCTCCAAGCTTTCAAGGATTGTGAATTCCTCGATAAAGTGCGGTGTGACGTTAGGCTTAGACACGAGTGCATCTAACGTGCGACGCAGGATGTTTGAAATAGGCACTGTTCCCACTTGCTGCTCTTGGCCTTCGGTAGGCGCGGTCCCGGAGCTTGAACCGGCGTTTTCGGCAACGTGACCAGCCGTCTCGTTCGCAGCCATAAATTCTTCCTTCAATCGTCGCCTCTCGAGTTCCAACCAGGAGAAAGTGACGTAACAGAAAGGAAGCACGAAGAAGTACACGCTTACCGCAGCTGGCGTCGATGAGTTGGCGCGTCTCCGAGTCTTCGAAGTATGCAACACGGGCGAATAATGATAGTGATCCCAAAGCAGACAGCACGCATGCGCAGATCGTATATCCACGAGGCGGTTGGCTTTGGCACCGGCTCGAGCAAATGCGCTGGCGAGCGAATACTGACGAAATAATCTTATTTCTTCAAAGCGCTTAATGTTGAACATATCTATATACTAATGCATTCTTTCCTAATTTAGCCGAAGTCTTGGTCGGTTCGTAAGCCGTCACTTTATCGCGGAACGATGCAGAAAAATCGATTATAAAACTTTCTGGTGGTATAGCATTGCTAAGCACGGAATATTGAGGGAAAGGAGGCTTTTGCAGGTGGACACCAACGCCACGTACATGAAAGCGAGTTTGAGGTGTCCACTGACCCATGGAACCAGTTGTGCGCCTTTAAATTACATTGGTTTTTGGGAAAGGAAAAGTGCGCAGTATCTGGCTCTCATATCTCGGTGGACACCTGAACCGCGCCGTAAGGGACGGGATAAAGGAGGGACTAAAAGAAAGGAAAGAAGAGGTGCCGTAGTGGAGGGCTCCAGAATAATTTAGACCACCTGAGGATCTTTAACGTGCATTGACATCGCACAGCACACGGGCGCCTTTTTTGTAGCGTGAGCTACATTGGCCACAGTCTCGCCGTTTCGCGTGCTCCCTCCGTCGACCATACTGCGCATGCGCGAGGAGCAAGTGACGTCACTACGCACAGTTGGCATGCCTCGCTCACCGTTGTCAGCGCTAACGCATACACCCCACATCTCTCTCTGTCTCTCATCACCCCACGTACCTATACGCGCGATTCAGGCGCCCACTCACCCAGGGAGCCAGATACGCGCATTTCCTTTCCTAAAAATGATCGGAATGTAAAACGTTGACAACGCCAATGAACACAATGAAAGCCGACGGCCTATGGCTTCAGCGCCGCGTTTCTGGCACAACGTTGTCAATGCCTGCAGCCCACATCTCTCTCTCTTCACCCACGTACCTATAAGCATGATTCAGGCGTCCACTGACTCAAGGAGCCATTATGCTCACTGCCTATCCGTAAAATGATCGGAGTGTAAAACTTTGTCAACGCCAACGCCATTGAACGTCGACGGCCTATATATGGCTTCAGCGCCGCGCGCTTCTGTCGCAACGTTTTCAATGCCAACGCATGCAGCGCACGTCGAGAGCCGAGGCTGCAAACCCCTGAAATACTGTGTCACTGCGAAACCTCACCGCAGCATGTATATGCACAGGTTGTCAGGACAGCAGTTATTGGGCCGCAGAGAGAGGCCCTTGCTAAGGAATCTGCAACCCAATTCAGTTGAAAGCCCATGTGCCCCGGTACCTAAAGCAAGCGCCCCGAATTTAGATGGCGCGGGATCAGCTGCTTAAGGAGGCGTACTGCCCGAGACTCAGTGGATGAGGATAACGAAGAGCAAATAGACAGAGAGTCCGTCATAACCATGACATGGGAAACGGTAGGGGTTATAATTTACGTAAGGCTAAAATTACTGCTAATAATTCGGCCAGATAAATTCAATTTAGGAAGACGGAGAGAAAAGGACCAACCTAATGTAGGTGAAAAAATGCCCACACCTGTCCTTTCACGATCCTGCTATGCATCGGTAGCAATAAGAATGAGAGGGAAAGGACCTTTGGTGGTTCTGCGACAAACCGTGAAGGACAGGAAAGGGCTGAAGCTATTCGTTTGATAGAAAAATGTCATCGAAGGCAATCTAAACAGAAGGAGAGACGTTATGCATTGGGCGGAAATCTGTGAAATTAATTTTCAATGGATCAAGGAGAGGCTGCACAAAAGATATCTGCGTAGTATGCAAACGAGACCAGGCGACGTTTAAAAGACTGCAGGTTGACTAAGAAATATTATACTGGAGGTGTGAAGAGGTGATTTGCACAAATAATTAACAGGGTTTGGACTGGTAAAAGGCGAAACCCAGCTGATAAAGATGGAATTCGCGCCTCAATGTGCAGAACACCATTGGCGACACATTTTGGATGCCCCATACAGAGGCGCAACGCCTCACGCTCTAAGAGCACAAGAGGGCGAAGTTTATAGGCAGGAGCTCCTGAGATTAAAAAACAGCCGACCTCCAAAATTGGGCCGACGTACATTTTATAGATCAGCAAGAGTGTGTGCCTTCTCATGCCTGACCTAGCGCTGCAAAACTTACGCAGGATGCCAGTGGCCCGAACTCCTTTTGCAGAAACTTTCTCAATGTGTGCCTGCCAGGAAAGAGTAGTGTCGTATATCACTGCGAGCAGTGTCTGAACTTGAGGAATTATGTGATTTCTATAAGCAACGCAGATATTTACGGGATGAGAAACCGGGAAGACTAACAATGCGCATTTCTTCACACTGAGGGACAAATGAATTCTTCCTAACCAGCTGTCAAGAATATTGAGGTAATTCTACAAGGTCTGATAAAAGAGTGCGGATATCACTTGTCTGTTTTGCGCATCTTCTTTTTCTAAAGCCATGCCCCAACTAGCTCCCCCTCCCCAGAATGCATCACAAAATTCAGGTGTTTACGGATTGCCACGCCACTCGCGGTCAATAACGTAAACTGTGTTCTTGTTGCAAACTTCGATATAAACGCATAACAGCCCATGGAAATAAAATCAGGGAAAGCGGTGCACTAATGAGAATACATAGATATAACAGTCAAAGAGGTAAACTAAGAGGTGAAATAGGAGGTGTGTCTGTGTTTGGGAAGGGGGGGGGGGCGGTTTTTAGAAGATAATGGTGACATAAGACGACAGCACTGATCTCCACTAGGTGGCTGAATGCCGCATTCCCGCTTTCCGAGACAAGCGCGAGTGAGGCCACCGGAAGTTATACGGCATGTCCCAGAAGCCCGGTGTCTACTGTGTACATGGAGAAAGGAAAGAACTCAGAAGAGGCGGTTACGTCACATTTTTTAAAGGCGGTTCCCCCCTGCGTTCCTCCCACTTGGCCGCCAACTAAGCGCACTTGCGCATGCGCAGCAGACAATGCAGCAGACGATGCCGCCGCGCCCAGCTTTCCTATTGGCTGCGCCGGCGGTCAAATACTCCCAGCAGTCCTTGCGAAAGCGCGTGACTTCCGGCACACTTTCTGGCGTGCAGCTCGAATAGCGAGGGCCTCTCATGAGTTTTCCTTTCTCCATGGCTGTGTATTTCAATGCAAAAAGTCGAGTCTTTCGCCCTTTCGTTCTCAGTTTCTCGCGTTGTTCTCGGGTAACGTTTGCTGTGATATCAAAGGAGTAAGTAAGCTCAATGCGAGGAATGTGAACATTCTTTGGAGAACTCTCTAGTTTCGAAGAAACCGAAGAAAATAGGCATGGAAAAGAGAGACACGAAATGGCCCCATCATTCTGTTCAGCATGGATTTCAAATGTAGCCGGCATCACTGATTTCCTGCAGCAACGCTAGCAATGCGAAATGGCAGGTGGTTGACTGCATAGTGCAGTCAAGCACTATGCGCACCGCATAAAGCAGCAAGCTATGGAAAGGGAAAAAATGGTATCGTTAAGAGTAAGGAAGAGGGCAGAGTGGTTCAGGAAACAAACGCGGCTTAATGGCATACTATTCGAAATCAAGAATTGGGCTTGGGCAGGGAAAGTCATGCGAAGTGAAGACAACCGCTGTTCGTTGAAAGTAACGGACTGGATGCCAAGAGAAGACAGGCGAACGTACGTAGCAGGGGGCGGAAGAAAGATAGGTGGGCGGATGAGATTAAAACATTTGCTGGGATAAGGTCGCCAAGGCCGGCACTGGACACGGCTAATTGGAGAGATATGGGAGAGGTATTAGTCCAGCATTGGGCGTAGGCCGGCTGATGATGCTGAATGCGCACAAACGTTCAGCGCAGATGATTTCATTGCAACTTCGCCTCATGTATCGCTGCGTATACTTGTCTCCAACGGCGACAAAAAGCGTAACGAAGCCTGAAGAAAACACGACGCCAAACACGCACACACTGTTTTATTCTCCAGAAAAATAACTTAATACGTCCTTGGACACTGCGCAAGATGCAGTCAAGCTTGAAGCAATGGTCAAATAATGCGACCTCGGTAACAGCAGTTGGCAACCTCGGTGAGGCGTGCGAAAAATATGAAGCTGGCCATGAGCACTGCATAAACGCGGCGTCTGGAAACAGTCCTGGCTCTAAACTATCCTACTTTTTTCCTCCCAATTCCTTTATCATGTCGCATATCTTGAGAGCCGGTCCCAGCTTCATGCCCATGACATCCATCAAGTGCTGCTCGTTGAGCAGGAACAGAGCTTCGCCGTCAATGAGCTGCCGGCGGAACTCGTCGGCGTACTGCGCGTAGCCTGGAAGCCTCCTGATGTAGACTGCCACGTCATGAACCGTCCACTTTCTCGGCTTCTTAGGTGCCAGGATCGATGGCCGCTGTTGCACGAACGTGTGCATACGCTTAGCCGTGTTTGGGTCAGGAACGGGGTCAGCAGAAGCGACCATGATCGGGGCCGGTATCTGGATCGGAGCAGGCAGTGGAGCCAGTACCAGTCTCGTCGTCGCCGCAAGGTTCGGGTCTGAAGACATGCCGGCTGCGAGGGCCAAGAGGGGAGGCGGAGCCGGTGCCGTAGTCGAAGCCGAAGTGTGAGCCTGGGGCGGAGTCGGCGTAGGCTCAATCTTTGCAGTCGAGTTCACAGTTCCGGCATGGTATCCCTCTGGAAGCGCTTTCGAATTCGGAGCCGGAACTGTTGCAGAAGGCACGTCCAAGTCCAGAGGAGGCGAAGTCGGTTCTGCCTTTATGGCTTTTGCTACGTAGCCGACCGCAAACGGTTCCATGCTTTCTTGAATTACGTACCCGTCGACGACGTGAGTCTGAACGTTGGGCCTAGCCGCTAGTCGATTGGGCAAATGGCGAAACAGCTCCGACATGGGCACCATTTTGGCCTCCGGCCCCTGGCCATCGCGCGGTGTGGACTCGGCTCCTCGGTAGGCGCTCATTGCAGCGCGGCGTAGGTCTCTCTCGTTGCTCATAAGCTCGGGTGAGGATCAAGGCCTCTGAATCACAAACGAGATGGAATGATGTACAGCAGGCACTCCTTACCGCAGCTGGAGACGATGAGTTGGCGCCGCTTTGCCTCGAATCTGCCGATAATTCGTTCTGACTCGGGGACAGAGCGTGATGGATCGCTAATGATGATGATCCTCGCATCACTAGCACGCGGGAGGGAATATCAGAAATCATTTGTGGCAGTGCGCTGATTACGATCGACATGCTCTTATAAAATTTTTCACCTCCTCCTTCCCTATAACACGAAACGGTCGGTGTTCTACGAACCACTCACTCTCTAAAACAGGTTAAGAAAAACATACTTGCGTCGTGCGCTCAGAAAAGAAGATGAAGGTATGCGCCATTCGAAGAAGTGAAAAACAACAACACTCCACCTCAGGGCAACAACAACAACATAACTTGGGCTACCTCCATGGGGCTGCTGTTGTTGTTTCTCTCAAGATAATGGCGCGTACCCACTGCAGGGGATTGACCTGTCCGTTGGTCGCAAGTTGGTCGTTGCCAAATACCTTGCTAGGGGCGCTGACCAAGGTGCAATTTTAAATTTTCTCCACTCATTGTAGCATCGGCCGAAGAGGCTGTACGAAAAGCCAAGACTCAACGTAAACCGGGACAAAAGACGCAATTTATCGGACGCGCGCAAGTATTTATAGATAACAAGTATGTGAGATAAACAGCCGATCAACAAGTACACATAAAAACAAACAAGCAAATAGCCATTCCATCAATTCGAAACCAAAAACCAAAACCAATGGACACAACACTCATATATCCCTCCCTTCATCGCTGTAAACTCAAATTATGGTGTTTTGGCGGGAAAAATTGATGCGGCTTTTGTTTTAGAGCGTTAGCTGTTTCGTTCAATTTCGCGCCGTCGTCGGTGTCCGCGGCGCCACTTCCCATCTGCCTCGATTGGCGGGTGGCAAAATGGGGAGTGAGAAATTCCCCTCTCCACATTTAGCGCATACTAGGGGAAGGTAAAGCGGGAGAGGGAAGAGACAGAGGCAACGGGTGGGTTAGAGGAGAGAGCAGCCTCAACGCAGCTGCGGATGTAGAGAGAGTTTAGCTCGGCGCGAAGCTTGCGTAGACAAGAGCTCCGTATAATCTGGAATGGGAAAGAGTGAAAGACAACGGCAAAGTATTTATGGCCGGTGACTGATGGGAAAGTGGAGAAAGTGTCGTAGACCGCAGGATCCTGAAAGCGGTCAAGACAAAAGAACGCATGGGAACTATTACCGCTGCAAAAATAGCGTCACTGCGGTTTTCTTGTGACGCTTTACGGGTATTTTAGTTCAAACTACAGCAATGTTTTCAGCAGTTGAATATTAACGGGTTAAGATCAAGAAAAACGACTAAGCTAAGAAATGAAACTCCGATCTCGTGGCGCCACAAGAGATATCAACACTATCGCAGGTTTAATCTCCACAAAATCTCCCACACATTTCGTAACCTTGAGTTCAGTTCAGTTTACAAGTTCACTAATATAACGTTATTCGGTAAAGAAAGAAAAAGAGAACCTAACAAAAACTGTACAGGTTATAACACGATGTGACGCGGCAAATCTGCCTTAGCAGCAATTGTTCCCCATTTCACTTCTAGAGTGAACTGCGTCTTTGAATTTGATTTTGCCGTGAGCTTCTGGTGGCGAAGACTACTGGAGGGTGGATGGAGGGGGGGGGGGGGGTGGGGAGTGATGGGTTGTAGGTGCGAGATGAATTTGTAACCGGTGCTCGCCTAAGTCGCCACCGAGAGCTTTATGTGGCCGCTCACAAAGGTGAGTGAGAAGACAGAGAAAGCGGCTTCTACTGTGATCTATCAGGTCATATCCCACAGGGTCCCATTCCTGTCTCCTACTTTTCCGGCCGCGACACAGTCCAGGCGCCCAGCGCACAGTGAGGCAGTTGCGCTGTACGCAGCAGTTTGACTTCTGCTACAAACTACTAGTGCTGCTGCTACTGCAATTCTGCTACTCCTCTTCTAAAGTTCGCAAACAGTGTATACTCCGCGACTACCACTGCAAATATCACCACAGAACTTTGAGATCACTGCGGCGACCCGCATTGGAGCAATGCTAAAGCGAAACATCCACATACTAGATCGACGTCCGCGGCTGTTCTGACGTCCATGCACTATATCAACGTCCATGGCTACCCTGACGTCTAAGTGTATTTTTTCGCGTTTAACTGCACCTAACCAACCAAGTTTTTCCCACGGCAACATTTTATCACACACTATCACAATCAGGCTTTCACACATTTATCTTCAGAGAACGACGTAATAGTGCGGATTATAGGCACTTTTTGCTGACGAGACATGGCCATATAATACTTTCGCATTAAAGTAATAAAAGGACGAGAAAAAAAATGGCTGGGGTTCAACGTGGCTTTAACCTAGTTATACGAGCGAAAACTCTGCTGAGCATGGTCTCCGCTGTCTAGAATGCCAAAGTTCAAGGTCAAAGGTCAAGGTCAGGTAGCAGTTAAGTTCAGTTTTATCTTGTGAGGCATTGAAGGTCATCGTCGTAGCCCGAGGTGCAGAGCTCTCGCTATAAAAGATAAGCACAGATTCCTTCTGAGAGCGCTAAAATGAACGAGCTTCTATGACCAGCTAGGCTTCGGAAGAAAAGCTTAAATGTACATACAAGCTTTAACGTGTGTTAACCTTGTATATGAGGGGAAAGAAGTGTTCACTTGTTGCGGACACCTTCAGTGCGATGCATGCTCTATTCCTTTTTTTAATTGTCGATATACATGAAAAAAGAAGCACGCCAGTTTCGGGCGTGGAGAATGCAACCCCAAAACTTCCACTGCGAATGCATAGCTGCATCGTTAAGTTCAATATGAAAAACTGTACAGATCACAAAGTTGGAGCGAGGGGGGGGAGGGGGGGGCTGAAGTCCAAATAGCCAACAGTAACGATGCCTGAGGTGTCCTCCCTATGGACTCGTTTGTTCCACCTCGTCCACCTCTGAATCCATGTTCACAGTAATAGCATCAAGTACTTTCTGAAATTCTCATTGCAAGTGGTCCTACACAAAAAGCGATAAAAGTCGATGCAAGAAACAACAAATACCGATGCGAATATCTCACTGCATCGGACGTATAGTTCACGCCCCTACCGTGTGTGACGTGCATTCTCTTGGGACAGAGCGTTATAGGCAAGCAGTGTGGTTAGCTAAAGCAAAACGTACAAGTCTACGATACGACGTCTCCCGGGGTCAGGTACAGTTTGTTTACACATGCAGGTACCCTCTTCCGCGTAATAACAATATGCATGCTTAGTTTTTACCGTGTACGTAAACAAACTTGATTTGATTTGATTACAGGCTGGCCAGCGAGAACGGTGTAAACTGGCAGGCGCGCGGGAAGCCCCTCTCGCCGTCGACAAACCCGAAGCAGGAAGAGTGGGCGTGAGCGAGCAGTTCCCTGCGGAACATCCATGCCTGCAGCGGAGTTTGAAAGACGACTGCCTCCTTGTTTACACCTCCACTGCCATCTCGTTGACTACGGCGGCATGCGATGCTATGATAGAGATTCGACGACACCTCCCACGATGAGTTCTGTGAGCGGCAAAGCCTGGCTAACGCCTTGCGGCTCAAGAACGACGACTTCACCGAGACAGTCTTGCCCGCATCGTTGCAGGACGTGTTGGCGTTGGAGAAGACCACCGATATAGCCGTCGCCGACAAGAACAGGTAGCAGACAGAAGGTGCCGACGAAGTTCCTGCAGGATGCCTGCCTCCAGACGTCGGCGTGATTATGGACGGTGACGTCCAGTTGCTCAGGCTGTTCTGGAGCAGGGACCCGATCGTGGGGTACAGCAGCAACGACTGGGGTGACTCGAAGACATCCCCCAGCAGTCGCAACCTCGTCGCGTACGCTACTGGGTGAAGACGGTCAGCGTAAGGCAGGAAGAACCCTAGAGTGCAGTTCGCCTTCCGCAGGGCGGCCGTCAGGTCCTGGAAAGCCCGGACGAAGCCTGGCTGGATGATCCTTCCGCTGTCCCTCTCTGCCCACCAGAGGCGGACGCCAGAGTAGTGGCCAGATCGCGTCACGTGCAGCATGTTGCGAACGAACGCGTTCTTAGCTCGCTGTCCTCCAAGCCCCAGGAGCTTCCGGAAGGCTGAACCTCGCACGCGAACCGCAACGAGCGCCCTCTGAGGTCGACGACGGTAGTCGCGAGAGTAACGCAGCCGCTTTTCTGCGAACATGCGGGGATAAGTGTGGTTCGGTGTCCGGTGCCTTGCCCGGGACACGCCCATCTGCAGAGTCATGTCTTCTTCCAGGTCGTAACAGCATCTGATGGTCACGTCGCAATGCCGGGTTCTGGGGCGAGCCAAAGACGCCCGCCCCTCGCCTGGTGTGTCATAGTTGCCCAAGTCGTCGTGGTCGCTGTGATGTGTGTAGAGGCAGATGTCGCCGGAGAGTTCGGTGCTGACGTGGCGCTGCCTTCGTCTCCTCGAAGACTTGTGAACCTTGCCACTCTCATTGATGTCAGAATAACTGGCACGTCTGGCGCCTGTCGAAGAGACAAGATGCAATTACCATTTGAAACATCACGCAGTTGCGTTCTTTGATGAGATAGTGTATTCAGGGCGATTCAAACTAAGAACCTTACCTGAAATCCTGTTAAGACATGCCGCTTTTGACCTCTCTGCCACAGAGACCCTCGCATATTCATAAGAAACATAAGTTAGAGAACTCGAAGCTAGAATGTCACGCCACATGAGGGTGACACGCAGGGAAAACGCAATGAAAGCGAAAGTAAAAGAATTCCAAATGGTAAGGTTACATATACACCAGGACTGCGCGCTGCAGCTTATTTGGAGGGGTGAGTGACCTCGGATTAATTTCGATTATGCTGCAGGATATTTTCTACTTTTTGATCAAAAGCTTGGACGACACGTAACCTATCCTCAAGAGTGTTAGAGATTCCTCCCCATAAGTACTCCTCTTTCATAGATTCATATAGATAGCTGGGAGTCCTGGCGCAGCGCCATTGGCACCGCAGGTGGCTGGTTAAGAACAGCGGCGATTTTGAGACCCAGGTTGCTCTTTCCGAGCTCTGGTAAGGTTCACTTTTGCATAGGTAATTCTTCGGGAGACTGTCTGTGTATTGACTAATGAGCTGATGTGCAGTATGACGGTGGGCAGGCGGCAATCGCATTGTTTACCTGTTTGTAGGGTGATCAGCAGCAGCAGCCTAACTACGCTCATGCTGCAAGAAGAAGGCGTCTCCCATTGATCCCCAGTTAACAAGCTCTGTCCTGCGCCAGTTGCGCAACCCCTCATGCCTGCAAACTCCCTACAGTCTCATCCGCTTACCTGACTCTATATCGCGCCCTTCTAGGTTTGCGTTCTCTTGTAATTCACTCTGTATATGTACAAGGTAAACGGCGGGGAAACTGCATCAGCGCTTCAACAATCCTCCCGACGCAAACAGTGTCAACGCCGGTGCCCATTTAGTATTAGGCATAAAATTGTGCCTTCAAGTTCTGGACGATGCAAATGCCGTCTATAGGGGCCCTTTTTGTTCCCCTGTCGAGAGAGTGCCCTTATGATCATTTTATCTCATTCAGCCAGGTTCATGCGGGTACGAAATGAGCGCCGTGAACGATAGAAAGGGGGACATGTTCCAAGGGTTTTACAGGGAGGGCAAGGTTAAACCTCATCGTTTTTTTTTCATTTCGTAATAGCCTGAAGGTGGACTTTGTGGTTCTTGATAAGAAAATTAGTCCGGGTCATCCTGACTCCCTCCTGCGGTATGAACCCTGCTGCCCCACCTACCTCTCACCCTATGCTATGTGGAGCACTGCCTCCTTCAGTGCTCAGTAGCCCTCCAAACCCAACCTTTCCCTCTGCCGCCCGGCTTCCAACCTAGCATCGTGGTGGAGCAGCGCAAAGGACGGGACACAAGAAACAAGGAAGGACGTACACAGGCGCTGGAATGGAGACAGTTTACAGAGCCCGATGAACAAGATATGAAGTTCAGAAGAGCAAGTTGCTGGGCTAGTTGGTACTGTTGCATCGTGGTGAAGCAGCGCAAAGGACGGGACACAAGAAACAAGGAAGGACGTACACAGCTGGTGTACGTCCTTCCTTGTTTCTTATGTCCTTTGCGCTGCTCCACCACGATGCAACAGTACGAACTAGCCCAGCAACTTGCCCCTCCAACCTAGAGTCGGACCATCTGGACGGCCAGCGTGCCTTCTTCATGTCCACTAGCTTATGAGAGCCTGCACTGCCGCTAGTAACTAAATCGATTTTAAAGCGATATCATTAAACCATAGTGCCAAAATTCGTCGACAGTCATAAAATTCTCCAATAGGCTGGAGGGAAGTGACGTCATCAGACCGGAGCATTCCCATTGACTAGAGGAATGTTACGTCACCAGACGACAAGTGACGTCACTTCCGGTAAAGTCATCAACAGCTGCTAATGTTATCGCATTGGGCTGACAAAGTCGTCGGGAGATGTGTACTCTGGACCACTTAACGCGACCTCTTAGCACCACGCTCTTTCAGACGAATAGAATGTTTTACAATACATAATGGTTTAAATGTCTCTGTGAATTTTATAACACAAGCCATCGCTTTTTGCTCGAAAGAGGGTCATCCACACCGCCATCGCGGCGAGTGCCTGGAGGGTTCCTTGCCTACTTTAACTAACCCTTGCTCTTCTTCTCGTTGTCGCCGGCGCTGGGCTCTGTCGTTGCGCCCTCCTCCTCCGCCGTATCCGGGTCATGTTTCCCGGAGGAGGTGGTCTCCGCCTCGCCGCCGGGCGTCCACAGCAGGTCGTCACCGCCGGGGTCGCCCAGGTAGCCACCGATCCACAGAATGATCAGCACGCACAGCAGCACCAGCATGACGAAGGTGGTGACCGCGAGGCAGACCGCTCGTGCCGCCGCCGGGTCCCGCTGCTCGAGCAGACTGTCGCTGCTGGAGAGTGTGTGCTCGCTAAAGGAGATCCGGCGCCGCCTCCGGCTGCTGGGACTGCGGCGGCTGCTGCAGACGCACATTAGAGCAACAGCAATCATCTCACTGTTAAGGGAAATGAACAAGTTTCAGAATCAAACGAGCTTAAAGGCACGGTGCAAGTGAAACGGGTAGGCGAAGCGTGCTATGTTTTCATCAGCGACAGCTCTTAGGAGCACGTTTCAAAGTTCTGTGGCGTAACGCAGCGCCAAGCTGATTGGTTAGCCCGCAATGACGTCACGCACAACGTCACTTCGAGCCTCCTTGTCAACGCGCGGCGCAGCACGCTGATTGGTCTGCATGCACTGACGACTGCATGATGTCATACTACGCGCCACGCTGAGAGGTACGAATACAGGGACATCACGAACGGCATCATGAGTACTTAAGTACTCGCAATAATGAACGAACAACATTTTATTCACCGCAGCAAATAGCTACCACTCATCGCTACCTGCTATCGTTGGCAGGTGGCGTGAACACACTGCTGGCCACCCTCCGGGATCTTCCCGTGGCAGACACCTTTCAGGTGGCGTTTCGCTCTGCTACTCGGACAACCGGTTACGCAGACGACTACCACGCGGAACGCAGGAACGGGCGCCTAAGAGGTGCTCATATTCCGTTTAATTCGACAGTGGGATATACACACGTGCTATCTTTACACACGCGACACGAACAAGATTAAGGAGCACGCACAACGCATTTACGATTTCTATCCGTGCACGGTGGTTCAGTGGCTTTGGAGTTCGGCTGCCGATTCCACGGTCATGGGTTTCATGGGAAGCCTGCTGGTGACGTCAATTATTGAGAATCATTAAGCTCGAACCAAGCTTTCCAGGATTTTCGCTGCAGTCCGCAAGTAACAACGACAGCCGTATCCAGTACTGCATTAGGACATAACCAGCCCTTCTCAAAGGTTCTGCTACTGCAGCTCTCTTGTGCTAGCCGCAGCCACGTGCATCCTATAGTAAATTACCTGACATCATCGCTCATCCTACGGCTCGGTCAAAACAGACTACGTTTTCCTTGCCTTCGGATCCTCTAGGACATCATACTCTGCTATTCTAGGAGACCATACCCTGGCACTGTATGCCATCTTAATGTGTCTCTAGAAGACCACCTCTGTGAATATAGGAGTCAATACCCCATCATTTAGAAGACCACGTCTGTCACTGTACGACACCATACAATGTCATTCCAAATCATATACGTCATTATGCAGGCCAAAGAGAGCAGTACTCTCACTCTTGAGAGTATACTACTCCACCACACCTCTCCCATCATAGGAACCTCTCTCTTCTGACGTTCTAGATTACTTTTTGTCGTATCAAAGGACCATAATGTGCCAATTTTGACACAAACTCTGTCATTCTAGGGTCACCACCTTTGCCATTGTAAGGGGCCACCTCTGTCATTACACAACTCCATTTCCTGTCATTAAAGAACAGCGTACCCTGACATTTCTGGAAAACCATCTCGGTCATTGCAGGAAACCGACGGCTCTACGAATTGCGTGTCCTGCCTCATTCAATTTCCTGCTCTTAATGTCAGCTGTCCCCTGCTGGCAAGTCACAGCTTGGAAAGCGGTTCCATCCTTCGCATATTACTCGCCTCCTAGACAAGATGGAACGCCTCTCCATGTCGGCGTCGCCGGTCGAAACAAGGATCCCGCTGGTGGTGGGCCCCGCTGAGGAATGCGTAGCAGCTGCCCCTGGCGAGGACGGTAGCGTCCCGGCGTAGAAGTAGCTCTTGTAGCGCGGGTCGTAGTACACTTCCTGCGGCGAGAGCTCGCGCGCCGCTGCCGCAGCCTCCAGCTCGGCGGACACCTTGGGCCGCCTCTTCTTGAGCGGTACATACTGCGCGTCCTCCCTCGAAGGCATGGCTCCTTCCTGGGCGCTGTCGTCTTCTTCGTCTTCTTAACCGGCCTGCATGCTCCAACATTATTTCGTTCTTTCAAAAGCACAGCACCCCAGTGATGATGATGGTGGTGGTGGTAATCTACAACGTGTGAGCATGCAGGAGCTTCAGCTGGTGGTGAAAATATTGGGCTTGCCCTTTGAATAACGCACTGTTCAATGTGCAGAAGCTTCGGACATACCCCTTTGTGGCTGGAGATCACAGCTAGAGTTTCGAATCAGGCCTTGATGATTATGGTGGTGGTGGCCTACCCTTTGGAACGACAGTGTCCTGGCTGAAGAAGGGAGAATTTAAAAAAAAAATGAAATGGAGGAGACACTTAAGATCCGCCTTCAGGGTATGACACGAAAGCGTTAACGGGTTGATGTCCACATATACGAAATTAGTCGTTCTCTACATGACATTCGTAGATCGCTGGAAGTCCTCATACCACTCCCGGCGCAGTGGTGCAGCGATGGCAGGTGCTGCCACCGGTGGGGCCTGTGCGACCCAGGTTGCTCTTCCCGAGCAATCTCTCAAGACCGATCAAGTAATTTAACTGCCACCTGCTCCTGTGATCAGCTTGCTCACAATCCGGCGGGCAGGTTTTGATGCCACAAGGTCACGTGACTAAGGTTGCCTACCTGCCCCGTAAGTTGCTTCTCTGGGCATTTTTCGTGGATTTTTCGCTCGTTGCCAACGACACCGACGACCGCGCCGGTTTTTCTGAGACACGTGCTCCATAACGCTCTCGCGTTAAAATGCACTGCGATCATAAATCTGCGTTATCGGTATTGGTTGCACATTTCGATTTTACATTGTCTTCCCGTTGCGTTTTCTGCTGCCGGCGCGACGGAGGCGACGGAGCAAGGGAAAAACCGGCTGTGGGAATGTGGGCCACATTCTCACAGCTGGTTTTTTTCCTTGCTCCGTCGCCTCCGTCGCGCCTGTTCGTGGATTCCGAGTCGTAATCGGCGTTGGCGTAGTCGGCGTAACACGCCACCTGGCAGGTGCCGTTTAAATTCGCTCTGCTGCTACCTGCCACGGAGACAACGGAGGGTGGAAAACCGGAAGGTGGCTGCCACGTGCCACATGGCTATAGTTGGGTAACACGCCACCTGCCATCGGTGGCGTGGCTCAAATTTCGCATTGCCGTCAATCGTAATCATCTGTCGACTTTTTTTTTTATTTGATTTCGCCATTGCTTGTTCGTTCTACTGCTGCGTAGGCTTCTGGTGAGTGGTGGTGGTGGTGGTGGGGGTCTCTGGAAGGTGGAGGCTCTTTAGAGGACGGAGGTGACAGGAAGTTGGGTGGGTTGGTGCGGCTCGCAGGTGAGTGCTCCGAAAGAGGCACCTTCCAAGCCCGGAAGGTGACCAGAAGGTGACCTGATCCCTAGCGGTGCCGGGAGGGTGCAGGCATCGCGCACACACATGCACACAGACAACGGATCCTTCTCGCTGGTGGCCTCGTCAGTAGCCAATGGATGGATGGATGGTTGGAAGATATAGAAGCGTCCCCTTTGAAACGGGGTCGCGGCAGTTGTCACCATGCAGATTTTTTTCTTCATATTTCTTTCACGGTTTTATCGGTGAAATAAATCATATAAATTCGCCATTTTCTTTAAATACAATTTTTAATCATCCACTTGTAACTTTATGTTTCCTCCCTGCTTTTGAGCCACCAAGCTTCTTGCTAACTTCTACCGCAGATTCTAGAAAGAACATTGTTATCTCTAAACCATAGGGCCTCATGCAGAGTGACGGTGTATGAGGAGTAAATCGCGGTGCACTAAAGTGAACTTATTCGTGCAAAATAAACATTAAATAAAAAAATAACAACGGGAGAACGGAAAATATCGTACCGCGCGGTACTCTTGGTCAGGTGGGTTCAGACAAGCGGAGCGCATCGCGGATGGTCCGCGCGCGTCAGCGCGGTTATCGTGACACGTGACCAAGCATCCGCGAGTCGGTCCGGACGTCAAGCTATAGTGCCTAGAATAGTCAAGCATTCGCACGAACGAAGCGGACAATCCGTGCGTACTCTCTCCGCCAGCGTGCGTGCGCTGTGTGCGCGGCTCCGAAAACAAGGGTTTCGAGAGTTTCAACATGGACGCCGAGCGAAAACGTTGCCTCGCTGCACTGGCTGTAGCCATTGAAGTGGCTGAGGACGACGAGGAAGCTTTCGGGGCTAAAAAGCGGTTATGTTGGACAAAGCCATAGTTAGAAAAAAAGCTGTTGAAAAGGAACGCTCGTCTTCTGGACCAGGCTGTCAAGTTCGTGACTGGCGACTGCAACGACGCCGAAGCCGCAGAAGCGGCCAACAAACTGCGGTCCAGTGCAAGTTTGGTGAACAGGCTGAAAGAGATCACCGGAAAGACAGCGGAAGCTGTGCTTTGTGACTTGGAGGCAGCTTTTGCTAAGCTCTCTGTATGAAGAGCTGTTTCTGTTAAAAGGGGCCATTACAAGGTGATTCAACGTAATGCAGTTCTGTGGTCCAGTAAATAAATAAAGAGGACGGGATTACGTTTCCAATATTTAGTACATTGAACGTGCTGTTTATCTAAAAAAACTCTGCCTCTCCCGTAACCGAGAGTAGAGTAAGCATGAAATGTTTACGGGCATAATGCGAAGCGCGCGCGGACACGACGAGACGCAGGCCTGACAAGAATGTATATGCAGCGCGCGTTCGAAACTGTCCGAAGTGCGTAGAGGCGAAAGCGTTTTCAGCACCACTTTGCGTATGTGACACTGGTGATGTTACCACTGGATTACGTCACACATAATTCATGACGAAGTAATGACAAATTACTGATTAGTGTGTAATGACTGATTAATGACTAAATACTAATAAACTGCTAATTAATGACGCTTAAGCTTCGCCTTTAGGAGTGGAACGCGACAGCGTGTTGTAGCGCTGCCAGGCAGTCCGCGGAACGCCACCACCCGTTCGGCGTGATGCCTCGTCCTTTGAACGCGACGCTTTTTAAGGAAAGGAAATTACGCAGTAATTCTCTGCCATCTCGGTGGACACCCGAGCAAGACGAGCATGCTATCCACTCCGCCATGTCAGCTCGATGGTTTGGAATGAACAAAGGCGCGCCTAGTGAATACGGTGTCTTCACTCACTCTCATCCTCCTCCATTCCCTTCCGGCGAGGTTTAGGTGTCCACCGACAAATGAGAGACAGATACATTTCATTTCCTCAAAAAAGCAATTTACCGACGAGCGAGGCGTAGAACCGAATGGGTGATGGCGTTCTATGGACTCCTTGGCAGCGTTGCAAGACGCTGTCGCGTTCCACTCTTAGGGGCGAAGCTTAACATCTTAACCACACATCAGTGACCACACTTTAGGTCAAAAAAGTGCCCCCCTGAATTTTGTGAGACAGTTACTGCTGGAACGCCACCACCCGTTCGGCGCGATGCCTTGCCCTTTGAACGCAACGTTTTTTGAGGACAGGAAATGGAGCAGTACTTCTCTGTCATCGCGGTGGACACCCGAACCGCACCGTAAAGCATTTCATGCTTAAATATTGTGGCATGTATGTGCTTTTGGCACGCGTTATTAGAAATCGGAAATTATAATTCCGTGCATTATCAAACGACAGCTCGACTGATTGAGAAGGCACTTGCAGCAGTTATTTTAAGGCGGAAGCCTTTAATGTCTCATCGTTGCAAGCAGCAGTTGTCGACAGAAGATGTCCCGCTTTTCAATTGGTGGAAACGGTCGTGACGTCACAGTGCGCGAATTTCAAACGGGGCCAATTGTACTTTGGCTAGTATCGTATAGTGCTGCTCCAAGTAAGTGGGACTGAGCTTAGTCAATTGCTTAATTACCCAATTAGCCTAATTAGCTTTACTAGTCGGGCCATACAAATAAATAAAACCGATTAAGAAATTGGTCGAGCTCAGGAATCGAACCCCGGTCTTCGGCGTGAGAGACGAGCATGCTATCCACTCCGCCATGTCAGCTCGATGGTTTGGAATGAACAAAGGCGCGCCTAGTGAATACGGTGTCTTCACTCACTCTCATCCTCCTCCATTCCCTTCCGGCGAGGTTTAGGTGTCCACCGACAAATGAGAGACAGATACATTTCATTTCCTCAAAAAAGCAATTTACCGACGAGCGAGGCGTAGAACCGAATGGGTGATGGCGTTCTATGGACTCCTTGGCAGCGTTGCAAGACGCTGTCGCGTTCCACTCTTAGGGGCGAATAACATCTTAACCACACATCAGTGACCACACTTTAGGTCAAAAAAGTGCCCCCCTGAATTTTGTGAGACAGTTACTGCGTAATTTCCTTTCCTCAAATACAATTTTCATTTTCTTCATTACGGCTCCTCTTTATCTATCTTCTTTCACTCCCACTTCCTCCCTTCCTCTACGGTGCAGTTCAGGTGTCCACCGAGATGACGGAGAATTACTGCGCCATTTCCTTTCCTCAAAAAGCGTTGCGTTCAAAGGGCAAGGCATCGCGCCGAACGGGTGGTGGCGTTCCGTGGACTCCCTGGCAGCGCTACAACGCGCTGTCGCGTTCCACTCCTAAAGGCGAAGCTTAAGCGCCATTAATTAGCAGTTAATTAGTATTCAGGCATTAATCAGTAATTAACCATTGATTAGTGATTTGTCATCACTTAGTAATTAGTACTCAATTATATGTGACGCCACCAGTGCCACAGAAACAGCGAAGGTGGTGCGGAAAACGCTTCCGCCTCTACCCACTTTAGACAGTCAAAGTGCCCCCTGAATTTTTTTTGTGACTCGTTTGGAGACCAACCGGCGCTTGCATGCCGGTAGCGTAGGAGGGCTTAGAGAGTCTCGTTAAATCTCGTTAAGTCTCGTACGGTGCCCGGATGTTCTCGTTTCAGAGCCCGGATGGGTGGATCTCGGTCTCGGCGTGACGTCACCACACTGCCGACAACGGGAGCTAAAAGCATTTCATGCTTAAAAGTGTCTGGGCGTGCAAAACCTGCTGTACGAGGACTTACTTGAATGCGACCTGGCAGAGTGCAAACGCTTGCTGCGACTGAGTCCAGAGCAGTTTTACCAGACACTGGCACTCACTGAGTGCCTTCTTTCAAAATTCACTCATTTTAGCAGAAACAACAAAGCAAAGCGTGCACTCACGTACGCTCAAACACACAATACGACGCAGTGCAGCAAACACGGAGTGAACAACGCAGTTTGCGAAACACGAAAAGGAAGGCACACAATGCTGCACTCGAGCTGCAAATGTGGGGAAAAGCACGCCAAAACGAAAGGCGCCAGCATGAAGCAAAGCGTACTTCATTGCGGATATCTAGCCAGACGAGCGCTCGAGCCAACGTTGACAGACAGACCTAAAAGCAAAAAAGCTCGAAAACAACCTCGGTCCGCCGCCAAGCCCCCGGACTGAATAATCCGGAGCTGTTTGCCATGATTCGACGTGTCGCCTTTTCCGCGACCCGACCTCAGCCTAACAGGACCGTTTCAGATGGAGTTGATGCGGTGTCGTGGTTAGAAGCCTGTCAGGAACTCTCCCACAGGGCGAACAGCGTCGTATTAAACAGAGCGGGCCCTCTCGCTTTCAACTGCTGATAAAGAGGGTTGTTTTGTGGTCATGTCTAAAGACGCCTTTTAGTCGAAGGCCACGGAGCTGATTTGTTAAAAGCAAAGTCCAGAGCCAAGAAACTTTGTAATAATCTAAAGTTGAACTATCTGGCCAATATTATCGACTCCAGCAAGAAAAATTGTCTAGATATCTTCTTTACCGGAAAAGACAGATAAATATGACTGCCCCTTGAGAGTCACAGTTTCAGAAAAGAGAACCTAGCAGAGACAAATGGCGCCCTTTTTGCAACGGACCTGCAGGGAAAGTATTGTGGTTCCTACACGATAGCTATTGCGCCAGTTTCATGGGGTGCTCTGTTGACGCCAGTGCTCGTGCCGTCGTATTCCTTCTTCGTCCATGTCTGCGCTGTTTAATGTTGTGCTCACCAAAGTGCTCACCCAAGTGAGCAGCTTGCACTCTTGTGCATACGTCAATTTGTAAATAGAATACTTCCATATAATACATCTCTCCCTTGCCCTATCCTTTCTGGCTGTCCCCTCATCTCTTTCATTTCTCCATTCTGCCTTCTATCTCTATATTTCGGCTGCACCAGCTTCCCGTAGCGACGGCAGATGCCGGGCTTAGCAAAAATCTTTTCCTTCCTTTTTATTATTTTAAATAAACCACTACTACTGCGATTCCTCATTATACAACTCTCCCCGCATCTGCCACCGAACCCACGAGTCCCAAGGCCTGCGATTTCTCCAGATTCTTGGGTCTACTCTTGCAGTGCCCCCTTGCAACAATGCCTAGATAGGTGAAGATACTCGAAATGATCAGCGTATGCAGAAAAATTCATGGCATATGTCAGAGGTTTCCGCTTTGTGAAAAGAAGGTAAAAGCGTCCTGCAGCTTAAAGAGGCCCACACAGCTTAATCAACAGCCAGGTTGCACATTCACAGCTATGATTTGGGTACACTGGAGGCACAAAAAAAATTACCTGCCTGGTTGAAGCTACCCAATGGCAGCAACAATCAAGATCTGTGGGGTTTTAACAAGTAGCATAAATACGTTCTCCCCGCTTAACCGCGGCTGGCACACTTCAAACCCGCCGCACCCCACCCCGTGATCGCGTACGCTGCCGAGCGCACGCCGACCTCGGCGGGCCTTGCTCCGAGGGAACGAAGGAACGACTCTTGCTGACACAAACAAGGTATTTGTTGCTACAATAACGCCAGCTGGCAACAAAATATGCTAAGGAATCGAGGTCGTCCGACTCACCAGCACGGTTATGGCCGAATGTTCGCCCACGCTAGAGCAGGGGATACTCCGCGGCCGGACGGGACGTTCCTCCCCATGCACGTCCAGACATGATCCCCAACCAAAGAGAGCAGTCTCTCCCCCCCCCCCCCTACCCCCCGCGCGGCGCGCACGCAGCAATCACGCGGTCCGTGTCCCTGCGACACCGGCGCCCTCTATTGTTAGTTAAGGTAACTAGGTTAGGGAGGGTGCATCGCGGGGAAGCCAACTACAGAGGGAGAGCGGGGCACGGTCCGCACACATTAAACTAGTCATGGAGAATGTAGAGGCCTGCAACATGCACCAAAAGGTCCAAAACGAAGTGGTGCGTGTGCGCTGTTGAATGCAAATCAACTAATACTTGCATCAGACAATGCCAGCTTCCTAGGCAGCAATGCAGTTTACATCGCATTGGTATAATAAAGGTGGTGCATAGTGGCACACTCTACATTACCATAACTATACCCCACCAAGACAGATCACCACTGGAGTTGCCACAGACTCAGACCCCATCACTCTTTCCAAGTACAGCAGCACAAGTGCCTCGAATACTCTTTCTCTTTTCTTAAAAGCCAGTAAAGCTGCAGCAAGGCACAAGTGGTGAAGAAGCACAGGACACAGACTTGTAGCAAAAAAATGTGCCGTCATCATGGAAAACAACTATTTGGCATCCTTTATTTGTGAATCATGGAAGATTCTGTACAATGCATTAATTGTGGGGGCAAAATATGGGGGGAGGGCAGCCAATATACAAACTGCCATGGCCTAGGAAATAGGGTAAGAAGATAACAAAAAAAAACAAAAAGGCAGGGCCTGAGCAAAAATCTGTGTAGCTGGCATATGCTTGACAGCAACTAGCATGGTCGACCCTAGGCGTCCGCGGGTCGACAGAGACTGCTCGCTGTACTCCTGCAAGAAGTGGAAACACACAGCGATGAGTTCATGGCTGTCATAACTATCGGTGTGAAAGCACTCATATGCTCAGCTCACCAATATCGACCAAGAATCTTGCCACTATATCGACTGTTGCGGAAATAAACGCGCCCCGTAAAATGCTTCTTTCAGCTAAACGGGCTCATTGTTCGAGCTCAAATTTCGCATAGAAATGGAATTTGGTCGGCAGAATTGTTTAATACTACGTTTGCTTGGGGTACTTACCTGATTCGAACAGAATAAGTCGGATATTCACATCGTCTGCGGCGACGATGAAGGAAATTAAGCTGCTCTGTCAGCTATCGCACCGGTAGCGCCATCTCGTTTGTTGGTCGTGAACATTCAGCAAAGGAGGGGGTTTCGGGGGGTTTGAAGACGCTCTTTCAACTGGTTTTTTAATGCTCACAGAAAACTTACCTTGCTGAAAACTAAGTTTTGACAAGGTAAGTTTTCTGTGAGCATTAAAAAACCAATTGGAAGAGCATCTTCAAACCCCCTAAAACCCCTCCTTTGCTGGTTGTTCACGACCAACAAACGAGATGGCGCCACCGGTGCGATAGCTGACAGAGCAGCTTAATTTCCTTCATCGTCGCCGAAGACGATGTGAGTATCCGACTTATTCTGTTCGAATCGGGTAAGTACCCCAAGCAAACGTGGTATTAAACAATTCTGCCGACCAAATGCCATTTCTATGCGAAATTTGAGCTCGAACAATGAGCCCGTTTAGCTGAAAGAAGCATTCTACGGGGCACGTCTATTTCCGCAACACGCAATACATGCAATCTTGTGCAGTTATCTAGCAACCCGAGAGCCTGCCAGAGCCTACTCGGGTAAGCTCAGGTAGTAACTCGAGTAAGGAGGTACAGCAATAAATTTAGCAGTGTTCAGACTTACCTGAAGGACACATTTTAATGATTGGCTGGACTCGTCTTGTATGAGTCATCTGGTGGACCAGCAGCCATCAGGCCTCCTACAAAAACAAACACACAAAAAAATAAAAACTCCCAATCGATCTCATTACTAAGAGCAAACGTCAGCATGAAAAATGTTCACACCAAACAGCCTAGCACTATCACGCTAACTACGCTGCATGAGCACCTGATTTCCCAATGAAAGCCCTATGAGGGTTCTGGCAGTTGCGTCATTGTAAACGTCTGTCAATGTTCTCAGGACCTCCCACAAAGAATTGTCCCACACCACTGCACTGTTAAATGACTAGTATAAGATCTGGTTCACTTCACAACACCAACAACAACTTATGTTGCCCATGCTGACCTGGAGTTACTAACAGCCCCAGAAAAAGTGACAGAAGTGACAAAAGGTACACAAGTGATGAGGGACCAAATGAGCAGTGCTGATCACACATTCTTTAATGCGTTTTTACAATTTCAGTGTGAAAATCTCACCTGCCTTCCTCAAGTCCCATCTGTCACACAACCTTATCTTCACTATGTAAGGACCAACTGGCCGACAATTCCATATTACAGTGAAAGCTCGTTAATTCAAAACTCGATAATTTGAATTTTCGGATAATTCGAACTACACTACTTGGTCCGGCCAAGCTCCATAGAAATCTGTGTATAAAAAAGCCCGTTAATTCGAAAGCGAGTCGGTTCCGTTACGGATAATTCGAACTACACGCCACCGCGTCTGGGCGGCTTGGCACACAGCATGTGGCCAAAAAAAAAAAGCACCTCCTCCGCATAGTTAGCTGCGTACGTCCTAAACGGGGACAGAAGATGGAACTAGATAAAACCTTGGAAAAGTGGGTAAAACTTAAATGGCACCATCACGGCGCGGTGGCCGGTGGCACCGGAGGGTAGGGAGGGGTTGGCCACCGCTCTGGCGGCTGCCTACCCTCTTTTCCACGCAACCTGCGGAACTCGCATCTAAATACTCGTTAATTCGAGCCCTGTTAATTCGAAAATACGGATAAGCACTGTCAGCGCGGTCCCAGCCAACGCCCATGAAGGCTATGACTTCGGACCGGCGCTACAAATTACGAGCGAAAAAGTTTTTTTTTTTCTTTGCGAGTGTCGTCCATGCTTCCACCCATTGGTCGGACGCCAACTGAAGCACGCGCTCAGCGCGAACAAGACGCCGGCTTTTGAGTGGCAGTAGACGGCGTCCGCCCCAATAGCCCATGGCACATAAGGCGAACATACTGAAACGAGGCTTGCACAACCGAACAAGCGCTGGCACTCTGCCAAAGTTCGCTTCCCCCTTGCTGGAGCTAACCCCCCCCCCCCCCCCCCCCCCCCCGGCCTAAGAATCTGAAAAAAAAAAAAAAAACGTCAAGCGTTAACTCCCTCTGTTTGGCACCGTCACGGCCCACAACGCATTTCTTGGCCGCGCGCCAAGATGCTGCGCAGCGATAAGCCCACAACGCATTTCTTGGTGGCGCGCCAAGATGTTGCGCAGCGATAAGTGATTTTATCGCTGCGCAGCATCTTGGCGCGCGGCCAAGAAATGCGTTGTGGGCCGTGACGGTGCCAAACGGAAGGAAGCGTTAACGACTGACGCTTTTTTTTTTCAGATTCTTAGGCAAAAACCGTGGGGGGGGGGGGGGGGGGGGGGTCATTATGTCGGTTTTTTCGCGGCCATTCGATAATTCGAACATCGGATAATTCGAACTTTTTTCCCGGTCCCGTGAAGTTCGAATTAACGAGCTTTTACTGTATCAACTTATGCACCTACCGATCTCCATGAATCCCAGTTACAGCATATGGCTTCCAGCTCTCAGCCTGTCAGAACACATGCTGCTCTATCAAGACTAAAATACACCTTCACCCTCTTTATGCAAGCCCTCCCGGGCTGCTACAGAAGGAGAATAAATACAACAAACCAAAAGAATAAGGGATTGGACTTCAAATCTCACAACATAATACAGGGCACGTATCATTGCAATACACTATCAGGGGGGTTAACAAAAAAACACAAAGCAGCAGATTTCAAATTGCACAACATTCATTTCTAGCTTCTCAGAATTCTCGCCTGAAGTACAATACAGTCAAGCGCACTTTTAACAAACGCCTGCTTGAGACAGGCAAAGATGATGTAACTGACACAATAGACCTTAGAGCTATGGCGTCGAACCTCAGATAGAGCGAACTTCTGCGGACACAAAACTCGGTTACAGCGAACATACAGGTGCCATGAACTCGCTTCCCAGTCCAACATGCTTTCGCTTTTCAAACTAAAACTTTGAAAAGGGCATGGGTTACTCAAAGAAAAAGAAAGAAAGTTCGCTGCAGATGCACATCATTATGGCTTCCGCGCACTCGACTGTCCCCATTCTAAAAAGAAACCTCATGACAGGGGAGCAGCGATATTCTCATGGATTGTCAACAGTACCTTGGCTTTCCCTTTAAACGCGGGACACCACAGATATTTTCACAGAGGGTCATAAAAACAGAGGTCTTATTGTGCCTGAACAGAACTAGGGGTAGAGAGGCGAACTCATCCTGTGCTTGGGTTCACTTGTCAGTTGCGCCAGTTATCGCCTGCGCTGTATGCGCTGATCACCGCTTCCTCAGCAGGCAGATTAAGCGTTACAAGCTGAAAGAGCATGGCCACGTACTTGATCAAATCTGGGCACTTATCTGCCTGGCCAAAAGCAGATAGGTGGCTGTGCCTCGGAGACAAACAACTGCATGCGAGCTTCCCATTTAGGCCTTTTCTCTTGCACTGCGTCCGTGCTAAGCTCACCAACTGCCTCTGCACCTTATTTGCCTCAAAAACTGGGGAGCAAACTAAGACAAACTAAGATAGTGTGGAGCATTTCCTGCGTGCGAAAACCAGCCGCCACTATTGCATGCACCTTTACACACGTTGCACTCATCAAAGATGGCATCCTTGCAAAACCTAGGCACCAAAGATGCTAAGATGCTACGACCATATTTACGGGCACAAATTTCATGTCTACTGATAGCAAATGTCTTTTTCTTCCCTCGTCTAAAACATAGAGCCCTTAAAGCAAAAGCTACAAAAGCTATTGCAATTGCACTCAATAATTTTATTAATCCATTCACAGCACACCTTGGCGTACTGAAGCATTACAGCTGGAGAGTGGGCTAACAGGCCACTGTGTAACTAGAAAGACATACAAATAAACAATGATTTGAGACATCGTAACTGCAAAACATAGCATTTGCAACAATTTCAGAGCGTGTCGTACAACCAACATACAGCCCAGCACTCACATAGGCTCATTACGGTCCCGCCAAGAGGAAGGGGCAAAGGAATCGGATGAGCAGTCGGTCCAGTCTGCCTGTGGCGCAGCCACGGCCGCAGCGCCATCCATGGCCGCGCTTCCAACTTCAGCGTTTCCAAGCGTAGTGTACGACACGCTTGGCTGCGGCTGCAAAGAATGACAACAATGTGAAAGAGGGGCCTTCCAGAGGCAATCCCTGCATGGCAATCAGAACTGTCACGGCAGCACCGGACGTTCAAACAACACTCCAGGTGCTTCGACGTCCAAAGAAGGTTCCTCCAATAAAGAAATCAATAAAGGTTTCTCGTTTGTGAACAGTTCGATATAATTTGCGCCCATCTCACCCCTCCGAGGTGGCTCAGTGGTTAGGGTGCTTGACTGCTGATCCTGAAGATGCAGTGGCTAGGTTTAAGGGGGGACACTACCCTAAAGAGTGAACTTTGAACCGCTTGCTCGATTTCATTGGAACTTGTGAATATCGTTGCTGAGACTACCTCTGCCAAATTTTATTATTCAGCTGGGGGCTTGTCTTGAACACTGTAGTTCTTAAAATAAAATGGGATGATTTTCAATCATGTGAGTCTATTTTTCCCATCTCCTGTTTCTTCAGTCAACTGCCAGCTTAGAAAAACTATCATTCCAATATTACTTGATAATATTCGTATTATACCAGGTTTTCCAGAGCGAAATTTTATGAGGAACACGACTGTGCGCTCAGTTTGTTTATTTTTTTCCTTTTTTCACACTGAAAAATGACTAAAAAAATTAATGCAAAATGAAAATCTAAAGTCATTCTTTATATGGTCTCATTCTTTCAAAATATAGGAGAATTAAGCAAAATAATTCCACAGTTGTGTGCTCTGGACATTCCCAATGCCACATAACACAAAAAATTGGAAAAATTAGACTTATAAGCAAGCATTGTCATCCTTGGCACAAAGGTTGCATAACGTGCTTCATACTTATTCTAGAATAATTAAATTTGGCAGAGGTGGTCCCAGCAGTGATATAAACAAGCCCCACAAGTTTCAATGAAATCGAGCAAGTGGTTCAAAAGTTCACTGTTTAGGGTAGTATCCCCCCTTAATAGCAGGCGAAACGCAAGACGGCCACGCACTATTGCACTCGGTATGAACTGCATAACGTCGGCTCGAGTGCTCGCTCTGTGTAGCTCATAGTGAGCGCGCCAGGTGGTTGAAATTTTCAGAGCCCTCCGCTATGGCGGCGCTCATAGCTGATGGCGCTTTGGGACGTTACACCCCATAAATCAAACCAAACCAAACCATCATGCCCGCTCCCATGACGGTCTGACGGGGGCAGTGTGACTGTGCGCGCTCTCATCTAGCTTGGCGTGGTGCCCCCGAACTCTCCCACTTTCCCCACCCCACTTGTAGCGACGATGTGCGAGCTGTAGCGGAGATGGTGGCGGCTGCTGCTGCAGTCGTGCTAATCTGCATGATCACGAAACGCTTCTCAGCATTTACGACTTCAAGTAATATGGGTTTGGTGTACACATTTTCAAGGTTATTTCACTTATATTTATTCATTATTCTGGCTTCCATTCTGCATTGCCCTTTCCAGTCTTCACATGAAAACTGCATGTAATGGAAACCTGAATGTAACGAAAAATCTCGAACTTTTTTTCAACTTAGTTATATCCAGGCTCAACTGTACATCCATCAACTTTGTAGATTTTAGAACAGAAAACTTGTAGATTCATGAACGAACACGCGCAAAGAAGACCTCCCTACTACACAATTACAGCCCCATGTGCCGTCATAGTCACCTTGACATCGAAGGCTGGCGCAAAGCCTCCGTTTGCCGCAGCCGAGGTCTGCTCCGCTTGCCTGGCTGGCGCAGCATCTGCCCAGAACATGTGGGGGCTGTCACCCGTGGCGGTTTCTGAATGAGCTGGCCGCGGAGCCAACGCCAAAGCCGCAGCCACTTGCTCTTTGAACACATGAACACTGTGTGGTGCCAGGCTGGCCTCGTCTTCAGGAGACACCGCCAGGTTGGTCATAGTCCTCAGCTCTGTGGGAACCTGGAGGGAACAAGAGGAACAAAGGTTGCACAAGAGACAAAGTTTCATAAAACACAGCAAAGAATGAAGGTGTGGCCCCGCAGCCCTGTGCACTAAGGCAAAGCTACTCCTCATGCATAGTGGCACTTTAAGGAGCCCCCAATCCCCATTAATTAGAAAGTCTTTGTTATATTGAGTGTCCCAAGGTCCTTTTTTTTGTTTTTTTCTCTTTCAGACAGGATAGACACGCCGAGCTAGTCACAGACCTCCATTCCCAGTTCACTACTGCTCCCGTCCCCAGCTCTTAAAGGGACACTGAGGAGAAATTGAAGTTGGCTTGTATCGATAGAATACCAGCTCCTGATTACAAAAACGCCACTCATACTGACAACAAAGCTCTTGTAACGTAGAAAAGAGCAAGAACCAAAATACAGGTATCGCCGCCACAGGCCAAACTCGCAAGTACAAGCGTGATGACGTCATAGGACAAAGCAGTGTTGCTAGAACCAATGATTCTAGCAACTCTAGGACCCGAGAAGCCACAAATCCCTGAGGCGCAGCCAATGCATGCGCAAATGTCCTTGACGTCGCCAGATGGCACCACGTGCCCAGCAGCTACGCGCGCTCCTGAATCATCGGGACCAATCAGCGCCTGTTTTCCGGCGGTAGGCGGGCTCCCGGTATTCCGCTAGCGGTAACAAGGTACACGGTATGCTAAAGGTGTCTATTTGCGAGAACTTCGTTGACGACTTCGAGAACGAGATCCATCGTAACGCTGGCAAAACGCCAGTGCAAACGTAATCGAAGCGACAGTAGCGACGGCCGCAACAGCCGATAGATGCCTTCAACGTGCGGCCGGCGGTAGCTTTCTTTTCGGCTGAGGCCGCACTGCTGGCCACCAGAAATCACGGAGTCTGCGGTACGTCATGCGCACGTCATGTTTCACGTCACTTAGTCCTGTGTCGTCATAGGAGAATCCCAAGTTTGAATCAGAG
Source organism: Amblyomma mixtum (assembly GCF_055824585.1). Classification (NCBI taxonomy): domain Eukaryota; kingdom Metazoa; phylum Arthropoda; class Arachnida; order Ixodida; family Ixodidae; genus Amblyomma; species Amblyomma mixtum. The sequence continues at coordinate 24,343,741 of NC_143018.1, forward strand.
TGGCGGGAAAAACTTTTTCAACTTCGAATCCAAATTTCTTAGAAATAAATGCATCTTTCGCTGCCGGCCAAGTGGCAACAAAGCCATGACATGCCGAACTATCGGATTTTACTATAAAAAAAATATTAATAAGTGAAAGCTCTTTAATTCAAAACTCGATAATTCGAATTTTCGGATAATTCGAACTACACTACTTGGTCCGGCCAAGCTCCATAGAGATCTGTGTATAAAAAAGCCCGTTAATCCGAAAGAGAGTCGGTTCCGTTACAGATAATTCGAACTACGCGCCACCGCGTCTGGGCAGCTTGGCACACAGCATGTGGCCAAAAAAAAAAAAAAAGCACCTCCTCTAGTTAGAGGCTGCCTATGTCCTAAACGGGGACAGAAGATGGAACTAGATAAAACCTTGGAAGAGTGGGTAAAGCTTAAATGGCGCCATCACTGGCGCGGTGGCCGGCGGCACCGGAGGGAAGGGGGTTGGCGACCGCGCTGGCGGCTGCCTACCCTCTTTTCCGCGCAACCTCGGGAACTCGCAACTAAATGCTCGTTAATTCGAGCCCTGTTAATTTGAAAATACGGATAAGCACTGTCAGCGCGGTCCCAAGCCAACGCCCATGAAGGCTATAACTTCGGACGGGCGCTACAAATTACGAGCGAAAAACTTTTTTTTTCTTTGCGAGTGTCGTCCATGCTTCCACCCATCGGTGGATAGCCAACGGAAGCACGCGCTCAGCCGCGAACAAGACGCCGGCACAAGCGCTGGCACTCTGCCAAAGTTCGCTTCCCCCTTGCTGGAGCTAACGTCAAAAGTGATGTTATCGCTGCATAGCATCTTGGCGCGTGCGCCGCCAAGAAATGCGTTGGGGGCCGTGACGGTGCTGAAAACGAGGCTTGCACAACAACCGAACAAGCGCTGGCACTCTGCCAAAGTTCGCTTCCCCCTTGCTGGAGCTAACGTCAAAAGTGATGTTATCGCTGGGCAGCATCTTGGCGCGCCGCCAAGAAATGCGTTGTGGGCCGTGACGGTGCCAAACGGAGGGAAGCTTTAACGACTGACGCTTTTTTTTTTCAGATTCTTAGGCAAAAATCGGGGGTGGGTGGGTTCATTATGTGAGTGGGTTCGTTACGCGAGTAAATACCCTACATACACCGTAATGTAAATGGTTCTTGTTGGTTTTTTCGCGGCCATTCGATAATTCGAACATCGGATAATTCGAACGTTTTTCCCGGTCCCGTGAAATTCGAATTAACGAGCTTTTACTGTAGTGCTCTCCTCAGTGTCCCTTTAACCCTCAGTGCGCCTGCAGTTGGATACAACTCAAGAACAAAGCAGCAAACGCCTCTCAAAGGAGCTCCTTTGGCCAATGGTGTCTGCCGACTGTCAAGCCATGGTTAGCACCAATTACTGTGGCACCTGCCAGTCAATTTCACGTTATGGAGTTAACCGCAACATGGTGAGAACCCATCGACACCACTAGCTGGAGGGACTCCTCTGAAGTGAACTGGCCACTTCCCGAGTCGTATCCGACAATAGTCTCTGTCTGCACACCTTTTGGGGAGATGCGGGCCCGCACTGAAGCACTACCATCACGCAACGGTATTCCCTGCTTTACACTTTCTCTGCGTAAAGTTTCCACCCTCAAGTGAGGAGACTGTGATGTGTTCACCAGCTCGAGCGGAACCTTGTAGACTGTGCCAATGAATCTCTGGCAGGGGTCACAAAACTGTCCTTCACCGGCAGAAGTTGAAAAGACTGGCACCATCAGCAAATGCAGTTTTTCTTTTAACAGACGATACAAAACCTTCAAGATACCCTTAAACCCATACGGCAGTAATATTCAGACAGTGTGATTAGCCAGGTGCTGTACATGCAGCACTTGCTATATTCAGGCCTGTTCAGAAGCCCTCTTCACTTCAGAAACGTGAAAAGTTCACATTCCCGTTTCTGAAGTGGCAGCTTCAAAACCCTGCAACTCAGTTTCTATGATAATTTTACCATTACTGCATTCTTTGATGTCAAGAGAAGCTAATGGCATAATTTTCGCAAGTTCCCTGCAGCAAAATTTCTTGAAAGATCTTCACAAAAAAGATACTACATAAGCACTCAATAAATTCTTTTCACCATCATCAACAACAACCTAACTATACAATGCAAGAAAAAGGCCTCTCCCGTATCTTTCCAATTAACCCTATCCTGTGACAGCAGCGGCCGCCCATCCCCACGAACTTCTTGATCTGACTTTGCTACTCTTAGAACGAAACTGCAGTTAAATCTGGATGAAACAAACCTCCATATAGCAAATTCCTGAATATTACTAAGTTTCTCAATTTCCCAAAGCCACTCGCTCCATTGAAGCACATGTACCAGAAACCTCCATGTAACGAAGGCGTTGAGGCAGTTGACCTTGACATAATGAACTCACTGCCCAAACTCACAGTTTGCTTGAGCCGAGTTATGAAATTTTTATGAGTTTTATGAGTTTCATGGCAATAACGCATGAAGTGACATGAAAGGAACGTCTGCGACTGCAACAAGTGACCTTCGCTGCTTTCACTTTTAGACGTGACCATAGAGTTTCTTACTATTACCTAGAGGGAAAGCTGGCGGCGCTGCACTTCAGCCACCATGGACGCCCAAAGCATCATGGGGCGGTGAGCTACTTGTTGCGAGACAGTCGTAGTTTTTTGGGAACATGAAGTGGCACTACTAAGACGTTTCATTCCGAAAACGCTATTCGTGTGTGCGCAGACGACTTTCGCGCGAACACAGTGTGCAAAACCCATAGTAGTGAAAATGCGACGACACACGACGCCAATAAAAGGTTTCACTTTTCCGAAATGCCATTAAAAAACCTCTTATAGTAATTAAGCAACAGCATCTTTTTTGAAAACATATTTACTTTTAAAAGTGCGCCTGCTATTTACGAAATATTAGTTTTTATAGTGTTCACTACTTGGCCAATAGGAGAGCGAGTCGTCTCTTATTTTGGGCAAACTTTGCACTTAAGTGCTTTTCTGCTCGTTTGCTGCAATCATTAGACAAGATATTGAATGTTAGGACGTTTGTAGTTATCAAACAGCTTTATTTTTCTATTATTTTTTGGCCAAAAGTTGCAGTTCCGCAACAAGTAGCTCACCGCCCCATGATGCTTTGAGCGCCCATGGTGGCTGAAGTGGTCTCGAGGGGTCGCCATGCAAACTCCCATAGACGGGCTGCCAGCTTTCCCTCTAGGTAATAGTAAGAAACTCTATGGACGTGACACTACAACAGTTCATGCTCAAAAGCAACGAAAAATAATAGGGCATAGCAAAAAATAAAAAAGAATGGTAGGGTTTTAACTTCGTTAAACCGAGTAGGAAATTCAAAATCACTAGAGGCAACACCGCCTCAATGGCAACCGCATGCAAGATCTTATTGTCAGCCACTACAGGCAGCTGGACGTGGGGAGTTTAGGGGAGGAGGTGTGCCGGTTCTGTGCACTGTGGAGCGGCTGTGCAAGGTAAGGTAAAGAGTCCGTTTCCTGAGCCAACAGCGGCAGGCAAACCAAGAGAGGGAACATGCAGGAAGAAGTGTGTGCCTCCGCGACCAGTCTACCGGCGGTCTACCCACTCGTAGCAGAGCCACGAGAGCCGCGGCTGCTGCCACAGTCGAGCTATCATCACGATCGCGAAATGTTTCTCCTCGCTTATGACTTCAAGTAATTGAGATTTTCTGTAAACACTTTTGAGGTGATTTCACCAACAGTGATTTCTTATTTTAGCTCCCGTTCTGCACTGTCCTCTCAAAAAAATGCATGTAACAAAAAACTGCAGACTTCTTTCAATTTCGCTATATCCAGGTGTAACTGTACTGTTTAAGATGGTAGGTTTTAACGAGGTTTTAATGTAGGAGGCTAGCACCATTCTTTACTTTGTCAGATTGCACGGTGTAAAAAACGCACCTTGTGCTAAAATTGGGACTTACATCACACGGCACTCACTGCACTGCTTTGTTTATCGCAGGCAAACCTTGCAAGTGTCTCAGCCATGGTACTTGTTATGTTTCATGAATGCCAAATGTAACCTAGTGCGGCGATTGCAAAACTATGCATTCTGGCAGGTGATACACTACGCATTCTTATGCAACCAAATATGACGACCCGAGACATGCTATTCAACAAGAAAATAAGGACCTAAGACAAAGATTTACGTTTGCCACGACAACTGCCAGACTACAAACAAGACAGAACAAACCCAAGACTAATGTTATTCAAAAAGAAAATAAGGACCTACTAAGACAAAGGTTTACATTTGCCACGACAACTGCCAGACTACAGGACAGAATAAACCTCAGACTAATGTTATTCAACAAGAAAATAAGGACCTAAGACAAAGGTTTATATTTGCCACGACAACTGCCAGACTACAGGACAGAACAAACCTCAGACTAATGTTATTCAACAAGAAAATAAGGACCTAAGACAAAGGTTTACATTTGCCACGACAACTGCCAGACTACAGGACAGAACAAACCTCAGACTAATGTTATTCAACAAGAAAATAAGGACCTAAGACAAAGGTTTACATTTGCCACGACAACTGCCAGACTACAGGATAGAACAAACCTCAGACTAATGTTATTCAACAAGAAAATAAGGACCTACGACAAAGGTTTACATTTGCCACAACAACTGCCAGACTAAAAAACAGAACAAACCTCAGACTATTGTTATTCAACAAGAAAATAAGGACCTAAGACAAAGGTTTACATTTGCCACAACAACTGCCAGACTAAAAAACAGAACAAACCTCAGACTATTGTTATTCAACAAGAAAATAAGGACCTAAGACAAAGGTTTACATTTGCCACGACAACTGCCAGACTACAGGACAGAACAAACCTCAGACTAATGTTATTCAACAAGAAAATAAGGACCTAAGACAAAGGTTTACATTTGCCACGACAACTGCCAGACTACAGGACAGAACAAACCTCAGACTAATGTTATTCAACAAGAAAATAAGGACCTAAGACAAAGGTTTACATTTGCCACAACAACTGCCAGACTAAAAAACAGAACAAACCTCAGACTATTGTTATTCAACAAGAAAATAAGGACCTAAGACAAAGGTTTACATTTGCCACGACAACTGCCAGACTACAAGACAGAACAAACTGCATTCAAACTGAGACCACAGCACCAGTCTTGGATGCTGATTTCAGGCTGTTAAGAGACTGAACCCTCTATGAGCTCTCCACACTCCACTTTGCATGCCGTGAAGTGTTTCCATGGGTCTCAGAAACGGAACTCTATCACTAAGAATGGCATGATCACAGCGACCAAAAACGTGTTCACAGGGCACCAAATCAACAACTGCCCTGTGGCATGCGGTGCAACTAGAAACGTCCCACACACGCTCTAGAATATTGAAGGACCTGCACTCTAAGTCCACACAAACACTTGCTAACGGCAATAACGCAAGGACGTGGCCTAGCTGGTGTTAGTTCATACTGAACAACACGCTTCACCTGGTCTGCGTCGTGTACTAATAGCCAACTTCTGTGCTCTAACGGAGTGCGTCGTTTTCTACAAACACGTCAACGGAAATGTAGCAGCACTTATGCAGGGCACAGCCAGGACAGCAAAAAATAAATGGGAAATAAGAAGGAAAAGGATGGCCCACCCCACCGACTGAATGGGGCTTGTGGCACACAGAAAGGCAGGACAAGAAGAGACGAGATCAGCACTGGTCTAGTCCTGCCTTTATGCGCTGCATGTCTGTCTCAAAGCATCACCAATTTGACCTCCCCCACCCCCCATTCCCCTCTGCAGCTCACCGGCTGCTCCTCCTGCTTGACTTCCACGGCCATTGGTGCCAGTGGTTCTATAAGGGGTGGTGGTGGCAGCTGCAGCTGCGGTGGCGGTGCAGTGACCGGTTGACGGTGGTGGGGTCCGTGCCGTATGGAGAGCAGCGCCTGCACCGCTTCCATGTCGGCCGGTCCCCAGGAGGTGGCGGAAGGGGGCGCCTCGTGCTCCTCCGTGGTTGAGGCCGCCTCGGTGAGCGGCAGCAGCGACGACCACACACCCGAGGAGGAGGGAGAACAGGAGGAAGAGGAAGGGGGCGTCGAAGCCACTGGCAGGGCCACCTCTTTGTCGTCGTACACCTCATCATAGTCCAGGGCCATGTAGTCGTCGTCATCATCGTCTTCATCCTCTGCTTGGGCGGGCGACGCCACCACTACATGCTGGTCCCCCCGGTGCTTGCAGCTGGGACTGCCGGGAACGCAGCTGCATGGCCGCTGCTTTTTCCTCTTCTTCTTCTCCTTTGGCTCTTTCCAAGGCTTCAGATAGGCTGCGTGCAGGGGAAACAACAATCACCTGAACAACAGTGCACGGATGCAAGCATTGTGTGTTGGAGCATGTACAGGTAAGGACATAAGCAAACAAACCACAGACCTCTTCTGGTCTATGCACAATTGCGCCTGCCCTGTAAAACATTATGAGTGCTCAGGAGAAATCACACTAGAACACTGACAGCAACACCGACCTCTTAGTTATTAACAGGTAACCAGGAAATTGAACGAGAAGGCCAGAACACGCTCAATTTACTTTTGTCCACACTTGTACACTTCGTAGTTTCCTGACCAGAGCAGAAAGTCACACGAGCCACACACAGAGAACGTTTGGGAGGGCAAAACTTTTCTTTGGCACTGTGCTCGAGGAGCTGTTTGCATGCCGGCGACATCTAGGTGCTAGAAAGGTAACTGTCCCAAAGCAGCTCTAACCCTCATGAGGCACCTATCCAAATAACATAAGCATAGGTAGGTAGCTGACAGTGCTCCTGGTAAATCAGTGTCGCTCTGTGACAGAGAAGCACAGCATATGAAGCTTGCAATCCAAGCCGCCAGATGTCACTACTGCATGTGCAGTACTGTCTGGCTTGCTCCATTGCACCATCATGACAGGGAGTACCATCACCTCAACCAATGGCATGGTTTGGTATTAGATTACGTACAACACCAGAGAGAGAAACAAACTGAGCTCAACTGTGCCATCAGTCATGGTAGAAACAAGCTAGACTCCATGTGGTCCAACTAAGCAGCTCGCATAATAAGCCCATCAAAAAACTATCGAACAAACACACCATTATCCTTTACAGCCGCAAATATTAGTTTCTTTTTTACCTGAAAATCTCATCAACCTTTATTAAAAATCTCAGCAAACTTAACATTTTCCTGCAATGCAATAGCAGACAAATTTGTCAACAGCCGAAATTGTGACATCTGCACACCCCTAATTAATTACAGTGTAACAAAGCAACAGACAAACAAACAAACATACAATGGCAGAATGTGGGGATGCACACTAAAAAAAAGAGGTGGAGATGTAGCTTATACACTGACCCCCAATGTCTTTGATGCGGTAGATGCGGTGTGGAGCAGCGCCGTCGTTGATCCGCCGAACGTTGGGGAGTTTGCGGAATGCAGCACGGACACGCTGCTTGGCCTTGGACAGCCGGTTGGGATCCCGTTCATCCCATTTGCGCTTCAGGATTGACCAGTCCTGCAAAGAGGCCCACCGCGCAGCAACACACTTACAAGACTGCAGGACTTGGAACAACTGGAAGAACGGGTTTTTTGCATTTGCAACAGAGCGGAAGTCACAGCAGAGCGGGAAGTTCGTGCTTCTGCTCCAGCAACAGACCCTGCCTACAGACATGGTCTGCTGTAGAGCAAAGTTTCCGGAACTGTGACCAGTGTTAGGTCATTTTAATAAATATGCCACTGTGTTCTAAACCTGAACCTTGTGCAAGTTTATCGACAGCAAGACCATTTTACTGCACAAAATTAGTATTTTGTTTAGATTGCAAGGCACTGCAACAGGCATGCAAGGCTATTCCCACAAGGGAACAGCCTTCCAAATTTGCATCAACAAGACCTTCCAGGCGTCTGCCACAGAATGGCACACAAGGCCGAGTCACCACCACCATCAGCAATTTTCTTTCTTTCTATGCACACTCTTGTTATCCACACCAGCTCCAGCTTTTTGTGGCTGCCAACCGCACGTGTGTTGTAGTTAGTTGTGGCTTTTGTGAGCTGCCTGCATTTTCTTTTTCCAAGAACTTCTACTAAGCGTGACAATTATAGCATGATGGGCAGCCCTGTAGCTATTAAGCTACAGGGCTGACTTTAAACTGAAAGTCGTAGAGTTGCTATCGAACATGGCAAGCGTGTGGTGGGCAGGAAATTTGACGTGGAAGAGAAGCGCATTCGGCGACGGTGCAACCAAACGAATGCATTGCAGATCACAAGCTGCAAAGAGCGCGCTTCTTAAGGAAAGCCATGCAAGCATCCTAAACTGGAAGAAGGCCTGCTCTATGCTATGTGATGGAAGTGTAGAACAACGGTTACACATTGACAATGGACATGGAAAAAAAAAATTGGAGGAGACACCTCAGCTCCACCTTAAAGGTGGACTGAAGAGGAATCTGAACTCGTCTTTTTGCCGCGGGAACTCAATCTACACGTTCCCAGCATTTTTAGAAACTTCGATTCATTGCCGTGTGCGGCCGATTTCCCTAAACAAATCGGATTAACGTCCGGCTGCCGCCATTTTTTTTTTAATTCCCCGCATACGGTGAGAGGAGTCGACCAACGCATGGAATGCCATTCAGGCAGTCGCGTGGCGACTTTGCTTTTGCTTTTATTTGTTTCTTTTAGGTTTCCGTGAATAAATAGGTCTAGTCAGAGACTACATAGCTGCCAATTAGGCCCGCGGAAATAAAAATACGCGTGGACTCTTTGCTTTCGCCGATCACTACGTACCACTCCCCCGATGGCAGAGCGGCAAGCCGCCACGGGACTGGGTGAAAGGTTGGTCGACTCCTCCCACCATTTGCGGGGAATTTAAAAAAAAGAAAGGCGGGAGCCCGACATTAATCCAGATTTAAATTAGGGAAATCGGCCGCAAAAGGCAATAATTCGAAGTTTCCAAGAACGCTCAGAATGTGTAGATCGAGTTCCAGCAGTAAAAATACGAGTTCAGATTCCTCTTCAGTGCAATTTTAAGGGAATGACAAGACAGCAGAATGGGCGAATTCCTATATATGCAGCAGGTCATTCTCTACTTCCTGTTAATAGATCCCTGGCAGTCCTCGTACCCCTCCTGGTGCAGCGATTAAGCGATGCGCCACTGCCCTGCGATGACAGGTGCTCCCAGCAGTAGGCCTTGTTCGGCCCAGATTGCTCTTCCCAAGCAACCAATCATTAATTTAACTGCAACCTGCCATCGCGGGCAGTTTGCTCATAACGTAAGAGTAGCGCAAAACCAGGACGACGGACACAAGGGGAGAGAGCACACACCAACAACACAGGCGCTAACTTCCGACTGACGAAGAAAACCAAACCCAACCAAGTGAACGGAACCTGAGCAAAAGTAGCGCATGCGCTGACCTAAGATAAAAAATCGAAAAAAAAGGTGCGAAAAATGCGATAAAAAATGTGAGATCACGGATGTTTTGAACCCAAGAAGGCCAGCTCTCGTTTAGACAAGGAAATGGACGGAGTACTAATGCAGTTATCTTGTAAGGCAGCAATCTGTGCAGCTTCCACAATTTCGCGAGTTAGCTTATCTCTACTCTTAGCAACGACTGAGCATTTGTCCAAAAAAGGCACGCACTTGCAATCTTTGCAGTGCAAAGCTAGATTGCTGCCGGTATAAGTCTTCATGTTATTATTGTGCTCTCGAAGCCTATCGTTCAGGCACCTACCGGATTGCCCAATATACTGCTTGCCACAGGAGAGCGGAATGTTGTACACAATGCCCTCAGTACATTTAACGTCCGTGATCTCACATTTTTTATCGCATTTTTCGCACCTTTTTTTTCGATTTTTTTATCTTAGGTCAGCGCATGCGCTACTTTTGCTCAGGTTCCGTTCACTTGGTTGGGTTTGGTTTTCTTCGTCAGTCGGAAGTTAGCGCCTGTGTTGTTGGTGTGTGTTCTCTCCCCTTGTGTCCGTCGTCCTGGTTTTGCGCTACTCTTACGTTATGGATCAATACCGACTTGCCCAAATTTCCACCCTGGTGAATCAGTTTGCTCACTATCCGGTGGGGCAGGTTGTGATGACGCCACAACATCACAAGGCCTATGTGGCCCACCTGCCTCCCAGGTTGCTCTCCGGGGACCACCTGCCAGAGCCATGCCCGGGATTTTTCGCTCACAATGCTGCCACCGACAATGATGACACTGGATTTTCTGGTGAACAGGGCCTTTAATGCTATCGCATTGAAAAATACTTTTTTACATATCCCTCATATGGGCTGCACCCCGAAAATACAGTCTGCTAAACTTAATGACCATCGGACACCTTTTCTTTCAATTACACGACCTGCCCAAGCCCAGTTCTTCTTGATTTCAACTAGGATATCATTAACCCGCGTTGTTCCCTCACCCACTCTGCTCTCTGTCTTCTAATGTTACATGTACCATTTCCCTTTCCATTGCTCGCTGCGTTGTCCTCAATATAAGCACCTTACACACAGCACCATTAAATTAGTAATGACGTGCCCTTGATGTACAGAAATCAAAATTTTTCGTCTATGCTCTGTTCCACAAAACTTTGACGAGTGTACAGGTGCAGAGAGAAGACAGGGCAATAGCATTCTGAAGGCACGTATAACTCAACAAAAAATCCAGAGAATGACTTCATGATGTTGGAGTGACATAAGCTAGCCCCTGTGCCAACCTGCACGCTGCAAACGTTGCAGTTTAAGCTAATGCTTGAGAAGAGCCACAATGCCAGGGCATGCTCTGTAACATGCCCCGCAACATCTTTAAGCATCAAACAAGGGGGCAAGACTCACGCGGAAGACGTTGGGCCCCTCGCGGTTGAAGCTCTTGCTTCCCTGATGTGTCCAGCGGATGAGGAAGACACCCCTGCGGCGGTTCAGCCACTGCAGGTCGTCACCATAGCAGCCGCTGTCCAGGCAGGGGACCAGAAAGTCCCGCACCAGCAGGCAGTTGCGGGGGCTCCATGCGCCGTTCCCGCCACGGCGTTTGCCGCCGCCACTCTTGCCTGTTGTGCGCCCCGTGGCGGCATTGTCCCAGTTGGCAGCCACATCCTCTCCGGATCCCACCATGGTGCCTGAAAACAGCACACTCCCACATTTCGCCAACAATCCCGGAGGAACAGTCCAAAGTTTTCAATAGGATTGTATAATTGAGCAGCAGAAAGTGAACAAGGACATTGAAGAAACATATAGAGGGCAGCATCGTCCTCGTCTATATGTTTCTTCAACGTCCTTGTTCACTTCCTGCTGCACAGTTATATGATCATGAACCAACCAGCTCACCAATCCACCTCTAAACTTTCAATAGGAGGTAATTCACAACGATACCTAGAACCCCAGACGGTCAAAATTAATCTGGAGTCCTCCATTAAGCCATCTCTCGCAGCCCACATGTCGCTTAAGGACATTAAACCCCACAAACATAGCATACCGGTACCCTAGATCTACTCAAAAATGCATCTCTGCTTTTTTTCTCCCCGACAATAGTAAACATTCAGGTGGTGTTTTCGTAACACAAGACAATATGTTACCAAGAAATTTATATTATGACAGCAAAAATAATGAGTGCCCGCACTGTGAACTTAGGCAGGCCACAACAGCACCACCCCGTTGTAACTGGTTTCCCAAACTTTCCCATCAGCGTAACCATGTTCCAACCAACCAGGCTGGACTAGATGGCTGACATTAATCTAACAAAGCCAATTGGCTATATTGTAGTACATACCATAAATTCATACAAGCTATTATACACATAACTTTAGAGCACCTTTTTCCACCTTTTTTTTTTGTCCTGCCAGCTTGTAAGTTTGTGTTTATGGGTACAAAGAGCCTTTTTCTTCTAACCTGCTCACACTGTCTTCACACCTGTTCAAATCTAAATGTACACATTTTATTGCGAACTATATGGATGCCGCTGCTTCTCTTCTATCATATGCAACTCCAAATTTTCAAAATTGGATTTCAGACACCCACAGAGAAGCACAGGCATTTCCACAGCCGCGGTTAAAAAGGTGTTCATTGATAACAAAGAATCATTAAAGGCAGAGAGCACAGTACCACAGCATTTGATCGTTAAATGAAACAATCCAACCACACACCGCCTGCTTGCATATCAGAAACAGTATTAATAGCAGCATTAGTAGTGGGAGTAATGGTGCACTGGAAAATGAGGTCATATTGTGTCAAGCATAGCACGACAAATAACAAGCTGTAACATTAACATCTCAATACTTCATTATTCAAGGACTTGATTCAGCTTCTGCTACACATTAAGACAGTGTGTTAAGGCATTTGGTAACTTTCAACTGACTGCCACAGTATAGTCTTAGTATGCCAGTGCAAGCTGAAGAGGCGACAACTGCAAATACAACATGGATGGCAGCGTTAGCATTCGTGGCCCCTAAAAAGAAGGATGCACACTACCAACACTTTCAAGCTAAAAGAAGCCTCTGCTAAGACTTGCGTCACGTCCTTTACTGCCACATCTGAAATCAAATTAATCATTAAAGTCAATTATTACACATAAGAAGAAATTGCAAACTAGAAGCCAAATCAGATGCAAATCAGCTTGACCTGCTTTCCGCAACGGCTGACGATTACACATGCCTACGAAATTGTCATACATTACATGTAATGAAAGCACAGTGGAGAAATGAGCAAAAATAAATACGATACAAACGCAATTATCTGAGCCAGAAGGGCAAGCTTAACTGAAAAGTTGATGATTCTGATGAAAACCGAGAATATATATTAAAAAAAAAAAAGCTGTCATGAAAATCAATGTAAGTACCAATGTGAGCCAACACACAATGTATCCTATGCTGCTTTCGCCAAAAGAAAAGTTCGTGCACATGAGCGCAGTTGCGCGTGCTGCTTCGTTCATCATTATTTTTTTTTTCAACACAAAAATCACACCTTACGCGCCATCAGTGAAGCAGCATGAGCAACATTTCCGACGCCACAACGCTTTCCATTTGAATGTAACTCCGCCATGAGCAGTTTACGAGCAGTAAGCGTGACAGCTGAAGTCCCACTGACATGCTCCCCGTACTAAGCCGCCATCAGCGCGGTGACATGCTTTCGCAAGCGCTCCCAAAGTTGCAGAATTGGAAACTATGTTCGACAGGCACTTCGGTTTGAACGCTTCTATCGGCCATTTCGCGACCGTCCGGCAAGTGCCATGGAGAATCAACAACGAAGCCGCGATAAAAATTCGGAGATGCCTCATTTCCGGGCCTTAAACTGCGCTAACTGCCGTTTTTTGGACGCAATCAACGAATCGCTTCAAACGCACCGCGCGAGAGACGGGTAAACGGCGAAGCCATGCGCGCCGCCACTGACACCGGGCTTCCGCCGCGAGGTCCGGCCGACTCCCCAAAACCAGCGCGTCCCAACAAACAAAAACAAGACAGAAGCCTAAACGACCACGCCGCCACAGGCGCACAAGGCTTTTCTTTTTTTTTCAAGAATCGTGGGAAAAGCAGTGCGCGTGAATATAATCTCGCTACAGTTTATCAGCGGCGACCGTATCTACGGCGGTTCCGAAACGGAGCCGATATGCCGACCGCCTTGCAAGGAAGGAACAAGTAGACAATGATCAACATCGCGGCGTCGCGCCGCCGCTGTCGGGGCGGCTTGACAGCGCACCGGCCGACGGCGACTTTCACTTTTTTTTGCACTTGCAAAGCCACGAACAACGCGGAAAGCGCGCAGCGAAAGCGGCCTCACGACTTCGCCGAAACCACGACAGGCGGGAGCGAGCCGAGCCGGCCACCCAAGAATGCCGAGTCGCGCGAAACCAGAGCGTCATTGTTGGCTGCGCAGTTGAAACGATCCCGACTGCTCAAGTCGCTGTTTCGCCACTCGCCTTTCCGCACCGCCTGCGAGCGAATAAAAATCGCTTTCGAAAATCTTCTCGAGCGGCAGGGCCGTTTTTGCAGAGGTTTCGCCGGGCCCCTGACAGCCAACAAAGCGCCAGTGCCCCGCTCGCCCGAAAGCTAAACAACCGTTCGCGGATGCCCCGACAGCGTTCAAAAAGTTTAGGCGTGAGGCACCCACGTGCTTCCTGCCAGCGCTGTTCGAAAGCGCGAGACGCGTTCGTGACGCGCCGGACATGACTCGAACGCGGTGTGAAGCTCTAAAATGCTAACTTTACAACGAAAACTGTCAAAATGCTTCGCCGACATACCTGGCGGAGGCAACAACAACGTGGTCTTGCTGGGTCCTTTGTGCTGCGGCGGCCGGTTTGTGAGGTGGGCTTCGTGCCGCGCTTCGAAGTCCCGGGTGTCAACGACGATGATTCTCCATGGTCCAACTTAATCGCGAAACGGAGAGGAACGCAGTTTCCAGCCAACTTGGTGTAATCACGCAACGAAAACTAAACGCAACTACGCGCACGGATGCCTGTTTGCGCGCGGGTAAAAAGCCAGAAGAGGTTGCGATTGATGCCGATGTCGATGACTCAGCGCGGCGGATGCAGAAGCGAAAGTGAAGCCTGCAGCAATCCGAAACCAAGTACGGTGCGGATGATTGCGACATGCGATGCGTTGGTTTCGTTTGACGTAGCGCACGTGCAACCTGGATTTTTTTGCGGGGAAAGAGGCTACGCACAATTGTCAGATGTACAAACGCCTTTCGTGCGCCTGATGATCTGTCAGAATAGCCCAGGCTGCAAGTTTTTTCTGAGATATCATTCGCAATTGGTATCTGATGCTCGTCACCAAGAGAACACAAATATAATTTGAGGAAAAAAAACATCAGTTTTTTTTTTCTTCTTGACTCTCTATCTATTCAAAGAACATTTTGGCACATTCCGCATCTCGAGGCCATGAAAATAAGCCGTTTCTGTCAGTCACAATCCTAATTAATTAGTCCTCAGTACAACATATGTGACGCAAAGCAAAAATATAGAAAGTGTGCGTGTGTAGAAACGACGCAGATGAATGATCCAACTGTTGTTTGCGAAGGGCATAAGCGTGCGCGCGGCGTTTTTCTAGTCATATCTGTATCAGATAAGCAATTGTGATAAACTTTGACCATCGATTTTTCTTTACTTAATTTTTTGCGAGCTCGTGCACATGCGAGAAAAGTGCCCAACGGGCAGGTTTTGCATAGACGTGTGTGTGTATATATATATGAAGGGAAATGAGGGGCTCATTATACATTTTAAGAGAAGCCAACAGACACAGAGAGAGAGAGAGAAAAGGACGGAAAGGCAGGGAGGTTAACTAGGCGATGCCCAGTTGGCTACCCTACACTTGGGGAGGGGAACAAAGGGGAAAAAAAGTAAAAAGAGCGGCAAGGAAATGAGTCTTCTAAGTGACCAGCGACCACTATGTCACAGGGACAGAGGGCGCGCACTGAAAACTTAAAGATTATAGGCGGGAATGCAACCCCGAGTCCCTTAGGAAATTCAGGAGCGCTTTCACCGCTTTCCGTTGTCTGGAAGGTTGTGTCCAACAGACACAGAAACCAGGCAACACAGGGGGTTTTATTTGTAGTTATTTATTTTGTGGTGTTGATCAATTTAGAATATTACTGAATATATATCGCTTAAAGATAATTGATTAGTCGCACATGTCGCACTTCAAGTTATGCTAAATCATTCATACCCAAAACCATTATTGATTGGAACCGGCTGCCTTACACAATCGCAACTGAAACGAATGCGACATCATTTCATGAACTTTTAAAAAATCAAAGCCATATGTGTAGTTTTCTTCTAGTTCTGTTCTGCTCACCGCAATGTGTTCGAGTTTTGCTTTTCGTTCTGTTTATTCCGTTGTTTTTATGTTTGTGTTTTCTTTTCTTGTTTTTTTTTATTTTGTTTATTTTGTTCCGCCACATTTCGATTCTTGCTGACTGCCAGTTATTGCTCTTTTCTTCCTTCTTTTTTTTTGCCCTGTTACTCATGTTAATGTTCCTTCTATGTATTGAAGTTGAAATTTTTACCACCTCCTTTGTAATACCCTCGTGAAGAGGGCCTTTAGGGGTATCTTGAAATAAAAAATAAATAAAAAATAAAAAAGCAGCATATATATATAACCACCTTCACTTTTGTTTTAGAATTTGCCAGCTCCATCTACCCAAGCTTTTTGTTTATGCCAAGGGGTTGGAGTCATATATTGTGTTAAAAGACAACAAATTTGTGCAATTATGCCAAGATATCTGGCTGTATGCTTTCTCATTCTGCTTCATTTTCTTGGTTTTTACTCTTCGGTCATAATGTGCACTCTAATGAAAATCAAAAAGTGCCACATTTTTTGTAGCACCTCTGCACGTCCCATATGCCACTCTTAATTCACCTTTTCACATGTCAAATTCACTGCTTTAATGATTACAAGAAACTTTCTAACTTTAGAAGTCAGCAGCTATAGTGGTTTTCAGTCACCATTGTTACTTTTGAACACTTAAAAGGTATACTTAATTTTGTTTATATTGCAGGCCCGTCGCATGAATCCACTCTTGTTTCTCTGATCTTGAATGTGCATAGTGTACGCTGCAAGATATCTGTCCATATGATGGCTCAAAATTGTTACAGTATAGATGATACTGGAAATTTAGGATGCTTGAATGAATTTTGAAAAGGTATCTCTGTGACATGCTTTGATGAGCATTATGCCGCCTAGCCGCAGGTGGAAATGTGGCACCTGATATCGTGTGGGACCATCAACAAAGGAAAAAAGATTGACAAGCAAAATGCAGCACATCTGCACGTATCTGATTCAAGGAATTTTTTTAATCAACCTTATATTCCAGTCCAGAATGGTAGCCCCATGTGCTAGTGAACATTTTTCAGTAAACTTTCCTATATAAATTTCGACGCTATTTGTAACCTGCCCTAAGCAACTGAATGGGTTCACCTGTGACGTTGAAGCATGAAATTACTGCTAAACACTAAAAACAAACCTTACAGTAGAAGCTGCGTCACCATGCGAAGTGTTTCGCTTTTTGCGACACTCGCAAAATGACTTTGTGCTGCATAGCTTTCTACTTATTTGATTTATTTGATAGAGACTAACTTATTAGTTAGCTTGATAGAAAAAGTGACAAACCAGCAATTAAACAATTTGATATTTTACTAAATGAATGTCTATGACATGCGCACAGGAGGTGCAGATCTAGCATCTATCAAGTGTCTATGCTATAAATACATATGCAAGTGCCCATTCTACATACAGGGTCTGTTCTGAAAGTTGTAGGACTCATTTTTTTTAATAAAATTTATTCATGAGAATAGTACAAATGATTACAATTTTTTAAAGCAGCACCCTTCCACACCTACACGCTGCTGCCAATGAGTTTTTCAGTTTTCGTAGGCCTCCAGGAACGCCTGGACCGGAATGCTGTTTAGCTTCCTCGTCACGGCCTGTTGAACCACCTCTACCGATCCGTGATGTTTCCCCTTGAGCGTCAATTTTATTCTCGGGAATAGAAAAAAGTCTGGCGGAGCTAAGTCGGGGCTGTAGGGGGACTGAGGCAGCGTTGCCTCCTTGTGCTGGGCATAAATCGGGGTCCTCATTCACATGATGAGGAAGATCCCAACAGATCGCTTGTCTGTTGGCCTTTTGCTCCTCTGACAACAGTCCCGGCACCAACTTCACGCACACTTTTCTCATGGCTAAATTTTCTGTCACGATCTCAAAAACTTGGGTTTGAGGAATGCTCAAGTCATCAGCAATCATTCTGATACTCATCCTACGATCACTGTTCAGTAAATGTTTAACTCGCTGCACATTTTCGTTGTTCATGCTGGTCGAAGGGCGTCTGGAGCGGTCATCGTCTTCCTACCTTCTCAAAACAGCTTGTGCCACTCAAAAAACACCTGATCTACCCATGGCAGCGTCACCGTAGGCCTCCTTAATCATGTTGTGAGCCTCTTTGCACGTTTTACCAAGATTTACACAAAATTTGATCGCGTATAGCTGATCCAGTAAACGCTAAAGGATTCTGCGTGACGAGACGTTTCGACAGGGGTTCACAGTACAAGCAACCTCCTCTCTTCAACGGCCGAGAGCCGACTGCAGATTTTCCTCAGCATTCCCAATATCCCCCTTCAACGATCCTGCATGTGCAGACCGCTTCTCGTCCGCCCGTTCGCCCAGGAAAAAACCAGTCCTACTACTTTCAGAAGAGACCCTGTATAACCCATGCTATAGACAGACACTCATTGTTCGTCAAACACACTGTGGCCATTGAACTATGACATGATTGCTCTAGATAAATTCAGTATATATTATGTATGCATGTTGTTAGCTCTTGCAACCATAGAAGTCGTTTGCTCTTGCTGTCGAATAATTTTACCAGTCTTATTGGTCTGCCCTAAAGAAAGGAGACGTCAAGGACTTGAAGAATTACAGACCAATTAGCTTATTGTACGTTGCCTACAAGGTATTTACTAAGGTAATCGCTAATAGAGTCAGGACAACCTTGGACTTCAGTCAACCAAATGATCAGGCAGGCTTTCGCAAAGGATACTCGACAACAGACCACATTCACACTATCAATCAGGTGATAGAGAAATGCGCAGAATATAACCAACCCCTATATATATAGCCTTCATTGATTACGAGAAAGCATTTGACTCAGTGGAAACCTCAGCTGTTATGCAGGCATTGCGGAATCAGGGTGTGGAAGAGTGTTAAGTGAAAATATTGGAAGATATTTATAACGATTGCTCAGCTACTATAGTTCTCCATAAAGTCAGCAATAAAATTCCAATACGGAAAGGTGTCAGGCAGGGAGACACGATCTCGCCAATGCTCTTCACTGCCTGCTTACAGGAGGTATTCCGGGGGCTGGAATGGGAACAGTTGGGGATAAGAGTTAATGGAGAATACCTGAGTAATTTGCGATTCGCTGATGACATTGCCTTGCTAAGCCACTCAGGACAAGAACTGCAAAGCATGATCAATCAGTTAGACAGGCAGAGCAGAACGGTGGGGCTAAGAATTAACATGCAGAAAACCAAAGTAATGTTCAACAGCCTAGCAAGAGAACAGCAGTTTGCAATTGGTAGTGAGGTGCTGGAAGTAGTAAGAGAATATGTCTACTTAGGGCAGGTAGTGACCACAGATCCGGATCATGAGAGGGAAATAACTAGAAGAATAAGAATGGGGTGGAGCGCATATGGCAGGTTCTCTCAGATCATGAATGGTAGCTTACCAATATCCCTGAAGAGAAAAGTATACAACAGCTGTATCCTACCAGTACTCACCTATGGGGCAGAAACGTGGAGGCTAACAAAGAGGGTTCAGCTTAAGTTAAGAACAACGCAGCGAGCTATGGAAAGGAAAATGATAGGTGTAACGTTAAGAGATCGGAAGAGGGCGGAGTGGGTGAGGGAACAAACGCGGGTTAATGACATCTTAGTTGAAATCAAGAGGAAGAAATGGGCTTGGGCAGGGCATGTAATGCGAAGGCAGGATAACCGCTGGTCCTTAAGTGTAACGGAGTGGATTCCAAGAGAAAGCAAACGTAGCAGGGGACGGCAGAAAGTTAGGTGGGCGGATGAGATTAAGAAGTTTGCGGGGATACAGTGGCGGCAACTGACAAAGGACAGGGTTAATTGGAGAGACATGGGAGAGGCCTTTGCCCTGCAGTGGGTGTAGTTAGGCTGATGATGAAAGACATAAAATGACTCTTGAAAGCCATTGCCAGATGAGCAAAGTCACTGCTATCTTAAATGGTACAGTTTTTCATGCCCTCTGTTGTGCTGTATTACAGCAGGGGTCTCAAACCCATGCCAACATGATAAACTTTTGCCCTTTTGCCTTCCACAGGCCAGAAGCCCAGGGGAGAAGGAAGGGTTTAAGGAAAAGAAAAAAAAAGTAAACAGAAAATGCACAATAATAAATTCAGCAAAATATAAAGCCGATGCAAACAACTATAAAGCCCAGCAAATAAGATGACTCTCAAGATAAACTTTCCTTTCTTTTTTAGTTTTTTTTGTTGTATTCATTGTTTCTAGGTCCTTATGACGAAAGGCAAAGTATTGACGTAGGCAGAGATGAAAGACGTCGAGGCATCATTTTAGGCTGCAGATTACCGGAGGGTGAAAAGGGAGGAGAGTGAGTTTCATTCAGAACAATGGTTCAGATCCTCAGAACCAGCAATATGCACGGCAAGGTCCTGCAGCCATGCGGTCTGTGGGCCTCCATGTTTAAGACCCCTTTATTACGGACTGCATTATACTCATTCCTGCACGATATTGTTGCACAATGCACAAGCTGAAAAATACAAATGCACTGATGATGCTTGTCTATAGCTAAGTGCACACTAATCGTAGATATAATGAAGGCGACATGTCACCACAGCTCTGTTAAGCGATGATGCCCGTTTGTTAACGAGATGAACAAATAAACAATGTCTACTTAGAGAAATTCTGCACACCCACGAGACAACCCATCGTGTACAACTTTTCTCAGCTTTGCTATACTGGATGCAGCAAGCCCTCCCACCAGAAGGCTTGATCATACACCGAACTGAAGCACTCAAGCCA
Organism: Amblyomma mixtum; assembly: GCF_055824585.1. NCBI lineage: Eukaryota > Metazoa > Arthropoda > Arachnida > Ixodida > Ixodidae > Amblyomma > Amblyomma mixtum. The sequence continues at coordinate 24,364,291 of NC_143018.1, forward strand.
ACAACTAACAGAAATAATCTAGTGTCCAGCACCCCAGATGCCCAAGCAGAACTCACTGAGAAGGAATGATTGCCCTTTCTCCGAAGTCACATCAAAGCAGTCCTACTTTAGAAGAGCAGGCCTACTTCAGTAGATACTCTCACAACTGCTAATAAATATGCACTATCTCTTCGTTTGGGATTTCAGGAGTAAGAAGTGGGTAAAGAAAGGCAAGGCCTGCTGAACTTAAAGGCAGTGTAAAGGCCTGCCAATGATTAGCATACAACAACTTAACACATGTGATGTGATCTGGATTTATTTATTTCGATGAACTGACATCTTTATACCCTACGTCTGAAACCTCTGCTTGAGCTGCGGCCCAACAAGCACTTGCAGTAGTCCAAGATTGCATCTTGTGCTGCTGGCACACAACAGCCCCAAGACCACCTTACATGATGCTGCGCACTCCATTAAAACACATCGCATGACAGCAAGGAGTGCACAGAACTGTGAAACAACCAAAACCAAAACACTTTTCAAAGTCAGGAATACTAGGCCATACTCAACAACTACAAAGGCAGCAGGATGCAGTACCCACCACGGCACAAATCTTTAAACAAAGAAGAGGCTGTCACATGGAGACAACTTCAAACGGGGTCATATCCAAATCTAAACACACTAAGTAAAGTTCACCCCACACTTTACGCACACAATTGTCCGTGGTGCCATGAAAAACCTACACTGTATCACATCACATGGGCATGTCAAAAAGTCGACATCGTCCCATTTATACAAAACCCAAGTGTGGAGCAATGGGAGGGTCTGCTCTCCAGCGACTGCCGCGATGACCAGATCGGTTTGATAAGGCGAGCTCAGCTGACGGCAGCATCCAGCGGAGCCCTGGAATAGGGGCAACCGACCGTTGCGGATGGACTCATATGACCACATAAAAAAAAAACACTTGTGCTAGAGCCAAATAAAGTTATCCTATCCTATCAATGATACATATGATCAAAATTTTAAACTTTGGCAAATGCTGAAAATAACACTCTGACTGCCTTTTTTTAAGTGCTGACCCCTGCAATCAAGTTTCTTTCTGCAGCACAGAAGCACTTAATATTGTTGCCTCGTCAAATTTATACAACTGGAAAATACAAGGAATGTTTTACACATGGTGCTTGCTTAGGCAGACGCGAGAAGTAAAATCTATACTTAGATACATGAAAAATATGGTTAATTAAAAAGCATTTCTTTTAAAATGACTGTCAGAATTCTAGCACCATACTGTTGCTTCACATCTGTTCAGTTTTAGTAGTAATAAAAATAACTGTCATGCAACTTGTCTCATTTTAAAATATAAAATAAAAAAGATGGGTGTCACACTACCACAAACCTCATTGTTTGAAAGGCAAACTCATCACAAAGAAAAGGCACTTAGTGCACTGCTGCTTATTGAGGCAATTTTTTTTATTAATCTTTCACAGCGATTTGTTTAGCATTCTTTATTTGCTCTTCCCGACTACCTTTTCTTAAACAGACAAACTATACGACACTTCCTTACTGCTAACTACGAGTGCAAAACACAGTTATTTCTAAAAATACCCTTTACATCAGTGCAGCAGGTTACCATCCCCATTACTGCTAGAATTGCCTGTTTATGTGAATGTTTTGCATTCACACATTAGAGCAGCCACTAGCTTTCTAAAACAATATGGTGCAAGGCTACTAAAAAATAATGCAACACATACTAGAGGCAATGTATAACAGGCACAGCTTATTTTGGACGGCACATAAACCATGGTTGACATGCAAAGGCACCTTTCGTAAATACATGCAATAGGTATGGGTTAGGGCAGGGGTTCTCAATATCTTCAGCCTCAGGAAACCCACAAAAGCTTTAAAAGGTGCCGAGAAACCCTGTGTGTCTTGATTTCTTTCCCTTCATGTCTAATATGGATGCAAAGATCATGCAGAGCACAGGTGCGCAAAAAATGTCCAAATTAAATTATTAATGACTGTCTGTGCAGTGCAAGAGTCTGCTACAACCAATAACAGCATGAGAGGGAAATAACTAGAAGAATAACAATGGGCTGGAGCGCATATGGCAGGTTCCCTCAGATTATGAATGGCAGTTTACCAATACCCCTCAAGAGCGAAGTATGCAACAGCTGCATCTTACCGATACTCACCTATGGGGCAGAAACGTGGAGGCTAACAAAGAGGGTTCAGCTTAAGTTAAGGACAACGCAGCGAGCTATATAAAGAAAAATGTTAGGTGTAACGTTAAGAGATCGGAAGCAAGCGGAGTGGGTGAGGGAACAAACGCGGGTTAATGACGTCCTAGTTGAAATCAAGAGGAAGAAGTGGGCTTGGACAGGGCATGTAATGCGAAGGCAAGATAACCGCTGGTCCTTAAGGGTAACGGAGTGGATTCCAAGAGAAGGCAAGCATAGCAGGGGGCGGCAGAAAGTTAGGTGGGCGGATGAGATTAAGAAGTTTGCGGGGATATATGGTGGCTGCAACTGGCGAAGGACAGGGTTAACTGGAGAGACATGGGAGAGGCCTTTGCCCTGCAGTGGGCATAGTCAGGCTGCTGCTGATGATGATGATGCGGGTAAAGAAAAATTGGTAGTGGAGGCATCCACGGACTTGGGTACTAAGGAAACCCGAAAAACACTCCAAGGAAACCAAGAGGTTCTGCAGCACACAGTTCGAGGAACCCCATGTTAGGGCATCAGCAGTAGAGCTCCTCGGCACACATTGCAAGCACTATAGAAAGCACTGTGGGTTGAAACGGGTTAGAGGCACTGGCCCTACTGTCAATGCAACATGGCATACTGTACACGAGATCATGTTTCAGCATGCCACTGCAATGCAAGCCACCAATTCATGCAATTTTTATGCTTGGCTTTAGTTTTCTAGCTGAAGAACACCGCCTTCTAACCCTGATCTGTGTTTATTGGCAGCGTTATCAGAGACAGGTGGTTCCTGGAGATCTTTATGCAACTGTTGACCAGGAGAGGAATTAGTACCTAACCTGCAAATCTGCTACACTTTTCTGATTGCCCCACTTGCTCATATTGCAGCGATCCACATCTTTCAGACATAAAAACATCCTCTCTTATTGAACAATGTAGTGTGCATGCCAAGAAAACCATTTCTAGCACATGTGAAAACAACTCCACTCCCACGTTGTGTGTCCTTTACATACATACCATAGTCTGTCACAAAAGCCAAAAAAAGAAAAAGAGACAATTCATCAATCTAAGTTGTGTGGTCTACTCCCAGATGACAATAAGATGAGACATCTAACCTTCGGGCTGGCCTGAAATGCAAATTAAGATTGTTAAAACTAAGCATCAAGATTCATGGTGGCCGACTCCACAAGAAAAAAATGAGACGTACAGAACAGCCACAAAATAAAGGACGCAGTACCGTACATGTCATATCAGATGACAAAAACCAGCAGTGGAACTGAAATGAATAAAGAAACATGAGAATATACATGTTGCCTTTTGCGAGAAGCTTGAAAGGACCAGAGCTTTTACCACCAATTCAACAAACAATAACTCTGATGTCCACTGTAGCACCTTGAGCACAACTGCTGAATGTGTTCATTTCCTTCATCCTCTTGATAACATTGCATTCCAGGAACACCTAACAGAGGCACAAGCTTCCTAAGAGGCGGTCTGGGCCCCTCCTGATATCAAGCTCACCTCCCTCCCCCAACCTTCTTATGGCTGTACTCTAGTTGGGTATGAACGTCCACCCTTCCAGACACAAGAAAGTATGGTGGGCCCCTCCTGCAAACAATTCTTGCCTATGTGTGCCTGACCTGGTCTAGAGTTTTAACCTATGATGAAACATGGTGTATGACACACTTAGCCACCTATACACCGTGAAACTTCAACGCAACTGTCCAGCATGATTTTATATAAATCTAAGCACATAACAAAGTTCACAGCCAGGTTCGAACAACCACTCTGCTTTGACGTTTCTTACAACAGCCACAGGTAGTACAAGAGTAAGAGTTAGTGGAGGTGTGCAAAGAAAATTTTGAATACAAAATCAAATATCCTCCTATTCGATTATTCAAACAAACCAAATAGTGTACGCTGCAAAATTATTTGAAATGAATGGAATATGTCAAGTTTTTGAATACTTTTCAAATAATTGGCGTGAAGTTCGAATAAGGCCTGCCGTATTTTTCTTCCACGACTATTACAAAAACAGGGGCCATACAGGCCAGGCGCCATGCTGTAACAATCGGTATGCGCAGGATAGAGGGTTCAGTGCCGCGGTGAGATCCATTTGCGTGGCAGCGTTTATAATCCTCATGCATAGTCTCAAAGATTGGATGACACAGCAGGGCCCAGGCAGGTTCAGCAAACCTGGCTTTTATACCTGACCTTGGAGGCCATGCCTCATACGTAGCTCTTACTCGTGTCATGCACTAAAAGGCGGCACTAGTTTAATATCTTCCATTATCAAGAGTAAAAGCATAACATAACAGTGATAAATTTAATACACTGACTTCGTGTTAACACTTCCCAAATGGAGATCTGTGTTGCGTATTTTAACAGATAAGTTATAACCGCGAAATCAGTGCTTCACTGTTTCTCACAACTGCTCTTTGTATATTCACACAAGTAGCGAATATTCGTAAAAGTATTCGATTCCCATTAGATACGGCTCTATTAGATTTGTATTCAATTTGATTTTCAGCTAAACTATTCGTATTCGATTCAGCAGCAAAGCTACACTATTCATATTTGATTCGGTTTGGAAAAAGTGTTATTCGCACACCCCTACCAGTTAGGTTTGGCCAATAACCACTCATAAAACTGTGCCACAGTTTTTCCAACCAACACAAAGCATTAGCACTGCTATTCAGTCACTAAATTTGGGGAAATGCATTGAAAAATACGTTCCCTTGAAATGGGTGTGCTGCAAATACTTCACATCAACAAAATACCAAACCATGATGCCAATTAACGACATAAAAAGACGGCATTAGCCTTTCAGTAAGCTCCCCCTGTGCCGTGCCATAAGTGCAACTTTCAAAACGATGCCTGCAGTGATGACAGCAACAGTGCTGGTTTGATTTCGGTTTTATGGGGTTTAATGCCCCAAAGCAAAAAAGCTATAAGCTGTGAGGGACGCCGTAGTGAAGGGCTCCACATAATTTTGCCCACCTGGGGTTCTTTAACATGCCCTGACATTGCACAGTACATGGGTCTCTAGCATTTTGCCTTCATCGAAATCAACCGCTGCAGCCAGGATCGCACCCACGTCTTTGAGTCAGCAGCTGAGCACCATAACCACTGAGCCACCACGGCAGCTAACAGACGGCAACAGTACATGAGAATTTAAACCAACTGTAGTGAAAGTGGAAGAATTTAACTTTAACTGGATGCACGGCTGTTTTGGCAGAATAATGCTCATCATTTTTTACAGTGCATGCATAACTGTACTGCAGTGTCACTTGTATAGTGCCAGCTCCAGAGTTTGACTGTTCACAGCAATAGCAATCTTTGTTGCCATTTGAGGTGATGCAAGATGTGGCATGCGAGGCTAGCCTGAATGCAGTCTTGTTTCCTTTTAAATTGAAAAATATTAATTCGCTTCAGATTTGAGTGCAGCGCGCAGCCTTCAGTTTAAACATTGTATAACTTGAACTGATTTCATGCCCCAAACCAGCTGAATTTTGACTACATGATCATAAAGATTTACTTTGCCTCTGATGTGCTGTGCCCACTGAATTTCGTAAGTGAAACAAACACCACGGCCTGAACGATGATGACCATTCATGAAGACATGTGCATTTATCAATCAGATAACTCAAGCTGCAGTATTTGTAAATACAGCACACACTGAGGATTCAACAATTTGGGCACAAATAGCACACACGCCTGAGTAACTGCTGTCGACAAACTGTCAGGATCCACGAAATCCTGTTAACATGGCTAAATATCACAAAACATCAGCCTCCCATCCTGACCTTTTGAAGAAAGTCAAGTTATTAGGAACGCTGCAGGAACTTTCTACCCTAACACCTTTTATGTTTAGGATACACGCACACAGTACAGGCGAAAAAAAAAAAAAAAACGTAGGATCCATTTGGGGTTTCCGATTGGATCCAGTTGGCATGTACTGGAGTCAACTGGAAGCTCCAGTAGGGACGTTCTAATTGGAACCAATTGGTTCCTAAGACACAAATGGAACCAAGTGGAAAGCCCAAGTGGACAACACAATTGCGACGCACGTTCTGCCCATATGCGCCTAGTTTTACACGCTGTCAGTGCTCGACAGACGCAACAGTAATGTCGTTCCGTACAACATGTCAGAGCAGAATGCAGCCTGCTTAAAGGGGTGTTTTTGTTGACGAAATGTGCCCGAAATGCACACCCTACTTGTGCTGCAGCGCTCAGCTACCACTGCGTCCGAACAACATGAAGCTGCTCCACGCCCTTTCGGCGACTCGGCCCCATTCTGCCCCGCTCGACTGCTGTCTGCGAGGTGAACATCTACCCGTCACTGCACGGCCTCCAGCAAAAGCACTTGCTCCGATGCGGACTACCCACAGGTCGACCGTCAGATGTGGAAGATTGCATCTGGGGGCTGCACCACCGGATCTAACTGAACTCTGTGCAAAAAGGCATGCTAAAGGAAACGCTCTCCGCGATTACAATCGCTCGAAAGTTTCCGCTGCGAGCAACGCCACAAACAAATTAATCGAGTCTACAAGTCATAAACACGCCACAAACGCTCGTACGCGAAGAGAAGCAACCCTACTGCGCTCCGAGGACCTGGCCAAGCAAACCATCGCCACATGCCGGGCTGCCACCGTCATGAGCCTCCGGGACATGAACATTTGAGTGCAGTGGGGCCGTGTGGGGGCCCAAGGACCGACGTGTCCAAAGCTCCCTTGTTACAAATAAAGTTTTCATCATCAACCCAAAGTACCCAAAGCCGCCCAAAAGCGCCTCTCTGCAGCGCCATTTTCAACGCCTCGGTTGCCATGACGACAAAATGCCTGCTTCGTACCGCAAGGACTATACTGAAGGCTTAAGTGGCGCTAGCATCTGCAATGCACTAGCCAATGAAAAGAAGCTCTGCGCTTGTGGTCGTCGACGTCGTGCCGACCGTGTAGCCGTACCGTGCTTTGCGGCGTGTAATAAGCTCACCTGCGTTGTGTTCTGTGACTGCAGTGTTTATGACGAGTGAATTTTCAGCTTGTCTCCTCTGATCAGGACACATTGCTCTAAAAGCTGCAACAATGTCGGCGGACCTGAGCGCCTATCGGGACCAGCATTTCAGGGGAAGCCGAGCGGAGCAAGAACGCTTGCTTCGTACTAGTTCCACGCTCTACATCGGCAACATGTCGTTCTACACAACTGAAGAACAGATCTACGAACTCTTCTCAAAGTGCGGTGACGTCAAGAAGGTTATCATGGGCCTCGACCGTTTCCACAAGACTCCGTGCGGCTTTTGCTTCGTCGAGTACTACACGCGTGAGGACGGCGAGAACGCCATACGCTACATCAACGGTACCAAGTTGGACGACCGCATCATTCGTACTGACTGGGATGCCGGCTTCGTTGAGGGGCGCCAGTACGGCCGAGGAAAGACCGGCGGGCAGGTGCGTGACGAGTACAGGACCGACTATGACAGCGGGCGCGGAGGTTACGGCAAGTTGATGGCCCAACGCATGGCCCCGCCTGCGGCGTCCTCCACCACTGGACGATGAAGTGACTGCGTTTTCATGCGAACAGCTATCAGCTCAGTTGATGTGTTTGCTAGGTGGGGTTGTGGAACTGCCAGTGGCGCTTTTGGAGTTGTGCGAACTCTCCGCTGAGGACTTTCATCCGTATCATGAGAAACTGGTCACTGGCTCGCCGTGCTCTACGCACTCAAAGGAAGTGCCTTCACTGCTTGCTTTGACTGATGTCATTTTTCATTTATTAAATAAAGACACAGTTTTCTCCAGGACGGACGCGTCATTCGTTAGCTCGGTTGTTAGCAGATGGCTGGAGGCCACGCTCGTGGCGGTGAAAGTAGTGCTTACGTATTATAAATTGTGATAGACAACTGGGGAGCTAGTTGTTAGACATGACAGCTATGTGCCTAGGTTGCTTTTCGCATGCCTTGGTGACTTTTGTTCACGTGTAAAGAAAACCAGCGGATAACATACGGGTTGCGCGTAGAATGATGCTGGTTTTCACTTGTAGATAGATGGTAGCTCAGTGTATTATAATAGTACTGCAGAAGTGTCTATAGACACCATCTGTTCCGATACCTCAAGGGCCCTTTGGCTCAACAGCGTACTGTTCTTGGAGTATCACTTAACTATGATATGCCATCAGTGGTTGAGAACTCATGCTCAGCTCACATTACTTTGCAAAGATCCATAGGTAGTATTTTGTTGATTTGTTTGGGAATACCTGGAATGCCTACATGTGAGGCCCGGTCACAGAGAGGAATTCATGAGTATACAGAACGTTGACCGCACACACACAACGGAATGTTTTTACTTCAAGGACGTGCGTCTTATGCTTAAAAGAATGACATACTGTCACACTCATTGTGAGCCGCAATGCACAAGGTATGGTAGAATATTAATTCTTGAAGCAGTGCGGGCCGAGTGGTGCTAGAATTGGATATAGTTAACTGTTGGTGCATAGAGCATAGTAAACATTGTTTGTGCAAGTTGGGTGTGAGTGCGTGCTGATTTACTGTGAGGCAGAAACCTCAACTAGATCTCTTCAGACGTGTTGCAAGTCATATTGAGTGCAATAGTACACAAGACAAACCCTTTCAGCGTAAAACAATGTTCAAACTGTTGTTAATATCACAATGTTAATTTTAGGTTCTAATATGTTCTCCTGCAAATCATCCCATTCACTGATGGAGTGCAGAAAAAAGACACCACAATAGCTCAGTAACTTAAGCAGCAATCAGTTGCTGAGCTCAGCGCCTCCGGATTGAATCACAGCCGTGGTGAATGCATTTCAATGGACACGGAACACAATAATGCCTACTATCTTAGTCCCCGTCTTGTTCGTGCTGCGAAACTCTTCTATTATGTTCGAAAGTAATAAGGAGCCCTTCGCTATTGTCCCTCTAGGCCCAAATGCATCTTCGAGATACTGAACTTCACGTACCAAATGCCAGTTTTAGAAGCATTGGTACACATTTAGATGCGTGGTACTGTTTACATGAAACAAAATGAGTAGATGAGGTGTAGGAATCTTTATTTATGCTGTCTTTCTCAAGTACAGCATCACTGGTTTTTCACACCGATGGCCACCCTATATTGTGTTGTTATGAATGTATGTTTTTGGTAACGTTATAATCTGCTGATAGATCCTGTGGCATTGTTTTGAACTCTTTCCAGAAGCGCTCGTGTTCTTCGAAAGGCAGGCTTGTCTTCCACTAATGACTCGCATTTGCACTTATGGTTAATGAAAAGCATTTATGCTCAAAGTTTGTCACCTTTTACACATAACCAGGCTGCATACTTTTTTGCAATGGATAATTCTTAACGTTACTGACAGCACCTTTTATTCTGTGTGTCAAATTTAGTGTTAAAAGGCAGGGTAAAAAAGTTAGTGACTTTAGGATTCATACCATATGCAGGCATTCTCTAGCACTGAGCTCATATTTCCTGCAGTGCTTTATGAAAGTTAAGTTTTTTTTTAACTGGAACACGCTGCTCACACTAGAGAAAATGTGTCCAACCTGTTGATTCCCAGTAAGATCCCCAATGAAAAGCGCCTAGATATTTGCACTGAAAAATATTCATTTACTATCAGTTACCTAGACTGATTGTATCGGTGTGCATTTGTGGTTTAAGAAGATGAATAGGCATATTTCATCATTTAAAACCATGCCCTTTTACACCAGTAAATGACAGAGACCTCTGTGTACAACCCGTATGTTATGCGCAAGTTTGTGCATCATATAATTGGGTTAATAGGTCCTTTGATGCAGATTGAGCAATTTTTGAAATTCTAAACAGCATGCAACAAAGCAGTTTAATGTGTTATGTGAAAATGAAAAGCCACGAGAGGCAAATGTGAAAGTATCCAACCCGAGAGGAAAGGTCGAGCTCTCGGAACTGCCAAATTGTAACAGAGCAACGGGTAAGCAAGGCATAGAACATATGGAGAAGATTAGAGAGCCACTAGAGCACAGAACAACACTGAAGGTAGATAAAGGACAAACTAGGATTGGAAGAAAAACGGTATAGCATGCAGTAAAATAAAGACAGCAATGTCATTAGCAGTTAAGTCAAGTAATGAAGAATTCACCACTGGATTGTACAATAGCGAAGCCAGCCAGGGAGCTATCTTTAAAAATTTGGTATCAAAAGGAATTTTACCTTATAGGTAAGGAAAGCCTTGCGAGCAATTAAAAGGCGGAAAAGTGTCGGGCAGATATTGTTACATCAGATCTGCCAAAGATCAGAACAAAATGTTTTCAGTGCCTCAGTGCTTACCTGATCCTTCACAGAATGTTCAAACATGTACCTACAGCACGTACATACCTAGTTCATCAACGACCTGCAAAATTAGGCAACATATGTATGGTGTCTACAACATTTACAAAGCAGCAGCTAATAAAATTAAGCAAATGTAAGACTTTAAATGACCCAGAAAGGAGCCCGATCTTCGACAGGCCCTTGACAGATGTCATAAAAGAAGGGTCAAGCAGCTGCGAGACATTTCATTCATTATTGGTCGATGCTTGTATTATAAAAACTTGGTACAACACTCGGTACTGAGCACTTCAGCAATCTCCCATTTACTGATGTATTGCGCGTCCTCGCTTTCATCAGAATATCGTGTATGCAGAGCATTTCACAGACACTTCGGGTGAACAAGTATTCCGTTCACACGTGACTGACATTTATTTCTCATCAAAGTCAGAAAGAAAACCATGAAAACTACTTCGCGAAAGCAGCGCCTGCGCGCCCGCCTACTGCAGATAAGCATTTTAAGAATGAAGATAAGAATTTTAGCTGCGCCCGGTATTACTAATGCAAATACACGGGTCGCTGCGTTTTGCTTTTTCGAAATTAAAAAAGCGATATTTCGCGCGTCTCTCCCTCCACTCCCTTCCACAATTTATTTTTAACTTTTTGTTTTCGTTCTTTTAGGTGACACCATCTCAAAATAACGTACGTGTCGCAGCTCCCGTCGAAATAAGTCGCGGAGGCTGTCTTTTTGCCGCGGAGTTCAGTCTGCGCGACAAAAGCGGGCTTTGGTTTTTATGGAATTTTGTAGAAGCTTTCTTCGGCGATTTAATGAAAGGAGCTACTGAACGTTAGGTTGCTGCTTCAGAAAGACGTGCGCGGCTGGAGTCCTCATGGAAAACGCCTGTTTCGTCCTGTGATTTCGCCTGACGCGTCCTGTCGTATCCTTCTTGTCAAAACATGCGGCCGAAGTGGTTGGTGGTTGTTTGCATCCACGGAAGCGCAGGAATATATATATGTATATATTTTGTTAGCTAACAGGGAACGTGCGCTGAAGGTTCGCGTGGTGCAATCGACAAAATTGTAACGCTGCCGAGCGAGCGAAGGCAGCTATATTTTTTTGAAGAAGCCAAGCGGTTTTGCAACTTTTCCTGCTATAACATATTTTGAAACGTGAGGAGAAATAAACGAGTTTAATGTTGATATACAGTATGTACGGCAAGTGTTTGCACTTTTCCGATGTACCGCGCAACGCGCCTGTGTCAGTGGGAAATGGGGGACGCTGGATGCGTACTGTGATATGGAACGCAATGACTCATTTGTACGTCTTTTCTTTTGCAGTGTAATTTCCCAAGTGGCGTCGCCGGCACTTTCGAGAGGAACAATCGAACAATAGGTGCATTAAGTCAATTTGATTTGGTTGCACTCGCTTCTCTAGTTCCGTACAGTGCCGCAGCTGTGACGGAAGTGTGCGAGTGCAGGCCTGATCTTCAGCTCGTTTTGGCGTCGCCACCAAACTGCAATCAGCTGCTTGGCGCCTGCGTCAACGGCCGCCAACATCCCGGACCGCGTGAAATTTTTTTTAAACAAATCGCGATGAAGTGTTGCAGTCAATCAGCCCCAGGAAATTGTCGTTTTCGTGAGAAAAAAAGTCCTTGCACGTGTTACACACACATGAATTCCGAATATGCGTTGAAATGCTACCCGCGGGGCTCGACTTAACCGTTCAGGCTTACGCTTCTGACTCTACTAACGGCTAGTCACCTCCTCGTTACAAGAAAGAACTGCTACCATTTCATTAAGACTGCTGCCATATCTTCACGTTCTTATGCATGGACGCCATCTTGCTGCGCTACAGCTGTTCTACTTCTTAGGGTGGAAGCCAGTCAAGAACTTGCGCAGCTGTGCAGGTACTTTTGCAAATAAATATGGGATGCGCAGCAGGTGCATGCTGCTTTGGCTAAACGAATGCAAAAGTGCTGCATTCCTACAACTGGTGAAGCAAGTGCAGCCGAATCAAATATACATAATAATAGCAATGCTGGGCAGTGTTTTGATCGGGTCAGTGGTCAAGCTCAATGGGAAGATGTCCTATCAACTTTGAGCGACAGCTCTGAGTAGTTTGCATCCATATGAGGTTGTCTCTGCAAATGAAATTACCGTGCACAAACATAACGCGGCCATTTGGTGGCTACCCTCAAAGTGACAAGAATGTCGTGTTTAATCAGAGAGCTACTGTGACAGAGTGAGAAGATAACATAGCTTCACATATAACACTTGCACATGGAGAATACGGAGCGTGCATACTGCTGTGGCACCCCTTGCACAAGAAAAGTTATTTTTATTAGCTTTGGCCTTCCTTGCTGATGATGCTTTCAACAACGATAACTGGTTTTCTTTCTTTGCGAGTGCCTTGCACTCTAGCATCTGTCCGTGATGGTTTGACAGATGCTGGATGAGTACTCATACCCTTTGTTGCACTCTTGCCGCATTTTTCTTTTTTAAGTTTTATAGGTATAATGCTGTATGGCATTGTAACTCTATGACCTCTGCTAGAACCAATTAGTGCAGTTTGTTGTTGGATGCCTTTGGAGAATGCCTAGAGAATTTCTCAACCAATTTTCACCACAGCAACATACTTCTGTTTTATTCCCACTCTGAAAATGGCTTCTGGGCATGAAATCCATAGTAAGCAAAGACACCGTGTGCCAAGAAGTGCATTCAGAGAGATCTAAGATGCGTTATGCGCTTGCAAATTTGCACATTTTACACACGTATGTGGGGGGGATTTCGGGGCACTTAGCAAGCAGTTTGAAGCAGCTTTCATGTTGTGTTTTGTTTCTAGTGGCCATTTGTATTCGATGTAGTTATTGGATGGCAAGATGTGCTTGTCTACAGAAATGCCTGCAGTGAATCCTCCACAAGTGACTATCATAAGTGGACAGTAGACAGTCATTGTTAAGGTTCACTTTGCTGGTTCTTGGTGAAACTCATTTACATTCCTTCCAACTTTGTCCTTTGTTGCCATCTTCATTTCTAAACCTATGCCTCATGGCATGCTCGTGAAATAGAAAGAAAATGCATGGCAGACATTGTAGTAATTTTGCAATTCCTTGTAAAGGTACTTGATCATGCTTTTTCAAATGCTTGCAAACATGAACATTACAAGCATGAACATTACTTGATAAGAAAGGTTTATTTGTTAGAGGTTGTTTTGTCATTTATCTTGGCATTAAAAATCTAGGCTAGCTGAAAAGCAGTTCATGACGAAAACCTTTGTGCAATTTCAAAAATCATAAGATCAGAAAAGAAACACGGGTGCACACTGATGCTTTGTGTATGTGTGCACACTTCTTCAGCGACCTTTTGGTATTTTGTGCTTTTGTCATTCCTGAGAGGATTCGTATATCTTAAAGGTGTTTGTTAAAAAGTGTTTCAGGTCATCAGTAATGAAGAATGGGGCATCAGAATGGAGGACGAGTTAGCAATAGGAATTTGATACTGAGCATGGTAATTAGAATTGGGGGGAATGTTGTAATGCTTCTACCTTGAAGTCACTTGCTCGCAACTGTTGTTTCATTTGAGCCTATGCATCCTAATAACTGGGAAGCATTCTGCCACTGTTCCTTATTAATGAGCTCTAAAAAAAGCAAGGACTGGGATGATTAACCTGAGAATATTTGAACCATTTAGTGCTTGTGTGATGGAATTGCTTTTCTTGAAAATGGCACAGCAATACAAAGACAGCGTGTATGAAAGCACCCGTAGAATATGGGTGCGGATTCAAAACTCTAGTGGGCCAGTGTTGGCGAACTGCATTTACAGGTGTTAGTTTTCAGTTCAGTGCTTCAAGTTCTTCATCATTGCTCTTGTGGGTCAAGTTAACACCTGCTCAAGTGTGCTAGTGCTGGCTTGAAGCAGCCATTACCAAGAGCATATGTGTGTCACTACTTAGAGCAATGTAGTGCAAGCTTTACTTCACTGGTAGTTTGTGATATACTGATGGCAGGCTCTCCCAGGAAGCTGTATTTATTTATTTTGATATTGTGAGGGCATTGTGCTGATTTTCTTTAGAAGGGAAAATGTTTTCCTTGCAACTGCTGTGCCTGGTGTCATGCTTCCATCTTCTTTATGACCGTTGCCTCTTTTTTTTTTTCCCTCCGGGCCTGACTGTTTGGATCACGGAGCTTTTAATCCTTTGCTCCAAGTTGCTGGGGGAAACCCAACGGCTTGCCTAGTGCTATTTCTGCTCAGACATTTTATCAACAGCTGCACTCTTCAAGTTCAGGACATATGGTGCAGTCATTGATGCCTGTTTTGCAGCGACATTTGTGACAACCGTCTCTCTGAATCAACAAGTGGTCATCTGTCATCAGACCCAAGAGAAGCGCAAGAGCAGTGCATTGTTTTTTAATCAACGGAGATGTTTGTGATCAAAGTGCACACTTGAACAAGTTGGTTTGATATTATCAAAACAGGGCTCTTTAAGTTTTGTCAGAGATGTTTGTGTTTTTGTTTTAAGGCAGATGCGCCTTTAATGGTTGCGCTTACACCTGTTTATATTTTTGTCCGGAGTAGAGGCATTCAAAGGGCTGGTATATGTCACAGCAGTTGCACACATCATGTCATCAATGGCATACCTGCTGCGCATTTCATCCAGAAGATACACTGCAACTTTATTTTTTTGTCTGTAGATTTATATATTATTATATTTTATTTGGTGGTTTTCTTCAGGATGCTTCACATTTGCCACCATAGCCAGGAGTGGTATTTGTTAGCACTGTTGAGCCTATGTTGTGTACTCATACACATACATATATCCTCGAAACAGACATTCATGTGTGTAGCTGTTTGTGTGGAGGGATTTATAAGTGTGGATATCTTTGCATAATAGAAGTGTGTAGCCATTGCTGAAGTTAATCTCGCAGGACATCACATGTGGAGGGTGTCGGTTCATTCCCGAGCAACATATCTTCATCGTTTCTTCTAATCCTGTTTTTTTCTTCTGCAGCATAAAGGAAAAAGGAATGAAATTTCCCTGTTTCAGTTAAAAAACTGTGGTTAAACTACACTTCTTGTAACTCTTAACAGCTACTGGCATCCTGTTTTGTTGTGTTCACACAGGGAGGCCCTGATTGCCTAACCTTTGCCATAGTTTACTGGGTCATCGTTACCAGTTTACACTTGAAAAGCTAGCTTGTGTTCCACTGCAGTAGTTGGTGTTGTATTTGTTAGGTTTCTTTATTTGAGTCCCCTTTTTCTTTTTGCAGTTGGCAGGTTACTTACAAGAAGATATATATACATAATGACAACTCTGATATGTCTTTGGCAATGAAAGAAATGGGAGAGGGCAAGAGCAGGTATCATTCAATGTTCAGTATAGCTCATACTGCCCTTTGTTTACTGCCCTGGGAAAATTCAAAGTATTTGTAGTTTTTGCAGACTGTTCGTTGCTTGTTTTATTTGGCACCAATTAATTTTGCAGTTGCTTGATAACAGGTATATGAAGCTAAATACTTTAAGCCCATGATAATGCTACTGTATTACTCTTAGGATATACTGGTATACTGTAACGCTGTTTCTCAGGTTTACAAATGAAATAATGGCATGGCATCATGCTGCATGCTGTGTTGTAAGAGAATGTCTGTTGAAAGCATGAGTGTTTGTGTTTGCTTCAAACTCAAACCGGGTACTTTTTATGCTGTGCTACTGATGTTTCTGCGAGCTTTGTTGATGATACTTGTATGACCAGTCCCAGTACACTACCATTGAAGGGGCTTAGAAATATTTTTCTCTGAAGTTGCTGCTTCTTTATTATATTGTCTGTCTCCATTAGCAAGATTAGAATGGTGTTTCTGCAGTGTCAACACAGACAGTGTGACACAACAAACAGCCAGAATCTTAACGAGATTGCGAGGAAGATTGAGGGGCAGTGCAGATACCTGGCCTTCGTGATAAATGCATTAGCTGTGTTTCTGTTGCTTTGAGAAAAGCAGAATGGCTGTTCTGGCAAATTTATTGCAGCGCATGCTATTCTTGTACAGGATTTTTCTGCGTAATCAGACATGTCTCGCTATCATAAGTTGTCATTTTTTGAATAATTTCATCTGGAAATCAGTGCTTTGTATTTTGTGTCATACTTTGTGTCTTGTGTGATGTTAGAAATGTTACGGATAACCGACTAGCCTCCATCAATACCATGTACCTTCAATAGGTTCGGTTCCCACATGTATGACGATACTTCCCGATAGCTGCTTTCCTCTCGGGACATATACAACCGCCTTCAATTTATTTGATATAATTCTGAAACGATTAACACTTACCCAATGAGATAAACGGCTCAAAACTAAATTTGCTTTTTTGCTCAATGACGGATTCATTGTCCCCTGCAGGTGCTACTGCTCATCAGCAGCTTCAACAGGAGCAGTATCAGCAGCAGCATCAACAGCATGAGGAGCAGCTGAGACAGCGGCGTAGCTGCGTCACAGACCTTACATGCCGGTTTTGCTCCCGGGTGTTCGCCTACCGCAGCTACCGGCAGAGGCATGAGCAGATGCACACTGGTGAGTCGTGCTGCTCCATTTGCGCCATGGAGGAAGGAAAGCTTAGAAGCTCTCACTATCCGAGCTGCATCACAAAAAGTGTGCCCGAAGTCACGTGTTTTCACAAGGACTGCTAGGAGTCTTTGGCCGATGGCTCAGCCAATAGCAGCATTGGGAACAGCGGCGTTGTCTGCATCATCAACATGCCTGTCAGTTATTGGCGGCCTGGCGTGATGAGAGATTGTTTGCCGCGCATGTGCAAGCAGGCTGAGATGGTGGCCAACTAGCGAAGGGAAGCCCTCATGTCTGGCTTCAAAAAGTGTGATGTTAAGCCTGTCCTAAATATTTTCTTTCCTTCATGGTTTGCACCCTGTCTCCTTCTCTTCTTCATTGCTCACTTTTCTTCAGCATGCACTGTTCAGTTCAGTGAAATAGGGAACTCTCAATTTGCATCCTAGTGAAGTGCTCCCTTGGCTAATGCTAAACTTGTGCGCACATGTGTTGTGTTTCCTTCGTTGATCTGCATGCTCTGCTATAATTGTTGTGGATTGCTGGATTGTTTTTTGGGGGGGACAGGGAATAACACCTTTATGTTTTCACAGTGACGTGTGGAGAAAATGTAATGTGTCAATAGGAACATCCCAGACCATAAATAATAATATAATAGGCTGCGGAGTTTTTTTTATCGCAACTTATTCTGAGCAATTCAGCCTACTCTAAGCACAAAAATTTTGCTTAAAACCAAACATATGTTGCCTAGGGATAAACTTAGTAGCATTTTTGTTGTTGTGAGCTGAAATCCTCTTACGTCAAATGCCATCACCTTTGATATTGGACAACCGAGTGAGTGGAATAACTGACATTTAAGTAGAACTACAAATTGTACTGAAGGTCGTGGGTTCGGATCCCACCGGCGGCATGTGGTTGTTTTTTCTTCTGCTTTTCTAATCAATTAGCTTTAAGCGGTAACATATTCAGTAATATTCTTAATCGAACAACAGCACAAAATAAATTAATTATTTAAAAATCCCTCATGTCCCTTGGTTTCTGTGGCTGTTGGCTTCTCTCACAAATTGTACTGCTTGGTAAACATGTTTAAAGCATTAAATATTAGTTATTGCAAAGATCTTGAAGGTGCTCATGGCCTTTCATTGCAGTTCATTGCAGTTCACAAATTATATTCCGATCTGATTATCTTTCACCACTGCAGAGGTTATGGTAAGCATAGATGTTTAATTAAAGAACATTTTGAAACTGAAATTATTATATAAATTTACTATGGGAACTCACACATGTGGACCAGCTGCCATTATGGCTCTATAGCTGTAGCCCTGTAATGCTTCGTGTGAAGTCATAGGTTTTATTGCAGCTGTGGTGGCTGCATATCAGTGGAGGTAAGACGAGGAAACACCTTTGTACCGAGCTTTTGGTGCTCGTTGAAAAACCTCAGGCTGTCCAAGTCAATCCAGAGTCCTCACTACAGTGGGCCTGATGGACCACACTAATGGGCAGCTGTATCATTTAATATCTTCAAAAATTTTAAAGGCGTGGAGGTCAGATTACAAAACTTGAACAATATAAGGACACAATACTTGTGTAGGCTTTGCCTTCTGAAACAGTGTGACAGGCCAGACAAACAGAAGAGGAAAAAAAAAGATGTTTAAAAATAAATGCACACACATTTGCACCTGCCATCAGAAGTTCTTGCAACACAACATTTGTGAAGAAACTTAATTTTGTTGCGTTGGGCACATTTTTTTAGTCTTATTGGCGCAGTCTGTACTTTGTACATGCAGAGTTGAGCTGCATGTGTGTATTCCAGCCTGTGCGCAAAAACTATGATAAAATTAAAATTTTAAGCCAATACTATGCTCAATAAGCTTTTCACTGCTCTTGTACAGGAAATGTAAACTGGGAATTCTAAAGTTTCATATGTAGCATGCATGCAACATGCCTAAAGTACCAGGAGGTAAAATTTTAAGAGCTCGTAAAGGCATTTGTTAAAGTGTAGTTGCAGACAAATGGAAACAGAGCGAAAGGGTAATTATCTGCTGATTGCAGAAGAACTTCTTCGAGAGTAAAAATTAATACCTATATGATCAGTGCGCAAAGAGTTATTTAGTTAGACCTGTCTTTAGTGCTGATTCACCTGTATGCCCTTGGTAGATTTCCTCTCTGTGGTTTTTCTTTTCAAATATGCTAACATCTGTCGGTGGTTCTTTGTGCAGGCGTCAGGCAGTACAGGTGTAGCACGTGTGGCAAGACGTTTGTGCACAAGCACCACATGACTACCCACCAGAGCTTCCATGTGAACAACAGATAGTGATAATGTGGCCTGGTGTTGTCTGTTTCTTCGGACTGCTGACCGCAGGAATGGATGCGGAACACCACTGCCACTGGTGGCTAGCTGACGTGAAACCACTGATAGTAGTACATCTCTGTGATGATGGCAGTTCTCTTTCAGTGTACCATTTGAGTTGGGTCATGGTAGATCATGCCACTTACTGTCAAGTGCTGAATGTGCTGTATTCCATGCAAGTACTGTACTCCGTGCAAGAACACGCATGCAATGATAGACCTTGTAGGCCATCGGGATGCGCCTGGCAGGCAGTTCCTTACTGCTTCAATGTTGCCTTTCTATTGCTTTTTTTGGGGGGGGGGTCGTCATGTTCTGTCCTCAGCGGCGTCACGAGGGCTGACCTTGACCAAGTGGCACGGTCAAGGTAGTTCATTGTTCACGAGACCAATTGGCATTGCCCGAATGCATTTTTTGACGGTAGTACCACACTCGTTCATAATAACTGAGCATTTGTTATATCTGCGGCCATTATAAGTGGGCTCCACTGTACGGCATAATTGGTCGTAAATCAGAAATTTATATTCTGAAGAAATAACCTTTGGCTATGTTTTTACCTCTGTATGATACATAACACTGAGGACTGATATCTTGCAGCATTAAATGTTATGTTTGGCAACATCAGGCACATTTCTGCTTGCTCATTCTATTAAATACAGAGTGCCATTCAATCAGTGTTATGAATGTGTTGGGCCTCGGAACTCCACCTCGAAAGTGATGTTGGAATGCTGCTTTCAGGCGTGCCATGCAGGGTCAGTCAGCAGTGAGCACTGTTCACAACAGGGCTGTGTGACAGAGGCTGTAGTTTTCAGAGAGCCAGTAATTCGACTGCTAAGGGAAAAGTTTTTAGTGCATTGTTCAATTCTTTAGTCCCCCTGACTTCATTCCTAAGTGTGTGAACAAATTAAAGACACATTGAGGACAATCTGAAGTTGGCCTGTATTGATAGTTTAGCACGTTCTAATGACTAAGAAGTTACTGTCACTGAAAGCGGTGCTTCTATGAGCTAGGAAAGGCCAAAAGCTTTTTGCTTTTACGATGCTTTTTGTTGCACTGTACGCCAGCAATTTGTAAGGGCGCAGGGGCCCTGTCAGGCTCTCTTCTGACAAGCTTTTTGTTCCTGTGCGCTGCGTTTCTTTGTATGGAGTGCAAAATAAATCTTTTATTTGATTTGATTTGAAATATCGTTGTCACCCGCCGTTTTCACAAGCAAACTTTGAAGTCTATACTGTTTTCAGTTGTGGATCTCTGAGGCTAGGCTATTCGGCTATTCACTTCCAAATAGTGATTATGTAGTCCTTTTTGTTATCAGTGCCATGAGTTTAGTTTTAATAGTGGGAAAAGAAAGTTTTGTTTTTAAATCTATTTTTCTGGGCAACAAATGCATCTTTTTGGCGTTGAACAAATATCATTATAGCCATGAAGAGCAAACCAATAAGAGCAAAATCTGGATGGGGGTTTTCGTCAGTGTCCCTTTTAACGTCAATAAAAGTGCATCCATTTGTGGTTGATATATTTTTTGTGTTCAGCTGAAATCTTTCAGGCTGACAGAGGGGCTAAAAGTGAAGTTTTTGAAAATCTTTGTTCCAGGCCACAGCTTAGAGAGTTGAAGAAGTGTGGGTTCTGTATGCTTAGAAAACAAAAACGCTCATAATCATGCTGTCTGATATGCTTGTTTGTCTGTATATGACTAGTTGCAGTAGAAATAACTGTGCTATTTTATCTCACTTCTACCATGTCTGCACCAATCTGTGCCGCCTTTCTTTCACTCTTTGTTATTTTGGTGTGATGCTGTTGTAGTGTGTGGCTACAGTATCAGCAGCTGTGGTGTTCCATCATGTGAGCATTGCTGTTGTATTGTTGTATTGTGCCAAGTGCTGAAAATTCTTCACTACCCTGACTACATTTGTGCAGAAGCAAATGTGGTGTTTTGGTTTGAGGGACTATAACTATACATTTCAGTGATACCTCGTGTAGTCATTCAACTCTGTGATCATTCATTCCTTGGAGAGCTGTTGCCCCTCTGGTGTCATGCTGTTTGCAGACTGGGAGGGACCCATTGGTTACATACCATTTGGCTAATTGGGTGTGGGCCCGTTGCAAACAGAGAACTAATTGTGAAGAGACTGTTGCAGGACTGTGTGTCTGGTCAAATATGACCGATGCTGACTGTAAACACCCCTTCTGCTGGCATGATCTTGAATGCAGGTGTTTTATTAGAATCACTATGCCCAAGTTTCATATATATGCATCTGGTCTCAACAGTGTGGTGAGGCAAATTTTGATTTGTGTCATTAATCTCTGAAATAATAAAAACTAGTCTGCGGCAGATAATGCTACTGTGTGTCTTGTTTGCTTTGTGGAAAATGTTTCGAAGGTGTGTAGACTACCTGAGCATCTGCTTTATTTAGTAGTCACAACTGGCAAGTCTGTTTCTGAAGTGTGCCGTGTGGTCATCTTTGTTTTGTTTTATTATTATAATGTTGTTGGCTTGTTTTTATGTCGGGATCTTTGTGCATAGTGAAGACCATTTAGTCTGTTGTGCTGTTTTACATCAGGATATAAAGATTCTCCATGATCATATCATAGACTTGCACATGTTTCAAAAAATACTGCTGACGAGAGGTGTTTGACTGGAACCTCATTGCTTTTGTCATTGCTACTTTTCGCATTTAGTTGTAGAGCAAACACATTTTCTTAAGTATTGGACGTTTGTTCATGTATATTGCTTCATGTATGAATCACTCTCGCTCCTTTTCACCTGTCAGTTGTACATATTTTTGTGTACCGAGTCACCTGCTGTATGTACTGAGTGTCTTTGACGTCCATTGTGACATGTGCCCAACTGAAGGATCAACCACCACATTCCTTCACAGGAGAAGTGATAAATTGCTGCTCAGGAAGAGTGTCTAGCATGGAAACAATCTCTCCTCTGCTATTCACTGTATTCTTATAAGGGATAGTCAGAGGGTCAGTCTGGGAAGAGCTAGGTGTTCGAGTTAATGGACAAGACCTTCATAACCTCGGATGTCTTGATGATATCATACTGCCATGTAATTCGTGGGAAGAATCGCACTGAGTGACCAGGGTCCTAAACATCAGTTAGTAGAATGGCAAGCTTAAGAAGTGAAGAAAAAAAATAATAGTCAGCAGTGTGGGAAGGAAACAACAGTTTGCGATAGGTAATGACATTTTGGAAGTAGAAAGGGGGCAAGTCTGCCCAAGCCAGGCAGTGACCACAGGTCTGGACTGTGAGAAGTTGTGAGGTGAATGAGATATAGGTTAATGCACATTTGGCCAGCACTCTCGGGCCATAAATTGTAACCTACCAATATCTTGCAAAATTAACATGCGTAAAAGCTGAGTCTTATCAGTACTGACCTGTGGAGCTATGAACATGGAAGATAATGGAAAGGCTTGAAAATAAATTTTGGACTATGCAGCGAGGTACGAAGAGTAAAATGATTGGGGCGGCATTAAGAGATGGGAAGAGAGGAGCATGGATTAGAGAACATCATCATGTTAACAATGCCTTAGTGGAAATGGAAGGAAGTGGATTTGGGTGGGGCATGTAATGTGTATTGCAGATACCCAATGATCTCTTAGGGTAACGAGTGGATTTCCAAGATAAAGAGCCTGGTATGGTAGAGAGTCAAGTGTGGAGATAAGATTAGAGACTCTTGCTGGAATTGAGGGGGCACGGCTGGCACAGGACAAGGCTGATGATAGCGATAAATATGGATTTACCCAAGCATGGTCTGTTCATTAAGCATTAGTGTGCGGCCTCCCGTTTCATTCAGTGAAGTGAAAATGGGTGGTATTGATGTGCTAGTTGCAGCAACTGTGTTGCACTGTACTATCTATCTATTAATTCCTGTATAAAGCTCTGTTGTTTACACATTATACAGTGCAGTAAATCACATGCTGCATCACATTCCCACCTTCCCAAGGCAAAATCATGGCAAAGTCATCCTGACTAAATTGCTGAACATTTCAGAGAAAAAGCCTGCCGCGGTTGCTCAGTGGTTACGGCGCTCGGCTGCTGGCCCGAAAGACGCGGGTTCGATCCCGGCCGCGGCGGCTGAATTTCGGTGAAGACTAAATTCTAGAGGCCCGTGTATTGTGCAATGTCAGTGCACGTTAAAGAACCCCAGGTGGTCGGCATTTCCAGAGCCCTTCACTACGGCGTTCCTCATAGCCTGAGTCGCTTTGGGACGTTAAACCCCAATAAACCAAACCAAACCATTTCAGAGAAAAACTATGTGCTAATATGTTGAGCACGGTCGTGCCAGAGGTGTCAGAACATGTACTGTGTTTTTTTTTGTTTTTTTGCTTTGCCTTCTAAAGTCATGTTTCTTTTAGCTACGCATTTGTGGTGCAAGTCATCATGATACTGTCCTCTTTTCTTCGAGTTTGTAAGCTTGTTCTATGATTGCTTTATTTCCATTGTGTTCATGCTTTATCTATTTGCATTCTATTATTCAAATGTAACTCTTCCAGAAAAGTTGTTGCAAGCAACAAAGTATTTCATTTTGCATGCTCTCAGTGTTGTCTTTCTTAAAATTTACAAGGCTGAGCCCATGTACTAACTGACTTCAAAATCGTCGCCACTCATAGTGCAGAAAAGTATCCGGTGAGTCGTCATAGGAACATACTTCATGCTTGTACTATTTTATCTCTTGACCAAGCTTTGGTTTTTAAAAATCTGCTGAATTGATAGCTTTAACAGGTTGGCAATAGACCCAGATTTTATTTTGTGTTGGGCTTATAGCCTCTTTAGCTTTCTGAGAACGTCGGTCTTAAAAGAGCGCTGAGGAGGTGCCTGAGCAATGAAAAATGTATTTATGCAGATCTATATATGTAAATCACATATATCCGGGATGATAGCAATATTCGAAACAACAGTGGGTGGCTGGTAGGCAGTGGTTGACAGACTTCTGTCAAATCATGAGCTTCATGTTTACATGAATCTGTTGAGATTTTGCTCCTGAGCATTAATTTGGACTGTGTACTGTCTTGCTTCAGTGCCAAAAAAAAAAAGGCTTCTCAACGTTTGTTTTGCTGGTCGGTCTTGCAGAGGTGCCTGCTGCCGCTGTTGCTACAAAGTCTCCAGTGATGGCAAATTCCGTCCCTTCCTCCCTCCCTTCCCCTGGGTGTGGTGATACTGGAAACAGCAGTGATGACAGCTTTGGTAGTGAAGGACCTGTGTCGGCAACTGAAGACCATGCTTATGCTTTTAGAGCAAGGGACACTGGGGTTTCTAAACACCCGCCCATAAAGCTTGAGCACTCATCACTTGATGCAGTGTGTCCCGAAGATCCAGAGGTAGCGCCAGAGGTAGGTCACTGCCTTCCTGACCTCTGTTTGTCCTGTACTTGGCGTCAGCTTTTCTCGGCAACAAACCCAGCAAACCAAAAACCTCTCAGAGACGTCTAGCTAGACACACCTGTAGCCTTCCTTTCCCAGCAAACCAAAAACCTCTCAGAGACGTCTCTCTGAGAGGTTTTTGGTTTGCTGGGAAAGGAAGGCTACAGGTGTGGAGCGACCATAACTGTGTCATTCCATCAAATAGTTAGGCTGCAGGACAGTGTACCTATCCACCTAGCACGTTGCTCTCTCCGCAGTACCTTCACCCTGTCGCTGGGCAAGCTGGTGCCATCTATGGGAGCTTCTTGTAACTAGACATGCCTAGCAAATTTGTTGTAGTTGAGAAAACTTTTTTTTTTTACTTTCAATGTTGAAAGTTGGCAGTTGTGTTAGCAATACACATTAAATAACGAATATTGGCTATATACTATATTTTATATATCTGTGGAGCTAGCTGATAAAGCTTCATGTAGTGAACAGTGCAGAAGAACACGTAGTACATAGAAGTACAATACACCACAAGTGCTGATTCACAACTGAACATTTATTGAGAGAAAAGGCATCAAAGAAAGAAAAAAGCACTTGCTGCGCATTCTCAGGCATCAACCAGGCGTAACACAACTTTTCGGTGACATGCCGGTAAAGATACGCGAACTCTTTCTCATGTAGTATGAAAGAAGGATTACTAATGCACTGATGTCCCGATTTTGCGATTTGGAACATTTCCATAATCTTGCGAGATAACTGGTCTCGGTGCTTGTAGACAAAAACAGCGAGGTGGCACGTGGTCGTTACTGCTGTCAACAGTTTGGTGGAATAAACTTACTTGTTTAACTTACTTATTTGTTGCAATGAGCTTACAAGTACTTGACCAGATGAGATTTCTTCACACCTTACATTTTACACTTACTCCTCTTTGCAGGCAACTCAAGATGAGTGGGCTTACAGCATGGCAGACCAAGCTGAGGACAGTGCCAGGATAGATGAGCACGATGACCCGCTGACTACGTGTTCTTTGTGCGGTGAACCCTTTGGGGCACGACACCTCTGGTTGCGCAGCGAGCTTCACTCAGAGTCCCGAGTGTGGTATGAATGCCATCTGTGCCCCGCGAGGTTCACCAGGGCACACCTGCTGGAGAGGCACGTGAAGAAACACACCAGTGCCAGCCAATAGGTGGCACCACTGTGGGTCTGCTTTGCATGAAGGAGCAGCCTCGGACTCTGAGCAATCGGTTGTTCAAGCACATGGCCTGCAGTTGCGGCTCAGTCGTGTGAAAGCGGAAACAGCTGGGTCACTGCTGTGTTTCAATGCTCTATTTGTGTACTGACGTACTATTCCGACCAATAGCCAACACAGTCCAATCACAGAAGCATGCTTTGTTTAGTTTCATTGCCACTATGATTGGGACTTACTACACAGTGATGGTGTCACTGTGAACTTTTCTACTTGTATATATTTCTACTTGTAGAACTTTGAATGAGAATGAGTGCCATAAGCTGGAATTGCTAGCTTTTTTGTTTTTAACTGTCTGTTTTTTTTTGTGCTTTTTTGGCAGTGCAACAGTTTTGGCAAAGCTGCTAGGCTTTATTATATTGTGTTTATTCGTATAGAATGACCGGCTAACGTGTTTTCTTTAACTTTCTGGAAAAAAAAAAAAATGGAACTGCCCGTCAAGTGTCAGACGAGTGCTAATTTTTGTCAGTCATACAGTATCTTTATTTTGCCTATTTAGATGAAATTGTGTCAGTTCTCTTTTTAAGATTTTAAAGGACATGATTCATATAGGTGACCACTGCTGCCAGTTGTTGCCGCTGAGCTCGTTAGTAGCTTTGGCATACCTGCTTTCGCTTTTGTGTGTATTAAATAAACCATGTGTTGTTACTGTCAGATGTATTTCGTGCTTTGCCTTTCTGCTAGCGCAGTATGCTTGCTACCGAGGGTTCTTGACACAACAGTTTTTACTGATGCTTTGTGGGCATGTTTTGTGTAATTTATTTAAATAGCTTCCTGCAGTGGAGGAGGGTGCTAGCATTATGCTGCACATGGGTAAATGGATGTGCATGCCTCTATCTTTATTCTGAATTTTTTTGTTTGACTAATGCACATTTTACAGAGGCAAGTTGACATAGCTGCTCAACACAAGATCACCTAATGTCATTCTCGGTGATCTGACATTATCTGAAACTCCTTGTCGATAACTTGCGCTATGCAACATGTAACATTCCTGGCTAATCAAAAGTACTGTGCACCAGCAGCAGGTAATGTTCGGTGCCACATCATAAAATGTGGCTTGCACTACGTATGACTTTGTTGCAGTAAAAAT
This sequence comes from Amblyomma mixtum, assembly GCF_055824585.1. Taxonomy (NCBI): domain Eukaryota; kingdom Metazoa; phylum Arthropoda; class Arachnida; order Ixodida; family Ixodidae; genus Amblyomma; species Amblyomma mixtum. Next base: position 24,391,336 of record NC_143018.1, read on the forward strand.
GCTGTGTTCCTGCATGTTTTCCAGTTTCAGCTGGTCTGTTTTCAGCTGGACGTTTTCAAAAAAGCCAAGAGGTAAGCACAGGTGCTCCTAATTTTGCACTGCTTGCTAGTAAAAGTGTCAATAAAAGCAGCACGTCTGATGTACAGTGTGAGCAGCTGCAACTGACACTGGAGTCTTCAACTTGACGCCTGCATTCGCAACTTGCTTGCTGTAGAACGGACGCTCCGCACCGCTGTCAAGTTGTAGACCCCCAGCTGCTCGCTGCTCGCACTGTACATCACACGTCTTGCTTTTGTTGGCACTTTCTTGCGAGAAATCCTGATTTTGCGAGCACTATCATACTATAAGCACTGCGAGGGTGGATTCTAGAGAGGTAGAGAAGATGCTTTATTAGGACCAGATCTATGGTAGGGCATCACTTGAACTTGGTAGGTGGCCTCCTCATTCCAGGACTCCATTGGCCTTGGCCAACGTTACTAGAACAAACTCAGTTTCACAGCTCTGCCCGGAGAGCTGTCCCAAGTGGCGGTCGCGCGAACTAGTGGCGCTGCGATCGAGTCTTGCTCCCTCGTCGCCGCTCGGTGCGGCTCGCTGGCCCTGTTGCGCCCTTTTTAAAGAGAGCGCTCGCGACAGCCGTTTTGTACGTGTCGTCTGCTTCTCGGTTAATTTTAAGGCGAAAGCCTTTAATGCCTCATACTGTCGTTAGCAGCCGTGTCGGCAGATGTGTCCTCGTTTCGGCGTCACTACTTAAAAAAAACTCGAGGCTGAGAATCGAACCAGGGCCTTTGGCATTTGAAGTCACTTACTCATTTGGCATTTAAACTAGCCATTAACTCATGACTAGTTAGTCATGATTGGTTAATGACTAACTATCCAGTCATGGCTGGTCAGTCATTAATCACTCATGACCTGTTAGTCATGATTGACTAGTTATTCATTAACCAGTCATTACTGATCTTGACTGGTTAGTCATTAGTCATGACTGGTTAGCCATGACTAACCATGACTAATGACGCATTGGTCATGACTGGTTAGTCATTAAGCAGTCGACCAGTTATGACTGGTTATAACTAGTCATGATTGATTAATTACGAACTAGTCATGTCCGGTTAATGACTGGCGAGTCATGACTAGTCATGACTAACCAGTCAACTACTAATGGTTGGTTAATGACTAACTTGTCATGACTGCTTAATAACTAACCAGTCATGAGAATTAGTAATTGGTCATGGTTAGTCATGATTATTCTGTCATGACTAACCATGACTAACCAGTCATGTCTAGCCATGACTGGTTAATTACTAACTAGTCATGACTAACAATTAATGACTATTTGGGTCATGACTTGACCCATGACTTACTAGTCACGATTGGTTATTGACTAACTAGTCATGATTGCTTATTGACTAACTAGTCATGTCTGGTTAATGACTAGCTAGTCATGACTAACCAGCGATGACAAACCAGTCATGACTGGTTAGTCATTAAGCAATCATGACTAGTTAGTCATTAACCAGTCATGACTAGTTATGACTAGTTAGTCATGACTGGTTTGTCATCGCTGGTTAGTCATGATTAGCTAGTCATTAACCAGACATGACTATTTAGTCAATTAGCAATCATGACTAATTAGTCAATAACCAATCATGACTAGTAAGTCATAGGTCAAGTCATGACCCAATTAGTCATTAATGGTTAGTCATGACTAGTTGGTAATTAACCAGTAATGGTTAGCCATTAGTCATGGTTAGTCATGACGGATTAATCATGACTAACCATGACCAATTACTAATTGTCATGACTGGTTAGTTATTAAGCAGTCATGACAAGTTAGTCATTAACCAGCCGTTAGTAGTTGACTGGTTAGTCATGACTGGTTTGTCATGACTAGCCAGTCATTAACCGGACATAACTAGTTCGTAATTAATCAATCATGACTAGTTATTCATGGGTCATGACTAATTAGTCTCGACCCAATTTGTCATGGCTAGCCAAACCAAGTCGCCCCATAGCTGCCTCGTGTGTGCCAACGGCCATGCGGCCAAAGTTGCGTGGAAAGGCTTTCGCGTCGCGCACTTTAGATCGTCAAAGTGGCCCCTGAATTTTGTTTTAGTATTTTGTGACATCGGGCCTCTTCATGCCGACCTGCTTTGCACCGGGATGCAATAGCGGGTATCCCAACGATGACTCCACGGACAGTCATTTCATCGTTTTTGCAATTTTTTCACAATATTAACAGCCTAATTTCGCATCACACAAACGTTTTCTCCAAGATAACACGCAGCTTCGAAGCAAAAACTGCCGTAATGGAAGTATTATTTTACTGCAGCCATGTAGAGCGCGAATGCAGCTCGCCAAAACCTCATATGAGCCGGCCGCTCCACGCTTCCGCGCTGTGTGTAGCAGACGACGCGCCCGGCAGGGAGCAAGACTCGACTGCAGCGCCGTTAGTTCTCGTGACCGCCGCTTGGGACACTCTCCTCCGCTGGGCGGTATGGGGAGCTGCGAAACTGAGTAGGTTCTAGTAACGTTGGCCTTGGCCGCCCGGCGAACTTACTGGATGAGGTCCTGCTGCTGTGACTTCCACCTTTTACAGCTCAAACGACGTGTGTGGCGTCTTTATGTTTCTGATTCTATCAATCAGTTGTATCAATTATATTACATAAATTAAAATCTATCAGTCATACAGTGGAAACTTGTTTTCGTGGTTTAAGCAGTTTAAGTTTGTGCGCCAGTATATGCGTGTGAAAATTTGGATAATTGGTTATGAGGAAATTAAAGACTCAGTAATTGTGTGCCGTTTTCAAACTTAGTTCTATGTGAAAATATACAACAGTAAAAATTACTGAAGTGAAAAAGCTGCAGTAGTCGGGAACACTGCTCGCATCGAAATCTAATCCGTATCCAGTCATATCCGTATCCAGTTGGGCGTAGATTACTCTTCGGACTGCTTGCCGAGTTGTGTTTTCATTAGAGTTTTATTACACCGGCGTCATGAAACCTCAAGCGGCGGAGTCCGAAAAGAGCAAAAAGTACGACAGGCAGATACGGCTGTGGGGCGAACATGGACAAGCCGCCCTGGAGTCCGCTCACGTGTGCCTCATCAATGCCACGGCCACTGGAACCGAGCTCCTGAAAAGCGTCATATTGCCAGGCGTTGGCGCCTTCACGATTGTTGACGGGAACACTGTTGACGCTCAGGACGTGGGCAGCAATTTCTTCTTGAATTTAGCGAGCGTCGGAAAGTCGCGAGCGCAGGCCGCTACTCTACTTTTGATGGAACTGAATCCTGACGTCCAAGGCGACTTCGTGGATGAGACGCCGGAGAACCTGCTCGAGCATAACCCGGGATACTTCTCGAACTTCACGGTTGTCATCGCAACGGCACTCCAAGAGAAGACGCTGCTGACACTAGCTGCAACGTTGTGGGACGCAGGCGTCCCCCTCGTTGTATGTCGTTCGTACGGGTTTATCGGCTACATACGGCTTCAGGTCGGCGAGCATCCAGTGATGGAGACGCACCCGGACAACGTCCTCGACGACCTCCGCCTGGACAGGCCGTTTCCCGCGCTGCGGGCTTTTGTCGACTCCATTAATATGGAAACACTCACAGACAAAGAGCACAGTCACACCCCATACGTGGTCATTCTTCTGAAAGCACTTGATGAGTGGCAACAACAGAATGGTTCGCAGACTCTTCCCAAGAATAGCCAAGAAAAAGATGCATTGAAAGAGTTGATTAAAAAAAAGATGAGGGCGAAAGAAAACCGTGCAAGTGAGCCAGAGGAAAACTTTGAGGAGGCAGTGAAAGCAGTAAACAGGTCTCTCAACGCTACAGTGGTGCCTCGTGAGGTGAAGGAGCTCTTTGAAGATGCAGCTTGCCTTACGATTACTGCCGAGAGCAAGCCATTCTGGGTAATGATGCGTGCTTTGAAGGAATTTGTTGAGAACGAAGGGAATGGTTCTTTACCTGTACGAGGAACACTTCCCGACATGACCTCGGACACTGATCGGTATGTGAAGCTGCTGAACATATACCGCGCTGAAGCTGAGAAGGACGTGCAAGTGGTGTACCGTAGAGTGCAGCAGCTTCTCAACACAATTGGCAAGCCTGAGGACTTCATTACGGAAGCTGACGTGAAGCTGCTGTGTAAGAATGCCCATGCTGTGCGCCTGGTTCGTGGTCGCTCCTTGGCAGCAGAGTATGATGCCAAGGAGGCCCAAATCCACACCATTCTGTCGAGCCTGGACTCTCCAGACAGTGAGATAATCTTCTACGTCTTGTTCAGGGCTGTTGACCGCTTCTATAGCCAGTACAACTGTTACCCGGGCTACTTTAATGACCAGCTTGAAACCGACATTAGCAAACTAAAGGCATCACTGGGCCAAGTGCTTCAAGAATGGGGCTCAGGGCCGGTTGCCAGAGACGATTACGTCCATGAAATGTGCCGGTACGGTGCCGCTGAGCTTCATGCTGTGGCAGCATTTGTAGGTGCCTGTGCAGCTCACGAAGTGATCAAATTGGCGACAGGGCAATATGTGCCACTGAACAACACATTCATTTACAATGCCATAACGGCCGCTTCAGAGACATTTATTTTGTAATGCCTCGAGGCCTTTCCAAGGTACTTGTCACTCAGTGCAGTCATAAGTCATGGTCTATAAAGTTTTCTGTGTTTGTTTGTGAGGGCAGTCAATGCCTTTCTAAGGTTCATCTGGGTTGGTGCAGTCACAAATTGCGCTCCATAAATTGTGCTCCATGTTTGTGTTGACATGATGCATAGCAGAGTTTGTTTTTGAAGGTAATAAAGCTTACCTTCCTTTCAGTTCTGTCAAGTGCTATAAATGCTTAGTAATTCTTGGAGGGAGAGAGGGCTTGATATCCAGAGCTTTCTGTAGAAACCTTAGGCTCTGACATTCTTGTAAAGCATTCGTTACAGTGCACAACAGTCTTCTCACAACATGTCATTCAATCCTATGAAGACTTTACTGTCCTGCTATTGACGAGGTACATGATATGTTATTTGTTGTGCTGTCAGTGCATCTGTTGGGCAGCTATCGAATGATTGGGGTTCTCCTTTTCGTGGCTTGGTGACGGTTGCCACTTGGGCTGTGAGAATGCGTTTTAGTATTCTCCCTTTTCTTAGTACTTGGGCATTCTTTGCATTTAATCTTATCTCTCCCCAGCTTCTCTGTAATCTCATTTTGATTTGTTTTTTTTCTCCAAATTACTTTCTCCTTACAAATTAACAACATGCATAATCTGCAAGGATCCTTTGTGTGCATTATGCTGGAAGGTGTCACAATGGATTAAAAATAGGGCCCTTTGTTTTCGACTTTTATTTTTTAGGGATCCTGGGAGGGGGGTAGAATTTGAGATTTTTTTCCACCTCATGTAGGTGACTAATAGCTCACACTGTGGTTCGTACATGAAATTGTCTGTTTGAGTTCATTATTTTCATAAACAGTCCAGAAACGGTTGGATTAAAAAAGTGCTCTCCAGGTCAGTTTTTTTATTGCAATTATTACGTCGCACACATTACCTTCCGAGTGTGCAGAACTTTAGGTTCACATACATTGTGAAACCATTCAAAGTTAGGCTGGCCATTTCAAATGCGCAACAGCCTTGGAACTGGATGTTAGAATCAGAATCATGTTTATTTAACATCATGATTAAATAATTTGATTTAATTTGATAATTTAATTAGATTAGATTGATTTATTTAACATCATGAGCGCAGGTAGCGCTTGATGTGGTGGTGCCAATGAAGCATCTTATCAATGTGTGTGTTTTGGCTTCCAAGATCTACTTTTCGAACTTACCCATAGAATAAACCATGCCGTGGATTACAAACGTTAAATGAGGTGTAAGATTTTCAACTTACAGCACCTCTACAGAAAAAATACGACTCCCACTAGTTTCTGTGCAGTGTGTTTAGCTTTATACACTGACAGGCTACGCTTTTGGATACAGTTTTGGGTAGAAATTGGGTTTAACCAGATTTTTAACAATTCAGCTTGGGGTGCAAGAATTGGGTGAAATCAGGTTTTCCCCAAAAATGTGGCCCTATTTAAAATGTGTTCTCTGTATTTTTTTCTCTTGGGAGGAACAGCAAGTGTAGTGCTATCATTGTCTTGGAACTTTTGCCTGTAACGTTTAACCACCAAGAAACAAGCCGTAGTTCGAAAATCAATGAGCTTCTCTTTAGAAAGATTCCTCATTTACATTTTGGGTTTTTTTAACTTGCTAATGCAGGCTTATAATGCTGATCAATTCTCCAACAGTTTTGTCTGAACTTTTTTCAAGTTTGCACCTGTATGTCGATGTCCATATGGTCTTTCTTTCTGTTTGCATGTTTTGTTCTGTTTAATGATGCTTAAGACATTACTGAAAATGGATCACAACGTGGTATTCATTTACACCTGACTGATGCCATAGCCATTACTCAGCTGTTGAAACCGGCACAGGTATGAAAAGAAATTCGATAATTTCGCTGTTCTAAGCGGACACCAAGATGTGGCCCGTCTGTGCCAATGTCTTGATCACAAAGGAGAAAACATGCAACCAAAATTTTGATGTCTATATTCCTTTAAAGCTAGAAAGGACCAAAAAACTAAATGCACGTGACGCCACCACTGTCCGATTTCGGAAGTAAAATGCGTGGGTTAACACCAAATTTTGGGCGTGGATCCCAAAGGCTATGCTACATTGCCATTCACTTAAAAACGTGGCAACCAGTCCTCAGTGTGGATGACACAAGGTTGGATTGAGTGGCGGGAAAGCGACACTCCGACAGCCCAAACGAGACCTCGGGTGGCCGCCGTAGTTACGCTTACCTTGTTTCAATTGGTCGAAATGGTCGTGACGTCACAGTGCGCGAATTTCAAATGGGGCCAATTGTACTTTGGCTAGTAACCATGCAACCAATTAAAGGGGTCGTGTAGTGATGCTCCAAGTGGGACTGAGTTTAGTTAATTGCTTAATTGACCAATTAGCCTAATTAACCTTTTGTAGTCAGACCAGATAAATAAATAAAACCGAGTAGGAAATTGGTCGAGTTGGGGAATCGAATCAGGGTCCCCGGAGTGCGAGACGAGCACGCTAACCACTCCGCCATGCCAGCTCGCTGGTTTGGAATGAACAAAGGCGCGTCTAGTGAATATGGTGTCTTCGTTCACTCCTATCTTCCTCCCTTCCCGTTCAGGTTCAGATGTCTACAGAGATGTGCGAGACAGATACATTTCCTTTCCTCAAAAACCAATTTACCGACGAGCAAGGCGTAGAGCCGAACGGCGATGGTGTTCTGTGGACTCCCTGGTAGCGATGCAAGACGCTGTCGCGTTCCACTCTTAGAGGCGAAGCTTAAGATCTTAACCACACATCAGTGACACAAGCAGCAACACCATGCTTAAGGCTATAGCCTCACCGCAATTTAGGTCAACAAAGTGCCCCCCTGAATTTTTCAAATGCAGTTTTCTCAGCCATGAAGGGTTTTTTTTCGCTCTCGGACAAAAAAGTACCCAGAAAGAGCCAGGGAACTCTTGTTTGCCGAGAACAATAGCAGGCTGAAGTTGTTCTTAGTATCTGTCTAAGCAGCTAGCTGGTCCAAACAAAATATGAGCAACTGACTTTTCTTCCATCACTATGACGTGGAATATTAGTATGATGTATTTGTGCATTGATTATTTATTAACTGGCTGTTGAAGCATATAATTAGGGGAATTTTACGGGGTGTTTCGTGTGTACAAACATCTTGCACATCCATTTTACTGAGAAAAATACACAACAGTCTCGATCCCCTTCAAGGTGCTGCTCTCCTCCAGGAGAGCACACAAAACGGCAAGCGCGTTGTGGAGGAAGCCAACAAACGTTATCTTTCAGCGCATTGTGGTGTTTCCTTACTTGTCCGTGTTTGTCTTTGCACTGTGTAATTGTAAATATGATTTACCAACACACCCAGCAAGTGGTGTTAAACATGTCTGCACCCTATCGATATTCGCTTGCAGGGGTCGATATACCAGTTGTGGTTTCAACGTGAACACACCATACACCAACGTTATCAAATAGGGGCCTTGAATGCTTCATTTCAGCAAGAACAATAGAACAGGTGAGCGATATCACATAATCCATGCACATACATTACCGCACTTCCCAAACAAGCATCACCACAAACCAGGACTCCATTTTTCTGTTGAAGGTGCCAGCACGGGAAAGCCTGGCATGCAAGCTTCATGTTTCCATTTTTAGGAAGTATGAAGATTCCTCAGAAATTACACAACTGCAACAACAGTCTTTAGTTTATTAGCTCTTGAACACAAGAAATCAGGTGCTCCCAAATGCCTGTCTTGGTCTAGCGGGGCAAAAGTGAACACTAGAATGAGCGAGCGACATCGCACAATCTGTACACATCCACTACACCTCCGAAGCAAGCTTGAACACGAACCGTAGCGGCATACTTTTGGAAGTGTGAGAATGGAGACGCTGACTTGCACGCTTTTTAACTTCCCTTTTCAGAGTCATGAAAATTCCCCAGAAATTTCACAGGTGTGGCACTAGTTAAATGACTACAAGGTTAATCACCAGTTTACTGTCGAACGGTTGTGTAAGTTTTTAGTGAAGGCACATACTGGTACGATCACACGTATAAACTGAGTTCATCTACACACGAAGTGCGTGACATCTTTCATCTTTGCAGTCCAGAGTGAATTAAAGAGTGTCAGAAAAGACAGTGCACATACGAATAATGCTAACTGACAATGATATGGCTTCATGAAAATAGCTGGAAGTAAATCCATGGCAATAAAACGGTTGCCAGGTTTTGCATCTTGCATACCATAATGTTAAGTGAATGGTCACAACTTTTCGCACATTGTTACATGGAAACAGGCTGTGCTGTGTCGCGCTTGACGTCTTCAAGCATCAGGTACCGTCTCACAAGATTCCAGCAGTGTTCGTTCAGCTGGTCCAGCTGCATGACATCCCGTGGATGACAACTGACTCGCTCTTTGACGACGCCGGTGAGTCGCATGAACTCGTCCATGGGTTGGATGATGCGAATGCACCTCCTGATAGAAGCGGCCACTTCGTCCTTGCTGATGCAGGCTAGATCAGCGACATCTTCCAGCACAGCCGGATACTGGGAGACACGCTCCACTGCGGCGGCAACGGACCTGTTCGGAGGAGAGACGGAACCTTCTTGAAACGCGCAGTTAAGCTGTCACGCAACTACTGTAGCCATGCACGTGCTTGGCAGCCAACGTATCTGACCGCACATATCCTGCAGGCTGAACTGCGCAACTGGTAAGGACATGGGGCTGCTTTTATGCGCATTCAATTCCACGTAAGAAGTTGACGCTCATGTCACCAGAAATAACTATATCATAATAGCTACAAATTAAGAAGGAACAGAGACCGTTTCGATGGCCCTGTAAGCTGGACGAGGTCATCTTTGAAACTGAAATTGAACTGAGCAACATTCGGATGCTGCAGTTCCATGGCACGATTTTTGAAACTCGGTTCACCGTCTGAATCACGTTACTGTGCCAAGTGCCGATTTATAAATGCTTTTTTTTTAACTTTACTTTTTACTCTAAACATCGTTTTTACACTTCGTTGTATTGAACTGAAATTTCTGTGCATATCTTGCGTTTTGCACGATAAGGCACGACTTCACTGGGTAGCTTAGCCGCTGTTTTTCTGGCGCGGCTTAGCTTGTTTACACACATTAATTTAGTGACAGTTGTAGATTCGACCTTATAGTAAACAAGACAACAAGCTTTTGCGTGATTTGTGAATATTTGATTGTAATATAAAGGCGCCAAAAACCACACACATGCACAAGACGAGAACGGGACAGAGCGCCCGCTGAGACAGGGTGCTCTGTCCCGTTCTCTTGTCTTTGTGTGTGTGTGGTTTTTGGCACCTTTATATTACAATGAATTACCAACTAGGCCAGCAAGAAGTTCTCTTGAGAATATTTGACAATGGGAAGTGACGATGACTGCCGATGCAGCGGGTCCACTGACCACCATTTTGTCACTTGACCAGTTCAACTGCGATCCGACCTCAGTCGAACTTAACTGCCATTGAGATCTTCACGCCAGTTGGTGCTGCCTTGTAACACTGCTAACTGCCGCTCAGTTCAACTGACGGTTGAGTGAAATGCCATTTAAAACTCCTGTGTAATAGCAGTATAAAGCCTTTTTCACATGCAAGCGAAAACGCTAGCGAATCCTGCCACCACAGCACAAAAGCCTGTTTTTGAGTCAATGCGGTAGTGAACGATGAGGTTCGAACAAGTTGGAAATTTTTGCTGCGACATGCCACTCAATCGCTCATTCGCTTGCATGTGAACTAGTGCGAGGATTTGTAAGGATTGTTCGTTGTGTGGCTAAATTTAAAAGATGCTTTTGGTACGTATACAGGATAACATAAGAACACTAGAACTTACAAAATACCACAACTTTTTCAAGCTGGCAAAGGCAGGGATGAAGTTCAGGCACTCAACTTTAATGAATGGCATCACGGGAGCACAAAAATTCGGATGCACACAAGGGGACAGGACAGACACGGATGAGCATGTCTGTCGTCCCTCTTTTAGTATCCGAATTATATAGCACTCCCGCTATGACCATTGAGCACCAACAAGCCAGATCAACAACTCTCATGAAATTAACAAATGCTGGCATGACTGTCTTCGTAGCAAGTAGTCCCATCTTCCCTCTTTACATTGTTTACAGTATAGGGAACTGGAATGAGCCTGATAACTCGAGTAGCGGACTTTTATTCCATTTTAATGCGTCCGCATTTATCGCAAAAGGTGCACGGCGTCGGCTTGTGAAGCCTGGGCGGAGAGGAGGCAAAGTGGAGAAAGAGAAATCTCTTGCCACTTTCAGGATAGAGGAGGATGGAAAGGGAGAGAGGGTGGCATGTAATGCCTCGGTGGGGAGGAGGCAAAGTGGCAAAACCCCCCCTCTATTTTCAGGGGAGAAGAGGGAAGGATGAGAGTGGGAGGTGACGGGCGGCAAGAGAGAAACCGCAGTCGCCAATCAGAGTCGAGGGGTGGAGGAGGTACGGAAATAGGGTACTAATGCTAACACATACTCCGCCACATGAATCTTATTAATCTGTATTTTTTCTTTTGCACGGGCTCTGTGCAAAATATTGCGTACCTGTTAAAATGACCATCCCTGGCGAATCGTATAGTGCGTGCCAGAATGCTCCAGTTTCTCTGAGTTGTCTCATAGATGGTGAACAATTCCCTCTTTGCGTCTGCATCCAGGGTACCACTAAGGAGAACCGTGAGGAGAGCGTAATTGTCGGCTATACCAGTCGACAGGCGCCTTACCAATGCAGTGAGATTGCTGCACGTCACATCCCTGACGCTTACTATTCTAATGCTACGGCTACGTATCACTGCATCGGCGAAGTCCTGTAAGTCCTGTTCGCTCATGCTGTACATGGAAACTGAGATTTCCTTGATGCTTGTGTTTCGAGCGACAGAATGCAATATGATGGTCCACCAAGTGTTTGACTCGGTATCTTGGACGACAGCAGTTTGTCCGACACTGAGCACCAGCTTTCGGAGCCGGCAGGACGTCGATGTGAGGCAGTGCGCCAAAGCTGAAGACAGCGTCGTGTCCCCTCTCGTAACACTCATGATCAGGACTGTGAGATGACTGCAGTGTGGAAGCTCACGCAGAGCGGCGATCCTGACGTGGTTGGAGCCATTGCTGAGCAAATCGATTTCTGAAAATGCCTTGCACTTGATCAAATTGAGGTTGTTGTCGACGTGGTACCTTCCAAGAGAAACTTTCTCATCAGCTCCACTTTCTGTAAGGGCTACACAGACCGAAGGCAGGAAACTGTGATTAGTTCTGTCTTCCACAACATGCAACTTCTTTAGGCTTAGCTTCGTTGTGAGGATCTGGGAAAATGATGCCCACTTCACTGGGTGCCAGATGAGGAATGGTAGAGTCAGTTCTTCCAGTGTACAGTTCTTCGAAAGCGCCTCAAGCCAGCAATCATAGACACTTTCATGCTGTGGTGCCCGACTGTCATATGCACAGAGGATGTTAAAGCTGCGCAACACTGTGTTCTCTCTGAAGATTCTAGCAACGAGCTGAACACTTTCCTCATAGGCGACAAAGCACTTCAGGTTCAGCTTTGAAACCGTCCGGTTGTGCAAAATGCTTCGGAGAAATGCCTTTTGCTCCTGTGCACTCCCAAAACCAATGCTTAGTGTCGTCAGACTTGTGGTGGATGTAAGGTACGCGGCGAACAGCTTTTGGAATGATCCCCACACGAGTGATTCAGTGAGGTCTAGCTCTTTCAGCGTGGAGTTGCGCGTGAGAGCCATCAGGACTGCCTTAACCGGCTCCCCCATCATGAACATGCCATCGAGTGTCAAGGAGACCAGAGGTGCCGACTCTCTTAGAAGAAGTGCAGACAGTGCGGAAGCCAGCTCCGCGGGACACTCTTGGTACATGGTCAGCTCAAGTTCTTCGAGACTTGGCAAGCACACGAGGGCAGCACAGATTTCGTGGCATAAAGAAAATCTGAGCAACCGTAGCTTTAGGGTCTTGAGCCACAAGTTGTGCTTAAGTGCACTGCACAGGGATGCCATGTGACAGTCGGAAGGTGACATCCTGGCACATACAGTGGCGATGCATCGATGGGTGGTGAGGAGCCAGTAGATGAGCTCGGCGGCGAGTGACACCTCGGCTTGTGGCGAATCTAGTGCCAGAAGGCCATAATGGGAGGAGGTGCCCAAGCAAAGCTGGCCAGATGCGTTGGTCAGTTCTTGCAGTTCTAAATTCGACGTGAATAGGAACTCGTTTAAGATCGGAAGCTTGGAAACAATTTGGCAAATGTTCTGGTCCGTCGCTGTGCAGGGCACTAAGTGGTCGATGTATGCCTCCGACAAGGAGGCATTAGCGCCATCTAGAGGTGGCAGCTGGATACTCGACGTCGGGGCTTCAGCTGACGCGTATGTCCCGGTGTTGTTCATTGCACCTGCGTGAGAATGCAGATCCAAGCTGACGTATTTTGGCAGGTTCAACCAAGGCTTTGCTTTAAAATTTTGAAGCAACTACCAAACAGCCACGCAGCACGAATTAGTTCTCATGACTGATTTATAAGGCAGTCAGTAGGCTCAAGGTGCAGTACACATAATTTCTTGTTTACAAATTCTTTTTCCATCAGGAAACCTTTTATTTGGCTAAAATTATTAAGCAGTGTGCAAGCTTGTCCTCAATCTGCATGCTTGTTGATAACAATCTACTCTATCGTGCAATATATTCGGTGGATGCTTTCGCGCATCAAAAAATGCCTTACGCGTTGATATTCATGTTATAAAATGTAGGACCGAGTGCTAATGAGCACAGAGAATAAGCACGTCCGTCACCTGACATGAACTGAATTAGCAATACCGGCGTATTTGGGATGAGTGAAGCTCAGGTGAAGCAAAGAGAGAGTTTTAGAATAGGCTGAACTTATCGCTTTCGGATGATGAAATATGACGCACCAGTGCGCATTCGCAAAACACACATGACCCTTGGACTGTTCGACTAGTGCGCGATGCTAGCCCAAATCTGGCCCAGAGCGTGGCCCCGACGCAGCATAGGGCAGACAAGTTGGCAGAGCTTCATAACTTCAACCAGCATACAAAAGACGTGACAAACGAAGCGGACCGTTCCGTCCACGTCTTCGTTTTGTTTACTGTGTTGTGTTTTTTGCACTGGTTCATCTATAACTAAAATTTGCAGGGACATCTAATTTCATTGTGCTGGCAGTGCGATAGCATATATCTGTAGATCCCTTTACCGAAAGTGACCGAACTTCCGGTCTGGTGACCTCACTTCTCTGCAGCCAATGGGAATGATCCAGTCTGGTGACGTTGCTTCCCTCTGGCCAATGGGCTGATTTTATGACCTACGACGCATTTTGGCCCCACGGAGCTTCTAATGCTATTGCATCAGAAAAAGCGATGTGCCGTTCACTTCATGTCTTTCTTGAAATTTTGTGTCCTGGCTGAAATTATAGAAGCTCAAGTGACCGCAAGTTTGTTTTCTTGTCACCTGGTGTATCGTGAGGCTTTTCTTACTACGCGCTATACTGTGATCGGCTACGCGGTCAAAATGCTGTTGAGACAGCTTGACGAAGTCCGGGCAGCTTTCACAAGGCATAACAGCACGCGTGAATTGTAGCACACAACTAATATATACCATTATCGAACCTTAATTGTACCCTGAATTAAAGTGTTTCCAAAGGTTTTCGACACTGGTCTGCTGAAGGGCGCTCAATCATTAATAATCCAAAGAAGAAGCGGATGTCAGGTTATTACCATTTCAGCGGAATGTCGTAAGTTCGCCTCTCTTGATTCAAACTTCCACTTTTTTGAAAACGTCCGTCAGGACCACTCACGTATCGTTGAGATTTGATTGCAACACTTCTAAGTGCGATCAAAACTGGTGGAAAAAGCTCTGAAGTTAACGGCCCTGCTTAGTATGCGCGATGACCTCAACTCCTTGTGCTCGGCACACTCCTCCAATCACACCATGACAGGTAGAACAGCCTATTGTTTAAGTTTTTTCCATCTTCTCCTTACTACCACGTCCGTTGTTTCTTTAGTCTTTTCCGCCTTCGCTCTGTTTCCCCATCCATTAACCGAAGTTTCTAAATTGTATTGTTACCGTACCACTTAACTGAAGTAGCTTAGAATGCAGTCTAAACTGTCGACAATCTGCATGCTATAGTGTCTGACAGTTTTTCTTTTTAGCACAAACTCACTGACGCTATTGTGATTCTTTGCAAATGTGTGTGGTTCTTGAATATTAGAAAAGTGAACCAAACACTATGCACTATGCACTTTGCCTTGAGATTGAAGCTTGTTTCATTCAAATACACGCCAGGGTACAGGCAAAGAGAGAGGACACCGCGCCGGGGCACCTTCTCATAAACTGCTCACAATAACAACAAAAGCTAACGACATGAAGAGTATCAGACATGACGACTGTGAGGTATACGAGGCAATAACCACAGTACTGGTCAGAAGAGAGGAGAAAGGCATGGTGGCATGCTGAGAGAACAAGCTGAATGCATCACATCTCGCAAAATAGTTTTAAATTTTTCATATGAGTCCACTGTCCACACCTGTAAGGAATTTTAACTACGATCACCCGCCAAGGGCACAGTGCAGAAGGCCTCTGTAGAATTCCATATAGTCGGGATGTCTTGTTTCGGGCAGGCTGGATCTGATTGCATTCTACTGCACTAATGCTTTGCGAACTGCCTTGGGTGCAACTACCATTAGCAGTAGCAGCAGCAGCAGCCTGACTACGTACACTGCAAGACAGATACCTCTCCCATATCTCTCCAATTAACCCCGTCCTGTGCCAGCTGCAGCCACCCTATCCCTGCAAACTTCCTTTGAAACAGTGCTGCGGGTACCACTGGTTTTCCGATGGGCACCCATATAGCTTGGATTTTCCATAGCTTGGTGCTTGGCTTTGGGATGAAATGTATAGAAAAAAAATTTGGCAGAGGCTTAGCTTGGTTAAGCCCGGTAAGTTCCGAAAGCAATAGCCCTGGCTGCGCCTGGTTAGCCTGGTGGTGTGTCTTGGTAGTGCTCTTAGTAAAGCTTATTTATGAAAGTTTTGCCCATTTCCTCCCTTCCTGTAGGGCCACCGAGATGACAGGGAATTTCCTTTCCTCAAAAAGCGTTGCATTCAAAGGGCAAGGCATCGCGCCGAACGGGTTGTGGCGTTCCTCCCTTCCTGTGGTTCGGGTGTCCACCGAGATGACAGAGAATTACTGCGCCATGCCTTGCCCTTTGAACGCACCACTTTTTGAGGAAAGAAAATGGCGCAGTAATTCTCTGTCATCTCGGTGGACACCCGAACCGACCGCTAAGCGCGCCGCGCTCGGCAGGAGCGGGAGTTAGGCCGCGTTTGGTAGCTGCGGCTACTGTATTGGCGGCCTCGCTACGCGACTGCGCAAGTTGGAGCCCCGCTCTTGCAGCTGTGACGTGAGACCGCTAAGCACGCCGTGCGTGGCAGGAGCAGGAGTTAGGCCGCGCTTGGTAGCTACCGGCCTCGCTACGCGACGGGCTGAAAGTGCAAGCAGTATTGCTTTCGCAATAAAAGGGTGTTTGACTTCATCTAGTGCAG
The DNA here is from genome assembly GCF_055824585.1 of Amblyomma mixtum. Lineage (NCBI taxonomy): Eukaryota > Metazoa > Arthropoda > Arachnida > Ixodida > Ixodidae > Amblyomma > Amblyomma mixtum. The sequence continues at coordinate 24,407,506 of NC_143018.1, forward strand.
ACCAAAAATGTTGGTTGCGGTGATCTTTGGCCAGTTTGCCCTGGTACCACTAAAACCAACACTGCAATCTGTGGACAGTGTTCTCTGTTATCGACACTGTAATCTGTCAAGTTTACACCAGACCACAAGGAATGTAAGGAACAGACCAATGGGGTTTTCCGTAGCTGCAAGGCATTCAGAACTCGTGTGGACATTTTTCTTGCCTTCTCGAGGGGGGGGGGGGGGTTGAGAAGTGACAGCCGTACCATGATGATAGGGGATTTTTATGGCCCAAGCCCAAAGAGTCAGGGGTCCGCTCAGATCATGATGCGATATTACGATAGCTACACTGAGGCCCAGCCCACTGCCCTTTTCCATGACGCGCTCATCCACATGGCTGATTGTAGAGTAAAACTGAGCAATGAACACGGGACGAAAGGCATGTAAAGACAGAAAATTTCCCAGTATTGTCTGTCTTTACAAGTGTCTTCCACCCGTGTAATTGCTCAGTTTTACTTTGCAATCAGCCATAATGAGTCAACTATAGGTGTCCACGTCCTCACATGCACACTCAAATCATCGCACGAATGCAGCCATGGCGAATTCTGGACGGGCGGTCCCTATCCCTCGGTAAATGGGCATAAAGTTAGCAGGACGCTGGAATAATCCGAATTGTAGCGCACCCTGTGGGGCTGAATGTGATGTTTTACAGTCCAGTCTGCTCTTGGGTGCCGGGCTTATGCAGCACACTGATCCGGTTCAGGTTTACGGTTCATGGTCTAAGGGGGTTTAACATCCCAAAGCAACTCAGGCTATGAGGAACGCCATAGTGAAGGTCTCTGGAATTAAAGGGTCCCTGAATAGGGTGCTGGGAGGTTGGCTATAAAATGCTTGCATTGTGTTGCATAGGGGCCACCGGGCGTTCATGCCGCATACAAGACCTCAAAAGCGAGCCGATAATTTACCATCACCATCACCATCAGACACCGAATGCCACATGTTGGCTGCAAGAAAGCAGTAGTCTATGAGTTCCCGCTTACATGCGGCAAGGTGTACGTTGGACAAACCGGACATTGTCTTAATGAGCGCCTGCTTGAACACAAGAATTCTTTAAACAAGAGAGGACATCTTCCAGACCACTGCCAAGCCTGCTCGAAAGAGAATCGTGTAGCCTGCAAGCCTCGACTATATGATTGCAAAGTGCTATTGAAAAGCCGAGATAGGACTGAACGTGTGCTTGTGGAAGCCTTCTATATCAAGAAGCGAGGTCAGTTGTTCTTCGCCACAGTGAAATGCTGTTTCTTGATGCGTATCTGTGAGAGGCGATTGTCTGCGATCAAGAGCATGGATAAGAGCAAAGGCTATTTAAACGTTCTTCCCTGAATAAATCCTGTTGAAAGTGCAGCGCTCGTCCTGTTCCCTTCCTCGTCCGTGTCCCCGTTTTGCGCTCTCATGTCTTTCACGAATATGCACCAACAATTAAGCCCAGCTTCAACTTTCAAGTACTTCTTACCGATAATTTACAATGCAATTTGAAGAACTCCCGCTTCCGCGCGTCGCGGCGACCAGCGGTGGTTTAGTGGCTATTTACTGGTAATAAGAAAATAAAAAAATGAAGGAACAGATGTTGCTAGCCGCGGCTTCTGCCATCGAAGCCTGAAGTACCTGATCTGCGGCTAGCGGGAATAAAATGAGCTTTCGCCCGAATCCGCGCGCATAGCGTCATGTGGCGCTCTTTACGTCAGCAGCGGAATGCCATCATTGGTTCGCCGCGCCAGCGCCGTCGACGTCAAACCAGTTTAGGAGGCATTGGCTCCGCCCCCTGGGGAATTCCCGCGCGCGTCGGCGGAGGGGCCTATAATCCGACATTTCTGCGTGCAAAAAGTGACGAGAAGAGAGGGAAAGGCGCAAAGACGCAGAAATTCAAATTTTGACTACAAAGAACTCGGCTTCCACAAAACGCATCAAAAATATTTTTGCTGAAGGATATTTGTGACGCTGCGTCCTTTAGCATCTTTGTTGAGACCCCCTTCCACAGCCCCTTTAACGTGCACTGACATCGCACTGTACACCGGGCCTCTAAAATTTCTCCTCCATCGTAATTTGACCGCCGCGGCCGGGATCGAACCCGCGTCTTTCGGGTCAGAAATGAGTGCCATAACCACTGAGCCACCGCGGAGGCCAGATCCGGTTCAAGATGCTAGAGGCTGTCCTTACATTTAACGGATCATGCACGCCGCAAGATCTAGGCGCCGATAGTACCTAAATGCGGCTAATGCCCGAATGACTGCATTCCTTTCGGTCTTGGTGGAAGGTTTGGTTTTATGGGAGTTTTACATTGTATCATGCGCGGTCCGGGTGTCCACCAAGGCAAGTGAGACTGTTACTGCATCATCTCGTTTCCTCAAAAAAACAATTTTCGATTTGCCGAACAGGCGATGGCGTTCCGAGGGCTACCCGGTAGCTCTGTAAGACGCTGTCGCGTTCCTCTTAAAGGCATAGCTTAGGCGTCCTCCAAATTTTTGCTTCTAGTAAATGGGTGGTACATACTAACCTATCGCAGCTTCAAAATTGGTTTTTGAGGGAAGCAAATCCCTCACATCTCGGTGGGCACCCAAACTGCGCCGTATACGGGAAGGAAGCAAGGTGGCAGTGAAAGAAAGGTTCCGTAGTGGAGGGCCCCAGAATCATTTCGAAGTGGGGGCACTGGGGTATCTGTTATAGCCGACGTCGTCGCTTCGGCGAACGCGTTTGTTGCGATGCGCGTCTGACTTTTATTGCGAATGCAATACTCCTTGCACTTTCACGCCTTTGCCGTGCCGCGGCGGTTACCACCATCGTGCCGCGGCGGTGACCACCAAAAAGCAATACTACTTGCACTTTCAAGCCTTTGCCGTGCCGCGGCGGTGACCACCATTGACCTTCATTTGACCTTGATTGCATTAGATTGGATTAGATTAGATTGGACTTGATTGGATTAGATTACATTAGATTAAAGTAGATTACATTGTATTGGAGTGGATAGGATTGGTTTGGATTGGATTGTATAACCGATGCATCACCACAAGTCTAACCACAAGCACCACCACCAGCTACACTACCAGCTGTACCATGGCGTAAGTACGGATATTAGAGCGCAGCTCTTTGGCGTCCGTTCCTGGGTTTCGCGTCGTCGTCGGCGTTGTCGTCGGCCTCGTAACCAGCTCCGCCCCCCTTTCATCCCCCCAGCGCTAGCAGCGACCGACTGATACCGCTGGATGCCGCTGACGCCGCTAGAGAGTCAAGATAACGTGACTGCATAGAACACCGTCGCCGCCATGCAGAAAGAGGAGGAAAGGGTCCCCCCCCCTGTTCTTGTGTGGCGGATAGGGTGCTCTTCAGTTGCCGACGCGCCGGTTATTTCACGTAGGCCCCGGCACGTCGACGAATACGTGACCACCTTCCCACGGCTAGACCTGGTTCTTAGCGCTGCGTGCACTTCCTGCAACTCGCATTAACCGTCCATCGATCCACACCGATGTTAGTAGTGGGGGGCTTTAATGTTGACATAAAGACAAACAGCAATTTCCTAACACTTATGCGGGAGAACATCCCGTTCCTCTCGCTCGTAACGCGTCCCACAGCTGTGACAACCTCGCGAGGCACTTGTATAGATCTCGTCTTTGAGAATCAAGCATTGGTGTACCAAGTCGAACATATATCAGTCTATTTCTCCGACCACAAAGCTTCCTTCATGACTGTCAAGAACTGTTAGTGGAGTCTTTGTTAAAGGAATACGTGTGAAAAAAAAAAATTCTGTGATAGCGCATACATGTGTTGCTCGATTTCTTTGCCTCAATCTATCGAAAAGGTGAAACAGCTTATTTGCTGCGCTCAAATTTCGCAATAGGAAGTAACGTAATCGTCGGTAATTTTTGCTTTCGCAATTACCGGGCTTAACCAAGCTAAGCCACAGCGAATTTTTTTTAACTTTTAATTCTTTCATATAAAGCCGCCGCGGTGGCTCAGTGGCTATGGTGCTCGGCTGCTGACCCAAATGACGCGGGTTCGATCCCGGCCGCGGCGGCTAGAATTTCTTTGGAGGAGAAATTCTAGAGGCCCGTGTACTGTGCGATGTCAGTGCACGTTAAAGAACCCCAGGTGGTCGAAATTTCCGGAGCCCTTCACTACGGCGTCTCTCATAGCCTTAGTCGCTTTGGGACGTTAAACGCCATAAAACCAATAAAACCAATTCTTTGATATATCTTTCAACTCTCCTCTGTCGATCGTGGCAGCGGTTGTGGCTCAGCTCGAGCCAGTAGGCAGGCCCGTGCAATTTCCTTTTCACCCTTCTTTCAGTAGCAACAACATACCTGGGGATCTTCATGCAATGACACAGCACACTGAAACCCAGACGCCGCGGCCGCGTTCCAGGTTCCAACCCGGGTACTCCGGCTCAGTAGCCGAGCGCCCTCAAAGCCACCGCGGCGGGCTCGCAGCTTTCTCTGTAAAAGCTTTCTACAGAGGAATCTCTAATAGCTTTCTACAGTCGTCCACACGTCTGTCGAGAGTGCTCGAACGGCGCACAAGGGAGCGCACTGGCGTCATTCACAAGTGACCAGCAAGGCTGCCAAATTAACTGGTAATATCCAGAACCAGACACACAGGACATTTGTCGCCTCGCACTCGTGCCACACAGAGTTCCGAAAAATAGTTTGTCTGCGCCCTTTCCGTGTTTGAATTCAGTGGCCCCTAACTAGCCAAGACGCTCGAGTGAGGACCGGACTAATCACTAAACAAAAAAAAAGTGCCTTAAGGACGAATGAGTGGCAATGAGGCCTGGCGAAGCAGCTCTTTTATGGGTGCCTCCATGCCGGCGTCTGCCAAAGCCACACAACGTCTCAACGCCGAGTGTAAGGCCGTACATATGAAAAATACAGGCGGCACTTTGACTGTCTGAAGTGCGTAGAAGCGAAAGTGTTTTCCGCACCACTTTGACTGCCTCTGTGGCACTGGTGACGTCACACACAATTAATGATTACTAATGACGCTTAAGCTTCGCTTTCAGGAGTGGAAAGCGACAGCATGTGCGCGTGGGGTGGGTTTGCGCGTCTACTGGTTACCATTGAATAATTATCATTGGCTAATCTCATTAACTAATGAACTCGGCATCATTAACTAAATAGCATTAACTAATTATTATTAACTACTGTTCATACATCTACTACTATACCATTAACTATCATTACTGACTTTTCAAGTAACCATTAGCCGCCGTGGTGGCTCAGTGGTTATGGTGCTCGGCTGCTGACCCGAAGGACGCGGGTTCGATCCCGGCCGCGGCGGTTGAATTTCTTTGGAGGAGAAATTCTAGAGGCCCGTGTACTGTGCGGTGTCAGTGCACATTGAAGAAACCCAGGTGGTCGAAATTTCCGGAGCCCTCCACTACGGCGCCTCTCATAGCCTTAGTCGCTTTGGGACGTTAAACCCCATAAACCAACCATCAAGTAACCATTAACCATTCTTACTATGATAATGATCAACAGACGGACACGCTGACGAGTCAGCCATAAACGGCTTAAATTTCGCCTTAAAACTGCGTCAGAGTCAATAGCGTAGTAGAAATGGAGACTACCCCGATGAACTCACTAAGATTTCCAGATCCACGTCGCATCGCATGTGGTTTTGGCTCACCAAGTCGCTGAGTCCCTGCTTCCTCACTTTCCTCGAGCTTCTTCGCCTTACCGTCCACACAAACTAGACTGAAAAGAGGGATGCATAAGTCCCCCTCTCCACAGCCCTACGTAGTCATGATACCGAGATGAAAGAGATCGGCGGCGGCGGCGAGCGCAGTGAACGCGAACTGGAACGCTAACACTAACGCCACTGGAACGCGAACTGCAACGCCAAAGCGAACGCGAGCAACTCGAAACGGAACGCCGCAGCCACAGCCGCAGAGGGAGGCAGTGGCGTGTCGCGATACACATTACGACTGTTTTTTTTTTTTTTTTTTTTTGTACCTACACCGAGCACGGCCGGTCTCGACGCACTCGCTCGCGAGAGCGCGCCCGTAGAGACCGGCCGTGCCCTGAGCTACACTTCGTGCAAGCTCGTCTAGGCGAGTGGAGGGCGGGGCTAAAGCTATGACGTAAAGGCGCTGCACTCGCTGCACGAAATGGAAAACTGCAAACCTGGTGCTAATCCCTAAACCGGGTAAACCGCCCGGATTAGAAAATCTCAGACCTATTTCCCTAACCTCATGCGTAGGAAAGCTTATGGAACGCGTCATCCACGCTAGACTGACACACTTCATGGAGCAGAACGACCTGTGGCCGCACGAGATGGTCGGATTCCGGCCGGGCTTGTGTAGACCTAGCCAAAGCCTTCGACAATGTTAAGCATGCGGCGATCCTTGCGGGGCTTCAGGACATAGGTGTCGGCGAAAGAACGTATAATTACATTAACTGTCTCACAGGACGCTAAAACTGAAATTTCAGGACTTAGAATCCCCCACGGTTTACCTGGGAAGTAAGGGAACGCCGCAGGGATCGGTGCTCTCCCCCTTCCTTTTTAATGTGGCGATGAGGGGCCTTCCCGCAGCACTCAGGAATATAGAAGGCATAAAATTTAGCTTGTACGCAGATGACATCAGCATATGGTTGAACAGTGGTAGTGACGGTAGCATAGAAGAGCGGCTGCAGGCGGCTGCAGACACTGCGGCCGAAAGGGGCCTTGTGCGTTCGCCGCAGAAATCGGAACTTTTTGTTTACAATCCGAAAGCGCTCCGGTGCAAGCACGACTGGAATTTTGAAATTAAGGTAGAGGGCAAAGCTGTACCGAAAGTTAATCACATCAGGATCCTCGGACTTTTTATCGAAGAGGATGGTTATAATGAAGGAACTATCGCGCTGAAGGGCAGGGGCCTCAAAGAAAGTAGCCTCTTGAAACTGACGCAGGCGTGCATTATAAGCCGAATATGCTATGCCACGTGGTTCCTCGACATTAGGGTAAACGAGAGAGATAAGATCGACGCAATTATTAGGCGTTGCGTCAAGAGGGCGCTGGGCCTACCTATCTCCACCTCTACAGACCGCCTGTTGGAAATGGGGGTGCATAATACTTCGATCGAACTCGCCGAGGCGGTGCGAATCATTCAACTCGAAAGACTGAGTACAACGAATACGGGCCGGACCACCACAGAGTGGATCGGCCGAAAAGTAGATAGGGGCATATGCGACAAGGTCGCCCTACCGCCACAATGTCGCGAGAATATCATCGTTCCCCCCCTCCCCCGAGACATGCACCCAGAACATCACAGGGAAAGACGGGAGAAGAGGGCGGAGGCGCTGGTCAAAAGGGCCGGGAATTTCAGGGCAGATCAGGTTGCCTACGTGGACGCAGCGAGTGGCAGCTGGGTCGGGGGCGGCGGTCGCCTCGGTAGTCGACGGCCGAGGTGCACCAGTCGCCGCCGCCGCCTCCATTAGGAGTAGAAACATAGATACGGCCGAGGAGGTCGCAATAGCGCTTGCTTGCGCCGGAACCAAGGCTAGTTTGATTCTTAGCGATAGCAAAACAGCAATCTGGAACATCGGAAAGGGCAGAGTCTCGCCAGAAACGGCTCGAATTCTGTCCGCAGCCAAAATTGATCGCAAGATCACCTTAATTTGGGTCCCAGCACACACATCCGTCCCCGGTAGCGAGGCGGCCCACTTGCTAGCCCGAGATTTCTACTTCCGGGTAACTATAGAGCCACCCGAACCCCAGGGGATGGACGAACGTTTGCAAACGTACGCAGAAATCGCCGTGCACTACAGTAGGCAGGCGTCTAATGCCACCACCAGATCCAAGCTTAACCAATACAGAGGCCACAGCCTGGCGACGATTACAGGCCGGAAATTTTGCGAACCCCGTCTGGTTATTTCAGACCCAGTTAGAAGATAAAAAAGATCATAAATGTAAGACCTGCGGAGCGAGGGGGACCCTCGATCACATAATTTGGCAATGCCCCGGATCCCCGGGCGCTGAGGACAATATCAAAAGTAGAGCAACCTGGGAGGCCCTTCTGCGAAGCGAGGTCCCCGCCGACCAGAAACGAGCTGTCCGCCTGGCGGCTGAAGCCGCGAAGAGAGCCAATGTATCTTCGCCAGTCTTTAGTCGCGGAGGTCCCGCCCCCCGTCCCCTAGGCCTGCGTGCCAGGGACGGGGAGTAGGGGGACCTCCTACATCGGTGGAAATAAAAGTTATCAATCAATCATCGCTGCACGAGCGTCAGCCAGTAGCGTGATGCGTCGTCGTCCTCGGGAGGAGACGACAACCTGTGAACTTCTGAGCCGTCGTAAAATATTATAAGATGAAATGAGGAACTATATGCTGCATTTTTGCGTGGCGTTTATTACGGTAAAGAAATGCAAAGGACATTTTTGTTTCCTCTCAAATGGAGCGCAACACGCCAACTAATATCGTCTGCTCAGTGGATACGCATGGAGCATATCACGCAGCTCTCGCTAAATTTCTTGCACTCTAAGTTCAACGAAGGGTCGATGAGTTAGTTCCTCGTGCGAAATACAAAGCATCCATGTTTCTGCGACTTTCAATGGCTGTGTCTCGACTCTCAGCCAGCGGGCTGACCGACCACTTCGAGACGCTGCCGTAGGAATACACAGACGCGAAAAACGATGCTGTAAGCGTAAGGAGCTTCGCACTAATACATACCTAAATATACGTAGATGACATATGTATGGAAGATACATTTTTTCACGTGCGTCGCCAAGCGCCGATACCAACCGAAAAACGCGAAGTAGCATTGAGCAGGCAAAATACGCACTTTCAGCCGTGTAAGCGATTTCATCTTCGTAGAAGATAAGGTTGCCACTGTCCTTGACGCGTGGATGCTCCGCCATAATGCTGCCGTACTCCAGGCGGACGAACTTCACAGATTTGCGAGGCTGCGCTGAAACCGCTCGCGGCATTTACCGTCATAAAATGGCGTTGTGCGTTTGAAACGCGCGCCTACTTTTTTCGTCTGCTAGCCTACACCTCCAAAGAAAGCAGTGTAAAAGTGTAGTTTTCTCATGCTACACTACGCGTACAAGAAATGCGTTCGTGTAAGTGGGCGGAGCAACACTTTCTCTACACTGACAAAAATATGGAGCCATGCTACACTGGCTACACTAGTGTAGCCAGTGTAGGTAAAAGAATTCAGGGGGCACTTTATCTAAAGTGCGTAGAGGCGAAAGCGTTTCCCGCACCACTCTGACTGCCTCTGTGGCACTGGTGACGTCACACATAATTAAGTACTAACTACTAAGTAATGACAAAATACTAATTAAATGCTAATTAATGGCGCTTAAGCTTCGCCTTTAGAAGTGGAACGCGACAGCGTGTTGTACCGCTGCCTGGAAGTCCACAGAACGCCACCACCCGTTCGGAGCGATGCCTCGCCCTTTGAACGCAACGCTTTTTGAGGAAAGGAAATGGCGCAGTAATTCTCTGTCACCTCGGTGGACACCTGAACCGCACCGTACAGGAAGGGAGGAAGTGGGAGTGAAAGAAGGAAGAGAAAGAGGGGTCGTGATGAAGAAAATGAAAATTGTATTTGAGGAAAGGAAATTACGCAGTAACTGTCTCACATACCTCTGTGGACACCCGTCTGTAGAGGAAGGGAGGAAGTAGGAGCGAAATAAGAAAGAGGGGCCGTAATGAAGAAAATGAAAATTGTATTTGAGGAAAGGAAATTACGCAGTAACTGTCTCACATACCTCTGTGGACACCCGTCTGTAGAGGAAGGGAGGAAGTGGGAGTGAAAGAAGAAAGGCGGGCCGTAATGAAGAAAATGAAAATTGTATTCGAGCAAAAGAAATTACGCAGTAACTGTCTCACATATCTCGGTGGACACCCGTCAAAACCGTGACAACTCTGCTGACAACCTTGTCGACAACGATGAGGCATTAAAGGCTTTCGCCTTAAAAATGGCCCCATTGTCAGCATACGTTCTTTCGAACTGTTTTTGCTGCATTTCTAAGCAGTGCTGCGCATACGTTTGCGAGCGAGGTACCCATAACGCCTGGGCGCTGCTGCGCGCCACACTGTCGCTCTAACTACGCCAATGGACCCAGAGCGCGCGCGTACAAGTTCCCGTCGGAACCAGCTCAGAATGCAGCGTGGACAAAGGCTGGGCTGCGGAAAGAGTTCAGACCGACAAAGTTGGTTGGGACTCACTCACTCACTCTTTTTTCCCGCCACTCGATTCAGCCTCTTGAATCGGCGGCGCCTGCCCTGGGCGGTAGGGTTTGAACGTGTTAATGTGCTCATTCTTTGCCTATTCTTTCTGCATCTGCGTGCACACGCCACCGCGTTTCTCGTTCTTCTTCACAACCCCCTTCCAATAGGCGGCAACTCACGCGACGCCCTCATTGGCTGCAGCTAGCGCGACGCTGCTCCGAACTAACCCGAACTTACCCGAGTCGCTCCGACGCTTCCTTCAAGACTCGTGGTTGGTTTGGTTTGGTTTGGTTTATGGGGTTTAACGTCCCAAAGCGACTAAGGCTATGAGAGACGCCGTAGTGAAGGGCTCCGGAAATTTCGACCACCTGGCGTTCTTTAACGTGCACTGACATCGCACAGTACACGGGCCTCTAGAATTTCTCCTCCAAAGAAATTCAACCGCCGCGGCCGGGATCGAACCCGCGTCTTTCGGGTCAGCAGCCGAGCACCATAACCGCTGAGCCACCGCGGCGGCGTGGATTTGACCTCATTTAGGCACTAAAGGACTGTGACCAGCGTGCGGAAATGAATGGGTGGTGACCCTAGCCTCTAAGATCCAAACAAAAAAATGGCTGAGGCTCAGCTAATGTTAAGCCTAGTCAGATGCGAAGCATATTGATGGCTAGGCTTGGTAATACATGGCTTTCCTTGGTTGAAGTTCATCCCGCTCTTCATCGGTCTCTGTGGCACGCTGAAGCTTTCGCTTCTCGTTCAAATCAGCCCTGCTTCTAGGCGGCATCCCAACACCTGGCCGCCTCGTAAGTGCCCGGAGAGTTGTTGTTGTTGTTGTGACTGAGAGAAGGATGAAAAGGAAATTGCACGGGCCTGCTACTGGCTCGAGCCAAGCCACCACCGCTGCCACGTGCAGATAGAGGAGAGGTAAGAGATCAGAGGAAAGAGAAAAAGGAAAGAAAAGACGCGCGTCGCAGCAACAACTGCGTCCGCCGGAGCGGACGCTGCTGAAAAAATCAGATAAGCGGCCGAAGCCGCGCTCGCCGAAGCGAGGACAGATACACCAGGCTATATGCCCGGAGAGCGAGGCAAGCTCAGCTTTATACCGCTGCTGTAGCGTCACGTGGTCAGCCGCCGCGCCTCTGATGTGGAGCCTCCACCGCGCGAGCCGGCAGCCCATCTCTCCTCTGCTGTGACGTCATGTTGTCACGTGGTGTCACGTGGTCACGCTAAAGGTCAATGGTAGCTCCACCGCCGCGCTCGACGGGCTGTAGTGTAGCTCTAGTAATATGCTTCGCATAAAAAAATGTCCTGACGACGCCGCAGTTCGTTTGCCGTAACGGCCGGTGGGAGCGGTAACTATTTCGTTCGCTAGCCTTTTCCATAGCTTACAGAAACTCCGTTTTCAGTGAACGTAGCTTCTCGGTCATTAAAACTCGGTATATCTCATGCACCTAAGAATTATCATGGAGAAAACCAAGGTAAAATTCAGGGGGCACTTTGTCTAAAGTGCGTAGAGGCGAAAGCGTTTTCCGCACCACTTTCAGTGCTTCTGTGGCACTGGTGGCGTCACATGTAATTGAGTACTAATTACTAAGTGATGACAAATCACTAATTAATGGTTAATTACTGATTAATGCCTGAATACTAATTAACTGCTTAAGCTTAAGCTTCGCCTTTAGGAGTGGAACGCGACAGCGTGTTGTAGCGCTGCCAGGGAGTCCACGGAACGCCACCACCCGTTCGGCGCGATGCCTTGCCGTTTCAACGCAACGGTTTTTGAGGAAAGGAAATGGCGCAGTAAATCTGTCATCTCGGTGGACACCTGAACCGCACCGTAGAGGAACGGAGGAAGTGGGAGTGAAAGAAGAAAGACGAAGATGGCCCGTAATGAAGAAAATGAAAATTGTATTCGAGGAAAGAAAATTACGCAGTAACTGTCTCACATATCTCGGTGGACACCCGTCAAAATTCAGGGGGGGGGGGGGGGGGGGGGGGGGTGCACTTTTTGACCTAAAGTGTGGTCACTGATGTGTGGTTAAGATGTTAAGCTTCGCCTCTAAGAGTGGAACGCGAGAGCGTCTTGCAACGCTGCCAGGGAGTCCATAGAACGCCATCGCCCATTCGGTTCTACGCCTCGCTCGTCGGTAAATTGGTTTTTGAGGAAAGGAAATGTATTTCTCTCTTATCTCGGTGGACACCTAAACCTCGCTGGAAGGGAAGGGAGGAGGATGGCAGTGAGCGAAGACACCGTATTCACTAGACGTGCCTTTGTTCATTCCAAACCATCGTGCTGGCATGGCGGAGTGGATAGCATGCTCGTCTCGCACTCCGAAGACCGGGGTTCGATTCCCGAGCTCGACCAATTTCTTACTAGGTTTTATTTATTTATATGGCCTGACTAGAGATGTTAATTAGGCTAATTGGGTAATTAAGGAATTAACTAAGCTCAGTCCCACTTACTTGGAGCATCACTATATGGTCCCTTCAATTGGTTGCATGGTTACTAGCCAAAGTACAATTGGCCCCGTTTGAAATTGGCGCACTGTGACGTCACGACCGTTTCGACCAACTGAAAAGCGTGACATTCTCTGTCGACAACTGCTGCTTACAACGATGAGACATTAAAGGCTTTCGCCTTAATATGTTACAGAATCTCGGAAGGGAATAGCAGACTATAGGCAGCGAAATATTGCCAACGGCAAAGGAATACGTGCATCTCCTTAAGGCGGGAAGTGATCGCGGAACCGGACTACGAGATCATGAGTGACATTTTACCAGTATCCCTCAAGAGAAAAGTATACGGCTAACGAAAACCTGGACGGCACACAAGCTCCGCCTTAAAGGTATGACGCAATAGAGTTAACGGGCTAATGCTCTTACATGCGGAACTCTTCATTCTCTACTTTACATTAGTAGATCGCTGGGAGTAAAGTCATCATGACACCCCTGGTGCAGTGATGCAGCGGTTAAGAGACGGGCCCCTACCCCGGAAGGTCGCTGTTTCAAACAGCCGCCAGTGCGGCTTGCGAGAACCAGGTTTCGATGTCGTCGCCAGGTCTTGCGACGTAGGTGTCAAGTGGGCTACATGCTTTTTAGCTTACAACGCTGACCATGACGACGACGCCGGATGATGGCGGCGAACATTTTAATTGGAACTGATATTGGTGGTGGGACCTCCTATTCCGTGAGTCCATTGGATATGGAACCCGCTCTGGCCCATTCGGTTAGTTCCTGCTGAGCTTTCGGGTCTGAGCTGGACAGCATTTCCTTCCTCCGCAAAATCGCCGGTTCTTTTATCCTTTCCATTTCTGTGTTGTCTTGGCAGGCCGTGGGATACCTATGCCACAGTGTGCGCATTGTGGCTCATAGTCTTCTGGGTAGAATGGGTGGTCTTTTCGTGCTTTTTTGGTTTGTGTTTCTTTTTTCAGTGTTATTTCGCCGAGTTTTCTACAGAACGGGAACCTTAACGTTATCGTGTTAAGAATTTTGTTATAGCAAAATGTTGACCAACCCTGTGTGAGCAGCTATATACCAGCGCGAAGTTTCACGTGATAGCTGTCTTCTCGCCAGTCTCACCGTCCGGCAATAAAGGATGCTAAACTGAGGACAGTGCAGCGAGCCGTGGAAAACAAAATGCTAGTTGTAAGGTTAAGGGACAGGAACAGAGCAGACTAGGGAAAAAAAAGTGGCAGTGTTTTAACGTTGCTAAACTGAGTACACGTGCGAAAGCATGTGTTTAGCCTGGTTGGCTCATTGCTGGGTCGTCGGCACGTCTGACGACAATATTAGACTCCGGTTAAGCTCCGATCGAGCTTTTATGATCTGTTCGCGCCGCAGATGTAAGTTGACGAAGACGACGACGTGCGGCAGACGCCAACTTACACTCCAATGTCTGTCACTTGCGAGCCCGTGCAAAGAGCGCGCTTGTGGAAGCCGACGTTAGGGCGCCTACCAGGTCGCGCTCGTAGCTTCCACTGCCAGGCTGCCCAGTAAGACGACTTAAGCAAGGTTAGGCACGGTTTTGCTTCGGTTTTGCCTCGGCTTCGCGAAGCAGAGGCAGCGGCCTCGACGGAGAGCATTTTCTCCTTACGTTCACATACTTTTCGACTACTTTTCTCCAGTCTCTTCTCTCGTTCTCCATCCGTCTCTGTATCGTACGCCACACGTTTTCGCTGTTACGCAACTTGTCTCCGAGCTACATCAGCCAGATGATCCGACACTGCTTGCCTTTGATTGCAAATCGTTTTCCGCAAGGGCCCCCGCACGCTGTTCAGCCATGATGTCGTCTTGCGAGGCTTTGCCAGACAGCCACTTTTTATTTTGTCCCTCTCCACTCTGAGCACGTGATTCGGCGAGTGGTGGCAGAGGTGCTACTCTACTCAAGGCGAGGGAGGCAGCAGCGGGGAGCGAGGCACGTGATCTGACGTCACAGTCACACCTCCGCCCCTCCTCCTGGTTGAAGGTCATTATCAAGTGGTTTTGACCTTGAGCTTTGCATGCGGATAGTACAGCTTTTCGCTCTAAAAAAAGCAGCGACGACCGCAAGTGCATGTGAACAACGCTTCCTCGGTCGCGAATAGTTCACTATAGTCGCGAATGAGAACCTCGAAGCCGTGGTGAAATTGCATCCACTCCTGTCGGAGAGCGTCAAGTGGAATTCGTACGCGTACTTACATCGGGCGGGTGGGGTCCGACGAGTGACAGTTACGGCACTTTCTCTGGTTTTTGCAGTTGTGATGCCGCTGCAAACGGGTGAAGAAAACGAGGGGTCTGGATTATCAATTAGTATCGCTTTATTACATCAGGTAGATAAAAGTGGGAAAACGAGAGAAACCTTTATTATAAGGAGGCGCCCAGAGGATGGCGCCCATGCACCATTTGCCGTAGCTGTCCGACTGGTACGGGCGATGAAGGTCCCACTGGCAGAGGTAGGGATGTGGTATGGAGGGCACTGAGGGATTACTGAGGCATTGGCATAGCGTTGTATGTGCGCCACAAAACGGCTATCTCTGGGATAGCGTGTGGGATAAAACGCACGCTAAGCTCAAGAGAAGTGTTAAAGGAGTATAGACATCTAATTTTGGTGTCATGTTTTTTTTTTTTTCTGTGCAATGATGCAGAAGACACTACGCATGAATCACCATGTGGTATTCGCCTATGACCGCCAAATAATTTATAATCGAATTTTCATTTCGTGCTGTTTCGGTTTCAACATCCAAACGATGGCTGTGACGTCAAAATTTAGTTATACGTCACGGGAGGCATAGGAAAACGTCGATATAATCGCTGCTTCACCGTTTTAAATCACTACAATGCTGATGCCAGCCTTCCTCAAGAGCCGGAATGAAAATGAATGTAGCAGCAGCAATTATATTGCAGTTTTTTCATGCCTCATTTGTCTTAAAACCACACTTTGGCGTCACAGTCGTCGGTCGGCTGTTTGAAACGAAACCGAAAAAGCACGAGAAAGAAAGTCAGTTACAAATTATTTAGCGGTCGCATGAGAATACCACGCGGTAATTCATGTATAACAATGCCTTACGCACCATTAAAAAGAAAGCATGCACCCGAAAGTTAGGTGTCTATATTCCTTTAATCTGGAGTTTGCGCCAGAAGGCCATCTCTAGACGAAGGTTCGTTGGAGTATGTGCGAATAGATGAGTGAGAGGGCCTTCCACTGGGGACCGGAGTGTAATCCATCCTTGGGGATTATCTATAGTTTAATCAGATTCAGCTATCTCTCTTTCTTAACATCATTTTCTGAAAGTATCCCAGTTCGTGAGCCTAAACTTACGTGCCCCCGGTTTTCATTTTCGTGGACTGGAATCGTGATTTCACTTATATTACGGACATTGCCGACGGTTTCCTCGAGTTTGCCCCATTTTTGATAGTCTGTACTTTTGAAAAGGTGTCAAATCCGGCCAGGTATATCGACTTTCACAATTTTCTGTTGACATTGGTTGAGCAGGGTCTGTCAGAACGGTCACACCCTGTATGGCGATGACCAGAGTCAAACGTGTGTCCATTAAGGTTTTCTGTTTTATATCACCATGCATGATGGACTACATACACATCATTCATCATACACTCATACACTTCGACGCGGAAAACCCTATGGAGGTAAAACAGCAGCGCAGCGCTCTTTGCTAACTGCCGATGGACGGAAATGAACATTTCAGGTGATGTGCTGCAATAGACCGTTGTCGTTCGGCGCACAGTCGGTCTACACGCGGACGACCTCTCGGTAGCCGACGAGCTTCAGCAGAGCCGGGCGCTGGGCGAGCACGCGGACGGTGTCGTCTCACAGCTGCTGTCGCCTCTGGCCCGACAGGTCTCGCTGCAAGACTACTTCGAATGTGGCTAGGTCCGGCACATCGGCGACGTCACCGCTGTCGCGTCTTCCGCGATGAGCCGACAGCCTCCGGCCCGACAGGTCTCGCTGCAAGACTGCGTCCACTGCGGCTGGGTCTGGAACCTCGCCAACGTCACCGCTGTCGTGTCTTCTGTGATGAGCCGGCGGCCTCTAGCGTGACAGGTCTCCCTGCAAGACTACGGCGACGGCGGCTGGGTCCGGGACCTCGGCGACGTCATCGCTGTCGCGTCTTCCGCGATGAGCCGGTGGATTTGACGGCTGGGACCAGATCTCGATCATCGCCCGCCTGCGCCATGCGCATTTTATAAATGCAATTTTCTCCGTAAATGGCCCTCCCAGGAGCAGAGCGTAATACTGAACTTTGATCGGGAGAATGCCAAGGCATAACAACGGTCATATGGCGCTTCCAATTAACCCTCGGCCCTGAAAAGGCAGCAGCTACGGAGTAACTTCTCTTAGGTCAGCCAGAAAGAGAGAAACTTTTTTGTACCCTTCCCGTCGGGTATTGAGCAAACTGCTCACCGTGGCAGGTGGCAGTTAAATTAATGATTGGTCGCGAGATGTTGCTCGGGAAGAGCAACGAGACTCGCACCATCACCGTGGCTGCGCTCGAAACTGCCGGAGCAGTGGCACATTGCTTTACCGCTGCACCACTGCGCCGGGAGTGGGGCAGTGGTGGGAGCCCAGTGCGGTGACCTTCGACCTCCGAATGGAAGGTTCTGTACAAGAGAGCTGCGACGAGCGGCACTTGCCTCGCGTCGGTGTCGGTCCTGTTGCGCCTCCTGGGGTGCGTGTGCCGCCCCCTCTCCAGTCCGGCCGTGCCCCTGGCGTGGCGGCCCGCTTCGAGCAGCTGGCGAACCTCTTGTTCCAGCTGGGCCACCTGGCGGAGAAGAAGGACACCAAGCACCCTGTGACTCAAGGAACTACGCCGCTCCAGGAGCCTCACTCGTTAACATTCACCTCAGCAGTCCACTTCTTTTAGACAGTCTAATTCGTACCCTACCTTGTGGCCTCTGCAACAACCATTTACATGACCAAGCTGCATAGCCACCCCAGCTGCCAGGTGTGAGGCCTTAGGTTACAGTATACACTCGCATATCTATTTATTCGACACGTCAATCAGTCAACGCACTGCTTGAAAGGCAATTCGTACCCCTGGCTACGAATCATTTTTCCTGGGAGAGTAAGGCCTGTCGCACTTCTCCCAACACTATGGAAGTTCTTCGCGGCCCACAGCACTCATGCTACCACGCCTAACTCCAGCATGTGGGGTTTTAATAAGGGGGGATAAGTACGTTCGCCCCGCTTAAGCGCGGCTGACACAGTTCAAAGCCACTGGGACCCTGCCCCGTGGTCGCGTACGATACCGAGTGCACGCCGACCACGGCGGTCCTTGCTTTGAGGGAACAAAGGAACGACAATCTGTCTAACACAGGCATTTATTGCTGCAACAACAATAACGCCAGCTAGCAACAAAATACGCTAAGTAATCGATGGCGTCCGACTCACCAGCATGGTGAATCGGACGAACTCACGACGATCAAAACGACGATCACGACGATCAAAATCCCGTACAAACTATGGGTTCCAAAAACTAACTCACATAATTCCTCATACATTAAACACCTATCCATATTTAACAGAATTGTCACTACAAAATATGTCCGAGGTCAGATTTAGGAAAACTGTTCATGAATATTTTTGTTATAGCTAGTTGTGGTGTGTTTCTACCTAATCAGTTTTTGTCTTTGTTATGTTTTGATCTTAGTTTGTTGTGCTTAGCTCTATGCATGCCTGATCTCTGTTTCGTTGTCAATATATCCGCTGTTTTTCTAGTTTCTGTTACTTATGGAAACTTTGTACCATTGCCAAGTGCCACTTTGTTTTGTTTTTTTTACATGGGGAGGGCAGGCCTCTGTCAGGCGCTACTAGGCGCCTTTAGCTTGCTCTCCCTTGTTTGCAGTCCCTGTACTGGCCAAACAAAACCAATAAATGAAATGAAATGAAACAATCCAGGTGTCAAAATTATAGAGCAGATAATCTTTTTCTTGTGGTAAGCTTCTTGCTTACGTAACAAGAAACGTTTAACCAGCGAACTACTTTTTCGTCGTGGAAGGATTCTGTGCGCGGAGGCTGAATGTGGGAGGAGCTTCACTGCAGACTTAAGTTGTATCCGACTTTATACACATCACAGCCATCGTTCGGCAGTTGAAACCGAAACAGCGTCAAGATGAAATTCAATTATAAATTATTCAGCGGCCGCAGACGAATACCACGGGGTAGGCAATGTATACCCATGTCTAAACCATCGTTGTAAAGAAGAAAACACGCAAGCAAAAATGGCTGAGGCTTAGCTAAGGTTAAGCCTAGTCAGATGCGAAGCATATTGATGGCTAGGCTTGGTAAAGTTCCTCGCTTTGTTCTTCAGTTGTTGTAGAACGTTGTCGCCGAGCCGCATATTGAGCACGCCACTTAGCCAGACGTTCATCCCGCTCTTCATCGGTCTCTGTGGCACGCTGAAGCTTTCGCTTCTCGTTCAAATCAGCCCTGCTTCTAGGCGGCATCCCAACACCTGGCCGCCTCGTAAGTGCCCGGAGAGCGAGGCAAGCTCAGCTTTATACCGCTGCTGTAGCGTCACGTGGTCAGCCGCCGCGCCTCTGATGTGGAGCCTCCACCGCCGCGGCCGACCGCGCGAGCCGGCAGCCCATCTCTCCTCTGCTGTGACGTCATGTTGTCACGTGGTCACGCTCAAGGTCAATGGTAGCTCCACCGCCGCGCTCGACGGGCTGTAGTGTAGCTCTAGTAATATGCTTCGCATAAAAATTTCGGTGCCTATAGTCATTTAGCACAGCGCGTACCGCTACTGATTACCGTGTACCGCTTTCCGCTACTGCCAGAAGCGGCGGCGGTGCTCGCAAAGCGCGTGTCGCCTCCTCTGAAGTCTGGTTGCGACTGCGCATGCGCTGATCTTAAGGCCGGAATACATGGAGCGTTTTTACAGCAGTGAGTCGGCGATTTTCGCCCGACGGCGCAGTTTTCACGCCCGGCGTCGAGAAAAAGCCCGCCTCCGCCGATCAGGACCGGCTAGATTTTGACGCGCGGCGTCCGGTGAGACCGGAAGCGGCGGATGAAGCGAGCCAATAGCAGCGCAGAAAGCCCGCTCTTCCGGTCCTCTACCTGCCGCCGCCAACATGGCCGCCATGGCCGACGAGCTACGCAGTGTTTTTGGCACGGAAATGTTATTTTCGCAAAAATAAACGCTTCATCAGACTTGAAATGCCGCTTTTTTTGGAGAACATGGCCGAATCGGATCGCAATGCCTGCGCTCCCTCCCTGAAGCGAATGTGTCGAAGACAACCGCAGCCGTTGGTGTCCGCGGCTGAGCGGGCGTCCAAAGGTACGCGACGGCATGCATTCGAGCGCGCAAATATTTATTTATAGATACTTAAGCGCGCGTGCTAAAATTTCTACAGTGGTGTCGAAGTGAAACTTTCCTGATTTTAACAGAGTGGTCAGCGTCGCTGTTCTCACAGACCTCCTTGCACAGTGGTGTTTGCCACTTGTTGATCACATTTGCTTTTGCGTCGAGGGATACGCGGCGGCGCGCCGCCGCTTCAACGCTCCTTGTATCTGCAGCCGGGCGTCGCGTCGCTGCGACATTTTCTGCCGCTCGAATGTCGTCGAAAAAAAAAATTGGCAGAGGCTTAGCTTGGTTAAGCCTAGTGGATTGAGAAAGCAAGCACCCAGATCAAGAGATGTTGAACGCATTCGCCTGGCTGCATAATATGCACGCCGTTTAGATAACGTTGTTCCCGCTCTTCATCCGTTTCTTCCGCACACCGCCGCTTCTTAGCTGCAGCACATCATTGCAGCTTCACCTTATACACGTTATCCGACATATCGTGGAGGATTCGCTAGGACGACTGCCACGAGCCGAGTTGGGGGGGGGGGGGGGGGGCGCTTTTCCACAGCTGGCATGACGTCACGTACAGCGAGTGCCCCTCGCGGCAGCGGCGCGCAGCTGCGGCATGGAGGATTCGCTGGGACGATCGCGACGAGCCGAGTTGGGGCCCCGCTCTTCCACAGCTGGTATGACGTCACTCATAGGTCACGCTAAAGGTCAATGGTGGATTCTCCGGGACGACGGCCAAGAGCGGAAACCTCGAGCTGTATTGCTTTCGCAACAAAAACTGTGCATGTATCCCGGGCTTTAGATGCACCAGATGGCGTCACCTTCGCGTCAAAAGCGCGCTCGCTCGCCTAGAGCGTCGGGACCAATCAGCGCGTGAGAAGTAGGGGGCGGCGGTACACGGAGAGCGCACGAGCCCGCGCACTTGCTCTCCCTCCCCCTTCCGCTTTTCGTCTTCTCTCGTTCTCTTGTTCTTGCGCTTTTCTCATTTCTACACATCCCTTGCACGTCACGATTTCACGCCATTGGTACGAACGTACTAGCGGCAAAACGCGCGGCATGCCGCTGGTGGCGCCACTCCCGCCGCGAAAGGGACGGCTACACTCGGCGGCGAAGAGTGTGCGGATACGCGCCGCCGCGCAAAGCTCGCTTAGAGCTGTGCACGGGCCACAAATTTCAGCCCGCGCCCGGCCCGAGCCCTACACTACTGACGGAGGCCCGGCCCGGCCCGACATTAAAGAAACCTAAGCCCGCCCGGGCCCGGCCCGAGTTAAGGCCCGACCCGGACCCGGCCCGACCTGCATGCAAAACTGAAATTGAAGTGACGATGAAACAGAAAGAGATAATTTAAGGAAAATCAGTTTATTTCAATGTTTTTAAAATGCTCGGCTCTCATGGTCTAGATGAAAATTAGTGAGTATATGCAAACACGGCGCTTGTACAGAGTTATCACTCCAAGTTATTATGTAAAAACAACAAATCGTCCATTGATGACGGCTTTCGAACCTTGCAACAGTAGGGCGGCTGGAGCCACGCAGGATCAATCGCGATCGCGAAGCCCGGCCGGCCCGTTCGAGACAAATATGCCGTGGCCCAAGCCCGGCCCGGGCCCGGGTGAATAGACTTCCGCAAGGCCCGAGCCCGGCCCGCGGGCCGGGCCGGGTACGGGCTTTCGGGCCGGCCCGAGCCCGTGCACAGCTCTAAGCTCGCTTCGTGACAAACCGGCCCAGGTCCGTGATTCTGCAGGAGCGCGCGCGGCACAGCTGGCATGTAACTTTAGTAGGAGCCAAGAGGTGGCGACACAGACGCTCCCCACGTTACAAGGCCGGGCTCCCCTCATTGGTCTCGCCGAAAATGGCTCCTCGACCCATACCCGCCGCGGTGGCTCAGTGGTAAGGCGCTCGTCTACCGAGCCGAAGTACCCGGGTTCGAACCCGACCGCGGCGGCCGCGTTTCGATGGAGGCGAAACGCAAGAGGCGCCCGTGTGCTGTGCGATGTCAGGTGGTCGAAATTATTCCGGAGACCTCCACTACGGCACCTCTTTCTTCTTTCACTCCTACCTTCCTCCCTTCCCTTACGGCGCGGTTCAGGTGTCCGCCGATATATGTGAGACAGATACTGCGCCATTTCCATTCCTCGAAAAACCAATTTACCAATTACCCATTCGCTGCGCAGCAGATAAACCCGCCGCCGCGGCAGGTTTTGCGGCAAGCGGCGCGCCGCGCGCGTTTTGCCGCCAGTGTGTCCGTACGTTTACACCGTGCCATGGACCCTCTGATGTTACACTCTTTAATAGATGACGTCTTGGTTCCTGGAAGGTCGGCCTCGTTTCCATTTGGCGTCCGGACTTTTCCCAATATATACTCTCGGCCAGTCATTAGCTGGACAACTCCCAGTAACGACGACAGAAAACAAAAAACAAAAACATCGTCGAATTATAACGGGAAAGTCGGTCAAAATGCAGCAGGTTCTTCGCTTCCCGCTGTCTAAGTTCCAAGCGTGCAATCACACAAGTGAATATCTAGCTCACATGACCTGCCCCATGTCAACTGCAACACACGTAACCGTTGACGAGATTGGCAGTTTCCACAAAGAAAAAAAAATGCGGGGGACATCTAAGGGTATGTCTCGATAGCGTTATCGGGCGGTGACACACTTGCGGAACACGTGGAAGCAACGTGGCTCAGTATCGCCTGGAAACAAGCAGCGATCCACGCCGATATCTGGAGTCATTGATGGTCCAGACTACAGACAAGACCCCAAATCGGAACGAATGTAATCTTCCACCAACGTACGCAAGATGCCTAGGGCGATTACTGGCACGCACTTAAGCTTCGTGCTTTGGCCTCAGTGCCGAAACGTCATTTAGGTCTTTTAATAATTCCTTTTGGTCGGCGTTATACCTTTCTTTTCACATAAGAATCTACTACCAGACCAAACAAGATTTAGTAAGACCTTAGATTCCGTCGTTTTAAGTGTGCGGGCGGGTGTACAGAGCGACACACGATGCAGCGTTCGCGCTCATAAATCATGACTGTGCGTCGCTTAGCAGCACACGGGTAACTGGGCTGAGGAGGCGCCTTACCAAGCCGATACTACTCATGTGACCACTGCTCTTTGCACATTTTCTTTGGCGTCAGGAACAACGTGTTAGTTTTACGCCGGAATTCATCATCGCGGAATAAACCGCCGCGGTGGTTCAATGGCTATGGCACTCGGCTGCTTACCGGAAAGACGCGGGTTCGATCCTGGCCGCGGCAGTCGAATTACGATGGAGGCGAAATGCTAGAGGCCCGTGTACTGTGCGATGTCGGCACGTTTACGAACCCCAGGTGGTTGAAATCTTCGGAGCCCTCCATTACGGCGTCCCTCAAAGCCCGGGTCGCTTTGGGGCGTTAAACCCCGATTACACAAGAATCATCGCGGAATAATGCGGCAAAGGAAAAGTCGTTTCTGACCTGGAACTCGAGCTTCAGCATCCGTTTTTCTTTCTCCTTGAGCAGGTCAGCACAGTGGAGCAGCTGCAGTCTGAGGTTATGGTTCGTCCTTGTCAGCACGTCGCACTGGTTTCTGAGCTTCGAGCACTGGTCTTCCCAAGCTTCCCTCTCGTCGTCCTCGGAAGACATGTCTTGCGCACCTGTCGAAAAACGCCTCGGCGGAGTTGCTGGTCACCCGAAACCGCGTTTTCAGCTGATGTTTATTGCCTTGCAAACTGTCGATTTGCATTGTCGACGAAGCGTGAGCTCGTACTGAGCGAAGACGAACCGCTACGTCGCAGTCGAAGCTGTGAGTGCCAACATCACCTCACGTGTCGATAAACGACACCGCCTAAATCCAACACCCCCCCCCCCCCCCCCCCCCCACACACACACACACACACTCCCACCCACCAGGTCTACCACTTTCCTCCCTTCCTGGTCATCGTTTATTTTTAAAATAGGGTGGCGCTATTGGTTAGGGGCCTAGGGGCAGGGGGAACAGCAGGATGACAGTGCGCAGGCGCAGCACAATAAGCGGAGGAAGGGGTTTATTGTCCTGCACACTGCACCCCCCCCCCCCCCTTCCCCCTCTATTTTCCTATGCCTCTAACCGATAGCGTTGCACTATTCGAAAGGTTCCCATGAATGCTATTAATGGTAGTGAATCCCCCACATTCTCGTGTTAAACGAAACAAGTCCACATTCGGATATAAGAGGCGCACATTTTTTTTTCTCGAGATTTTAGCAGGGTGCGGCGCTTACACGAAGACGACATTATTGCACTCAATTGTTCCGACTGCAGTGGACCCAGATTGGGATTAATCTGTTCTTGGGACAACTCTCATTTTGAGACATATTGGTCTGGGCCTCGTCAACCCTGTACGGAGATAACGCATTGAATATCTGGATGGTACAACGATCGGAGATCGAAGTTGAGGAATACTCACACCAACCAATAATGCATTTGCATCCTAATGTTTCAGGGCAGTCACGGTCCATTCTTCAGGAGTGACTGAAATGCGAGCCAGCAGCAGCAGTGAGCGGCCTTCGCTTTCCCTTTTTTGACACGTGGCGGATAGTTCACCGCTGCCAGCATCCATAAGAAATACACGGGAACTTTCAGAAGTTACAGCGTGTCTAAATATGGTTCAATGTTCATCGGGTTTGTGGCAGCATTTGCTTGTTTAGTGAATAGAGGAAATGCTGCGGACTGATTTCATTTTCGAAGTTTAATTTTTTTTTTACAAATCAGAGGTAAATATCCCGAAAAATTGTACTTTTAAATATGTCTTTCATGTCATCTCGTGAAAACGTTAAGTTCGCAACATTTCCTCCCTTTTTCCCTTTTTGGTGGTTAAGCAGCAATTTTCGTCCGTATCGAACCTATTGTTTGCATTTTACAGGTGCTGAAAGTTGTGTGTGTATTTTCCGCGAAAAGTGCCACGTGGCTTCCGTCTCTCCACTACACTCTACCACCAACCTTTAGCTTGTCTAAAGTGCCTAGAATATTCTAGGCACTATAGCTTGTCTGTGTTCACGAGCGCAGGTTTTTCTCAGGACTAGCTTGGCTTCTTTCTTCCCTTTTTTCCTTCTTGGGGTGTATTTCTAAAGTACCTCTGCCTCTTCCGACTTCATAGTCAAGTTCTCCAATTCGACGAACAATCTTGTATGAGCTTAAGTACCGGCGCAAAAGCTTTACACTGAGTCCGCAGTGTCGAATCGGCGTGCACGCTCGTACACGGTGTCCTGGCTTGTACTCTGCATGGTGGCGACGGCGCAATACGCGGAATATTCGGCTTCGAGCGAGAACGCGTGGGCAGGTTTGGTGTGCCCAAGGTGTGTCAAAAGATGACTCACACCTATTTGCCCTGCCTGTGCGAAACCAGCACTGCTCTGCCTGCAAGGTAAACTCACCCTACCATTGTAAATGAATTTTCCCAGAAAACTGGACAAAGTTTCTCTGACCCCCACCTCTTTCTTTGCTTAATGGATTAAGAGGGATTGATTCTTTGTGCTTAGGTCCCCCAGCTTTGTCCGAATATCCACAGAAAGTTCTTGGCTCTAACTTTTGTACTCGGAGGAACTAATACTTTCGTGTCGCGGCGCAATTTGAACACCGAGAGGAGGAACAGAATTTACCTCCTTTTTTTGGTACCTAAGTGCTGCCATGTATGGACATAAAAAGTTCGAATTTGAGTTGCCTTGGAGCTTGTGAGCCATCTTGACGTGCGCGAAGGAGAGCGTTCCCGGAGTCCTATTCACCGCCGCCTTCGCGAACCGGATGTGCCATGAGTCGACATGGCGCCTTTTAAACCGATTCGGCTCCACAGCCAAGGCCCTCACTTCTACGAAGGCGATCCTGTGGTCGGCGCGTTGGTAATACTCGGCGAGGGGTTGCCTTCCGAATTCATTGAACGGACGTCAACCTTGTCTTACCTGATTCGCTGGTCGAGGCTTTTTGTTCCTCCGATGTATGAGGCCGAGCACTTGGAGCATGAGATTTTGTAAATGACACCCGGTTGTTTTGAGTACGAAAGCACTATTAGCCTCATAACCTGGAAAATGCCGGTTTGGGGTGAAGCCTCAGAAGTTTGTCACGTGAAATGGGCATTGGCGGGAAATAATCGAGACTGGAGGAGTGAAATAAATATTAGCCGCGACTGGGATAAGCTCTCTAATTTAAAAACAGATAATTTAGCCATCGTTTAAATCCATATACTCGCTACTCTGCGTGGGGAAGGGATCCTACGAGAAGTTGGGCAAGTTGGTACTGGTTCATCTCGATTGAAGGACAACGCAGAAAAAGACGAGACACTTGAAGGAACGCACGACGAGCGCTTACCAACAACAAATGCGTTT
Organism: Amblyomma mixtum; assembly: GCF_055824585.1. Classification (NCBI taxonomy): domain Eukaryota; kingdom Metazoa; phylum Arthropoda; class Arachnida; order Ixodida; family Ixodidae; genus Amblyomma; species Amblyomma mixtum. Next base: position 24,433,802 of record NC_143018.1, read on the forward strand.
ATTCAAACCACTCGGAATAAATCTGGGGGAAGAAAGAAAAATCAAGACAAAGAAGCTAAGCAACAAAAACAGATCAAAGATAACCTGTGACACTCTAGAAAAGAAATTTCTTCCTGTGTCAGCGCTAGGGATGGCTCACTGATACAGTAATCTGTCTTGGCAATGCATGTGGTATGCTTCAGCAATCTCCTGAGTCCCTTTATCCCGATTACTAAAGATTACTGATGCTTGGTCCAGGAGGGCCTCACAAGTTTTATCAGTTTCCCGGTGTTTTCGCACATGACATACGATATGAGTGCCTGTGCCATTCAATGTTCTCAGTGGGCTTGGCGGCGCCGTAAGGCGCACAATGCTGAACGCCGTATCCTTCTTTGTTCAGGTGCTACTGGGATGCAGCGGAACGGCTATGGCGACTTCCAAGTGCCTCCAGGTCATCTTTCTTCTGTGACGTTAGTGATGTGATACCAGCTTCCACGTTTTCATCCAGTTGTATCGCTTACATCGGTGCTTACAGCCGCAAAATACGTGGAAATTATCGCCATTACCTCGTATGGATGCATCGTTCGGTGCGGCGCCAACATCCGGGGCTTCGTGGGAGCAGCGCTGGACGGACAGCTCTTCAGTGGGCTTGGCGGCACCGTAAGACGCACAATGCTGAACGCTGTACTCTTCTTTGTTCAGGTTAGTTACAAATGGTCCTTGACGAGTTGCCTTAATTAGAAGCGATTGTGCCTGTCTTCTAGTGCTGCCGAGCCCCCAGTGTATTCTCGGTTGTTGCTGTGAGCCGTCGCGAGTGCTCTGTATGCTGTTGAAACTGAGTGGCGACGTGGAGGAGAAGCCTGGGCCTGATGAACAGAAACTGAACCATATTTTGAGCACTGTCACAGAGATCAAGACTACTCAAACTGCTTTACAAACTGGTCTTGAAGGCGTTCAGCTCAGGCTCTCTGAAATTGAAAACTCACTTGCAGAGTTAATGCTGCGTCATGAAAAAGTGCAGAACTGTGAAGAATCAATTGAAATGATACGAAAGGAAATAACACAGATCACTAGAAAAGTGGACGACCTGGAAAACAGAAGCCGTAGAAACGAAATTGTGATCTTTGGAGTGAGGGAAGATGAAAACGAGAGCACCACTGGACTTCAAGAAAAAGTAGAAAACGGCGTTTTTAGGAGCAAGCTAGAAATTGAGGTGAGATCGATTGAACGCATTCACCGTGTTGGCAGGAAAGTTGCTAGCAGACATCGCCCTGCCATCTTAAGCTTTTTTGATTTCACTGAGAAGATGAAGGTCTTTCAAAGTTGCCACAAGTTGAAGAACAGTGAAATTTCAATATCTGAAGATTTCTCGGCTCCTGTTCGCGAAACGCGCAAAAAATTGTGGCAATCTTCCAAAATAAATCGTGATAATGGGGATAAAGTCGGCTTAATTTTCGACAAGCTGAAAATAAACCAAGACGTTTACGTATGGGGTCACAGCGAGAATAAAAGGGTACCAGTGAAGCAAATGAAGGATGCATTTGCGAAAAGTACAAACGGTCCCCCTGAATGACATTTGCAATCGAAGAAACCATTACTAATGCTGAGTTCCAATGCTAGGAGCGCTGTAAATAAGGTTGATAAGCTAAAAGAAATAATTATGGTCGGTTGGTTTCGTTTATGGGGTTTAACGTCCCAAAGCGACTAAGGCTATGAGAGACGCCGTAGTGGAGGGCTCCGGAAATTTCGACCACCTGGGGTTCTTTAACGTGCACTGACATCGCACAGTACACGGGCCTCTAGAATTTCTCCTCCAAAGAAATTCAACCGCCGCGGCCGGGATCGAATCCGCGTCTTTCGGGTCATCAGCTGAGCACCATAACCACTGAGCCACCGCGGCGGCTTGAAATAATTATGATTTATAGCCCAGATATACTAGTAGTAACGGAAACATGGTTAAGTTCCTCAATACATGACTCTGAAATCGTCCCGGCATCTTACACACTCCTTCACCCTTGCCTCTCTACAACCAGCACTCACACAGCCGGTCCATACACCTCCCCACGCTCCACGCTCGCCCTGGAAATACACGGGATCGCCGATGCCATCACACACTTACCCTACCACCGCCCCCCAATACGTTGTCTGTACAGACTCGCAGGCAGCTCTGCGTGCCTTCGATGAAAGAGCCCTCCCTTTCCCTACCCGATCGGCCTTAGATGCCGCCCTCTTAGCATTAAGCCCACGACCAGTGACCCTACGGTGGATCCCTGGTCACATGGGCATCCTCGGCAATGAGATGGTTCACCAGCTTGCCTGCGATACTATACACCGGGCGCCGGGGATCGCATGGGCAAACCCACCGACGGAGCAGGCGGTCAGGGCTTACAGACACACTGTCGATGAATACTACACGCAGCAAAAATTGGACTTAGCTGATTTACCACCACCACACCCATCCTTATCGATCCGTGAAGCTCGCATTCTTCGCCGAATATAGTTTAACCTCCTACGTACACCAGCCAAACTTTATCTGTACCGGCACAATTCCACACCTCAGTGCCCAAACTGTCCACACACATATACAGACATAGAACACTGCCTTACACAGTGCCACGGAGCCTTCCAGTCCCCCGCTTATCTTTTCCCGCCACCCCCACCGTGGCCCATCTGGCTTGCCTCCCGGGACCTGAACCTGCAACGCGCCCTCGTCACCTTGGCCCAGGACCTATTGAACGCCTTATAAAAAGTGTCACACCACCACCACGACCACCTTCGGTCTGATAGGGACAGCCGTGGTGGTGGTGTTGCTATTGCCATTAAGCAAAACCTTCCGTTCATGGAAGAGGAAGGCATAGACTGCCATGAAAGTGTTTGGTGCACGATTACAATAAGTGACACTACAGTACTAGTCGGCGGCATTTATAGGCACCCGAATGCATCCGATGAATATCTCTCGAAACTGCACGACTGTTTAAATTACAAAATGAGAGAACGCATTAAACTTATATTAACTGGAGATTTCAACTTGCCGGGAATGGACTGGACCACCCTAACTCCTGGAAGCAGGGAAGTGACCAATTGCGAGCTGCTTTTAAACTTAATGCTCAGTTTTTCCCTGCTACAGCTTGTTACACTGCCGACACGAATTCAGGGTGAGGCTAGCTCAGTACTCGATCTTGTTTTTGTTATTTATTACAGCGTTGACGCACAACGTATAGACAGCACGTGGGCATTATGTAATGTTTCGAATTAGTTTTTATAAGCTGACAAGTTTCTCTATGTAGCGCTGCCTATAAGAACGACGTGGCAACATGGACATACTCCTTGTACATGAGTGCGTTTGTATCCGCTATGCACCCTGGCCAATCCCCCGCCGTGGGTATATGCCATTCAGCCTGAGGACATCACCATCATACACGTGAGTGAGTCCTGCATCCATTAACAAGAAGGCGAAGAAGACGAAGCAGGAGCTGACCGAAATGCGGAACCCGTCGCCTCGTTTCCCACCTGCCTTGGGCCGAGAACCGAGGCCAGTAGGCGCCGGGACCACAAACCCGGCGGCTGCTGCACGACCGACCGCGGCGGGTCGTCCAGCCACTTTACCAGCGCGGCCGGGCTTGGGCTATGGAGCGGCCGCCGGCGGCCCTAAACAAGCGCGCCAGGCTGCCCCCTGGCAGCCCCGAAGCGCGGCCGGTGCCGTGCCCGCTCAGGCTGGTGGTGGTGGTGGTGGCGCGGTCGGAACACAGGAGCTCCTCCACGCATCCTCTGTCCGAGGCGAATTCGAAGACATCTCCCCCGAAGACTTCGAATCCACGCTGGACGAAGAGAGGACGCTGTGAGTGGATCGATTTTCTTGGCGAGAGTTGAGAGCGAGAAGCAGTCGGACAAACGCTGGTTATCCTTCGCTGGTTTCGGTAGTCAGCTCTTGTCCCGTGTTTCTCACGAAGCAAAGAGTGCGAGCTTCACAAAGGACACAGAAAGGGAAGTCGAGGCACTGGCGCTGGCTAACATCCTGATCATGATCATCATCATCATCATCTTCAGCCACACTACGCCCAATGCAGGACAAAGGCCTCTCACATATCTATCCAATTAAGTGTCGCCTGTGCCAGCTGCTGCCACCCTATAGGCTACCCGCAAATTTCTTAGTCTCATCCGCCCACCTAACTTTCTGCCGCCCTCTGCTACGCTTGCCTTCTCCTCCTGTAAACAGGCGGTGAATAGCATTGGCAAGACTGGAATTTTATTGCTGACTTTATGGAGGACTGTGGTATGCTTGGGCCCTATTGTCCTTCACTCGTCCGTGCATGTGTGCGTGCTCTGGTGCTTCGAAAACGAAAATTGCCTTGTATCGATGGTTTACCGTCGTTCATTACAAACTGTGATCATGGAGTCGTTTTCGGTGTGTACGTCATGGCTCTGAATTTAGCACCGGGAAAAATCTTAAAATCGAGTTTTCTTATCAAGAAATACATTCACATTGCCAGACAGAGGCACAGAATCGATTTTTACTAAAGCGAAAAATGCCTGGACACGTGCGTGCAAGCAATTAAAAATCCTTTTTGCTTTTTTGTGTTTTGTAGAAATAGTGTACGAAGCTCTGGCCTGTCTTCTCTCACTGTCACTCTTCTTAGTACGTACTTCAACTTGCTACCTTAATTCTCCCTGCCATTTTTATTTCCGCCGGCCGGAGCTCTGAGTATTAGATAGGAATTTCCGCTTGCGGCAACATCTAACTGTTCCTTCCTTTTTGGTAGTGTTTGTAGTAAACCACCACCATTTACTAAGACTTCTAAAAAAAAATGGGACGGAGTTGTCCTGAAAGATCTTTTAAACTGAATAAAGTGCAGTGGTTCCATCACGCTGCTTATTTCCTGCGCACTGTGTCTCTGATCCCCGTCACCAGGTTTTTCGAGAGGAAGGTCGCCATCTTTCAGGTCTGGCAACTGTTCATCATGTGGATGGCCCTCACAGGCCTGCTCGTTTTCGTGGGAAGCCTCGTCGCCTTCCGCCACAGTGAGTGCAACAGCACACAAAACAGCACAAGAATCGCGAAGCTCACGTTTGTGGCAGCCACTCGTAGTTTCACCCATTCGCTAAAGGGGAGTGACGTCACTTGCGAAGATGGCATCAACGACTTCTAATGCTGTCCTGTTGCCAACATGCAATGGAATTGATATAGGTGTCCCTATGAATTTTTTCGCACTCAGTTATGCTGTATTTCTCGAACGCTGTTCGAACTACTATGGCCCGATTCTTGTTGCTGTTTTTAATAACCAGTCATTTTATTTTGTGTGTACTGATTTGTTCTTACGTTTTGTTTTTCTCGTTTTATTTATTGGTGTGTACTTGTTGACCTATCACTCTTCGGCAGCTTCTAGTCTTTGGGTTCAGCAGTTTTGAGAATGCAGTAAAACCTGGCCGGACCACGGAAAAACTGCAGACAAAGCAGCAGTGCTCCCCTTACTTGAAATAGCTGAACTCTATGCAAACCTGATAAAGGTTGATTCCCGAGTTATTCCGTGAAAGAAGGCACAAGAGGAAAAATTCATTAACGTGGGACCACAGGAATCCGTTACTTTTGTCTGCCACCGAGACGGCCTCGCATCTACTAGTGCGGCCTCGAAGGCACTCTAATCGGATCCCAACTTCTCCATTAACCCCCCCCCCCCCCCCCCCCCCCTCCGCCTACTATTGTATTTGGACAAGCATGGCGAAGCACGTTTCGCGCGAACGCAGTTTCTCCAACGCTAGGTCGGAGGCTCTCTTGGGCTTCTTCGTCGGCGTTGCTTGCGTTGGATGACGTTACGCCAGTGTCAGAGGCAACAATTTCATTATCGGACTACGCTGTAGGAGTACGAATTCTGTTACCAAAGCCTCTAAATATTCAAAAAGTGAAAGTCTCTAAAGCGCCTTCCCACTGAAAAACTGCGAAGAACAATTTTTCACAGGCATCGTGTCGACGGCTCTGGTTCACACATGGAGCTTCGCAGACGCGCTTGGGAGTGATGTGGAGAAGCCGAGTCACGTGACGACGATAAGCGATAGTTGTGTGAGTTGGCACATCCGAGCCGCTCAGACGCGGTGGTTCAGGCAAGGACGGTTCGTATCACATGTTGTTACCCTACGAACGACACCTGCAAACGGGTTGGTCGCGAAAAGTCATTATGCCGTCAGCGGGTACCAAATGCAAAGTCGAGTCGTGGACTTCAAAAGACTACCTCCTATGCGGAACTACCTCTTAAGCGAGTACTCCTTAATGATGTTTTACTGTACATGAGAATCTGCTACAGCTATTGCTGCTTCTTCAGCTTCGTGAGTGGTCTAACGTTTATAATTTTTTCACATGTTTAATATGTCAATGACCTCGTTTTATGTCGCTTACAACGTAGACAACGTGGAAAAAGCCAATGTTTCTGCGGATATATGAGTAGACAGTGATGCATAAAAATAACAGTGTTCACAATGCGATGTTTAGGTTTGTTGAAACAATTTCTAATTGAAATCATTTTGCGAACTCTTTTCCTTGATTGCAGCTCTAATAGAGTACGGTTCAAGTAAGTATACATTTTTTTTTTTAGGGAATGCATCCTTGGTATTTTTGTTGCGGGTTACTGAGAGTTTACTTATTTGTTCCTTACCGCATATCGTGTGACTAAGAAGCGTTCTGTTTTCCGTTAGTGAGCCCTGACATGGTCTGTCAAATTTGTTGTAAGGTGTTTTGTCAGGACTTAAGAGGAATACCAAGCTCTCTGTCTTGGTTGGAACCTCCCAGTGTTCACTTTGGTAGCACAATGACTTGAATAAAAACAGCATGATGGTAAAAGAGTATGGACAACAAGTTTTCAGGCTTAAGTTTTTTTTTTTCCTACTGATAATGATGTGCAAGGCCCTAAGAACGAGTGGACTGGAGCAGATTTCTCCCATTGTGCCTCAAATAATGTACAGTCTTTGTCAAAAGTAACCAGGCTGCATGGTTTGCTTCTAGCTCGTACAGTGGATCCCTTACAGCTTCCCTGAAGCTGAAATGGCCGTTACAGGTAAGGACTGGGGCTTCTCTTACCTTCCAACACCTCTCAATCTTTAGGAAAGCCAAAAGGGCTCCACTATTCAAGCTAGAAGCAAACCATGCAGCCTGGTTACTTTTGACAAAGACTGTACATGTATTACACGAGCAGTTTGTCGCAAAGACATTCGGTTTCCGCAGAGTGTGAAGTCAGAGGAGGTCACACAAAGCAGCCGCAGGTGAAGTTGCCGCACTGAGTAAAGACGCAGGAGGGCATTTTCGTTTACGCTGCTTCAAAGCAAATGTTTGTAACACCAAAAAAAAAAAAAAGTGCTGTTGATTTAAAGCACTCCAGATGTTCGCCTTTTCTTGGTCGTCGTAGTGCTGGCGATGGCTGCTCTCAAAGTGATTCCCTGGTATATTTTTCAGGCAGTACTGTTTTGCACACGCATGTCTTCGACCACATTGAGCGTAAGTATAGTAAAGAATACTTGAGGGTGTCATATTAAGCTTAAAAAAATGTCTACATGCATACTCTGATGCATTTAATCAGAATGCAGTGTAATGCGGGTGTATTTCTGCAGCCGTTATAAATACATTATCATCAGCCAGTTTAAGTTCCCGGGAAGACAAATTCCTTTCTGACGAATCCTGTCCTTCCCCAGCCATTGCCACCTCATCCCAGCTAATTAAAAAACCTAATATTCCCAACTTTATCTCTGCTCTCGCTGGCTAGGTCTTTCTTCGCCTGTAAAGTAGAACGTCTGTGATCTGTCCTCCGCAATGCATGTCTCTCAGAAATCTTTTAGTCTCGTCTTAATGTACGCTGAGCCGTCATTACATAAATTCTGATTGCTATGCTGTTTTTTTTACTCTATTAACTTAGATTTTGCCATCCAAGCTGTTTTTTTTCCTCTCTCTCAGCCTTGTTCCTTTCCCGACGTACGTGTTTGGAGAGGGCCACGCCAACTGAACGGACACCGTTAAACTGACTGTTCATCCAGTTTCGTTCTTAGTAAAAAGACTATATGGCTCTTTAAGAGTATGTTTGTCCTTGTGCGGCCGCAAAAAGATGTATTTATTGCTGATGCATTTTAACTTTGTTTTCTCACAACTCGCTTAAAATTCATGACGCCTGAACAACAACATAAGACTCCGTGATCACCGTTTTAAAGTGAATGGCAGTGTTGCCTGGCCTCTGGGATTGGTGTAAAAAAAGATGTGTCGAGGCACGCAATTTACTTGCGAAATCGGTCGGTGATGGCGAGACTTCCATTTCATTTTAGGCCTTTCTAGCTCGCGAAAGTTCCATTTTCAATTGAAGTAGCGTCTTTATCGTTAGAATGCGGTAGTATATCGATCGATACCGACAAACTTCAATACATCTTCAGATTTCTTTTAAGCAGGAGCAACCAATGAAAATAAAGATATTTGTTTTTTCGTAGTCCTCCGGGCAAAGACGAGTTCCTTCGTTGAAGACATATATGGCAACGCTTTAATACAGGTGCGCCCCTTCGCAATAACGCAGTGGTTTCTTAATACATTGGCTCTTTTGAAGGTTATAAGAACCACTCACTAACCGTAGGTGACTCCGAACACCTGGATCTGGTATTTGGGAAAGCTCCCTGCAACTTCACAAGTTAATATAATCTCTGAAACGATGAATTAACGAGTTATATCATTACTTTTACCCCCTGACAGTGAAAAAAACAGAATAGAATTGGCACTCTGCTTTGTGCAACATTTGTGTCAATTATAAGCAATTGTTTTCCATTTATGCGATATTGTTTTTTTCTTTTTAAAGTCTTGGCTCATGCTCGGTGAAACGCCCGGTATATGCACCATATAACTGCAGTTCAAAGCTGATAATTGTTTAAACCTTGTCTGTATCAGTATCTATGCTCACGTGTCTCTAAAACAAAAGCTCGCGCCAATGGCCTCCGAACACTGCGCAGCGGGTGAAGTGAATGGCACTTGTGATGACGCCATTCCGTGTCGAGCCGAGGCCTTGTGCGTGAACGGCCGCTGCTCCTGCCAACCGCCCGACTTCCAAGTGGTCGCAGGGGTCTGCAGGTCTGCCTCCACCACCACCAAGACTGCGGCTGCACAGTCGTGAACCTGAAAGCAGTACGTCCTCAGATCAGGCCTGAAAGGGGCGATCGTTTTAATGTCAGAGAGAAGTTGAGAAGAATCTACCCATCGCGCAGCGTATTTCCGTCCCGTCAACGATACAGCGCACCAACTACTTGTCTTGCCTCCTCAGCCCCTCGTAATGCAACCTGATAATGCATAAAGCTCCTAATAATGCAACCTGTATAACAAGGTAACATACATCGCGACGTAAAGTAGTAAATTACATACGGGGTGCGGTAATTGCTTGTTCAAATAAAGGAAAAATACGAGCCAAATTGATTTGTATTGAGTGGCTTAAACAACGATATTCGCTCGATCTCGGAATGCGACCTGAAAGGCAACACAACACCAGGGAAAATGGCAGATGATTTGCGTGGTGTAAATGCTGAGGAAAGAAAGAAACGATTAAAGGTGTTCAAGTTAAAGGCGTTCGCTTTTTGGTGACTACATTCTGGTGGCGGTTGCCATCCTGTTCCCGTTCCTTTTCCCGTCTTCTTTTTTTTTTCGTTTCTTTTTGCGTCAGTCCTCATCTTTTCAAGCTGCGTAGTAATATTTGTCTCCACTACTTTGCAGCTGTTGGCAGCAGCGGCTTAACCTTGCGACATTTCCGCTTTCTGTTGCAGCGACCACGTGGGCCTACTGGAAAGATTGGTCCTCCTCCGTCTTCGGCTTCTAAGAGCTTGAAATCAGGCACCATTGGATCTGGAGGACTGACAATGGGTTGCTGGCAATGGTGTAGGAGCAGAAGATATTACACTTGCCGGAGCTGCTTCAACCACGATCAGAACTGAATAGTGATTCTTGCGATCTGCAATGTATACTTCTATTGTTGGATAAGAACAAGCAGAACGTGTGCAAAAAGTTATTTGCGGACAGCATTATATGTCCAGGGGATAGAAGTTAAAGTATTGTACTTCCCAAAAGAGGGGGAAGAGGAGAACTTTTTTTGAAGCTACAACTAGGTCCCCTTGAAAAAATGCTTGCTAAGCTTTACGTTCCACCTGTTCTGTATAAAGCCTAGCAGTTTAGGAGGAAGTGGGATGGTGCAGCATCTAGTGGGAGGTTGTAGCAGTGTTACATGCACATGGAAATTGTTCTGTTCCTGCGCTGATCCAGCCATCATATGTTGCAGAGCATTAGGTTGGCGAGAAGAGTGGTTGTCTGTACTCCTCGGAGGATGTGCGCTTGTAAGATATTGCATGGTGAATGGGGCATATTATCAAAATAGTGCAGCCCATCCCAATAGTTGATTTGTCTAGTTCCAAGCATTGTTAGTGTTTGTAACTTTTAAGGGTTTTTGAGGCCTCTGTTGTTTCCAGCATGAATACGATAATTTCCAGTATGAATAGGGTAATTACATTGTCCTCGCCAGGTAATCAAGGCAGCAGATCTCTATGGCTGACTAGGGGTGAGACTCTCCAATACACAACATATACATTTTCGTAGAGCGGGAACAGCACTGCGTTGGATGGAGTAGACTGCGACTTGCGCCTAGCAACAAAGCAATATCACCTTTGTCTGCAATACACCACCAGTTCCACTAGTTGTATTGTTGGGCACAGTATGAATGGCTAGAGAAAACGCAGCGAGCTATTGAAACAAAAATGATAGGTGTGACATTAAGAGATCGGAAGCGGGCGGAGTGGGTGAGGGAACAAACGCGTGTTAATGACATCCTAGTCGAAATCAAGAGGGAAAAAATGGGCTTGGGCTTGTAATGCGAAGGCAAGATAACCGCTAGTCCTTAAGGGTAACGGAGTGAATTCCAAGGGAAGGCAAGCGCAGCAGGGGGCGGCAGAAAGTTAGGCGGGTGGATGAGATTAAGAAATTTGCCGGACTACGGTGGCCGCAACTGGCGAAGGATAGGGTTAATTGGAGAGACATGGGAGAGGCCTTTGCCCTGCAGTGGGCGTAGTCAGGCTGATGATGATGATGATGACGTATGACAATTATTGATGAGAAAGTGCGATTTATTTACCCATTGAGGTCAATTCATTTAGAAGTACGGTTATGTGTCTACTGGAACCGGAAAATTTCAACGGAAGTAACTATGGTTGAAGAGATAGAGAGATTCCGTTTATTTCTTAAGGAGCACTCTTTCGAAATGCTCACCACTATATGCGTCAAGGAAGGTGGAACCGTCTGCTGTAAACGTAGTCTGGCTAGATTTATTTGTCTCAAGTTTGCAGCAAGAAACGAAGGTAAACCGATTGAACAGGACTGCTGTCGTCATGGGCGCCAGGTAAGCTGTGAGCATGCGCAGAAAACCTCACCTAAATGGTATCGTCGCGTAGTGCGATGCCAATGCACACCAATGCGCCCACGTAAGTTTGCGTAGGAAGAACCTATCCCTGTGAAAGAAACAAAGAAAAAGCTATTAAAAAAGGGTATTTATTTTTTTTTAGTTTTAACCCAGAAAAGCGCGTTTCGCTGTGTGTATCGTGCTTCCCGTTTTGCGTAAGGAGGCTAACTGAGCTTCCTTATTTAATCTGCTCTTCATCATCTAATAGGCTGGCAGTTAATTTGATAACAGGACGACGATTTTTCGTTCCGTAGACTATGGTGTGTTATAGCAGATCTACCCTCTTCATGCACTGTGCCCAGAATTTGTCTCGATCTGGGCAGTTTTGAGTACTCTTGTACAAGGCGTAGCTCCCACATATGTGAATGCACTTAAAATGTACTGAAATCTGAAGAATCTTGCGCAGAAGCATCTCAAGAAATTATGCAAAGTGACAGCAAAAAATAATTTTTAATACTGACACCTCTGCATATTTAGGTAACTCTGGTCTTGTTCTAATGAGTGCTTTATTCGCTTGTTTTGCTAGAATGAGCCCTTTAATAGTGATAAAATATTCTGATTTGCTTACAAGGGTCAAAACAAGTATAGCTGTTTATTAGCTGTGTGAACACTTAAGGATCCTGCAGAAATGGTCTAATTAAACATCTGAAGAATGCAGGCATTTTTTTTTCGTAAATTATTAATGCGATCACATCAGAATTAAGCTTTACCGGGAAAAATTGTGTCGTCGGAAGCTAAGATTGGTTAGAGGGAAGTGACGTCACCAGACATCTTTGCCATTAGTTCAACGGCTAGAGAAAAGCGACGTAACCACACTCAAGCATTCCCAGTGACGTCACCAGACTGGTGCATATCCATTGGCTGATTGGCTGGAGGGGAATGACGTCTCCACACAGGAGAATTCCCATTGGCTCGAGAGAAGTGACGTCACCAGACCGGAAGTGACGTCACCAGGCCGGAAGTGACGTCGCTTTCGGTAGAGGCGTCAACAGCTGCTAAGGCTTCCGCAATGCGACTGCATAATGGAATCAGGTTTCCCTGTGAATTCGGACACGCTGGTAAAGCTTTCCAAATTTTTCCAAGATCTGCGTAATAACGAGCTCCTGAAGGCGTTATGCAAAGGTGGGCGTTTCGAAGTCGTCTGCTTTGGACGATTGATGGGGTACTTTCGGATTCAGACCGCACCTACATAGCACGCGAGCGAGAAAGGTTGTCCTCCCGTTCAGCATCCTGGAGCCTTTGACCTTTTGACAGCGTCGTTTAGGCCGGGACCAGAGCGTGCGATCGGCCTTGCGGCAATGTTGACAGCACCGGCTCAGGTAGCGCGCCTCGCTTCACTGCTTGTCAGGTCTCCCGTCCGACGACGTCATCGGTGCTGTGAAGTTGTAGCACACACAGCACTCCGCGTCTGTGGCTGACAGCTAAAGGAAGCTCTCCCGAGTTTTGAATGCTTTGGCAGCATAACGTATTGGGCAATGTAACTTCGCGCGCCAGCTAACTCGAAATATAGCTAAAGCGTTGTCGGCGCGGTGGGTAAACAGCTTTACTTCAGCAGAGAGCGCGAGGCAAATTCTGAGGAAAGGAGAACCTGTTATTACCAGTTTACGACACTTGCTCAAGCGCCGTTTACGGTGGTCAAGGAAATTGAATGCCCTGCTCTGGGCTTGAATACAAGCTTCGAATTTTTTTTGTTATATAGCTGCTTCGAGACACTTTAGACCCCAGCAGTCATTATACTTTGGTAATAGATTCGTGCATATCCGTAGCTTTCTTCTGTCCACGTACCCGTCATTATCCTCTATCCCCCCCCCCCCCCTTTCCCTTCCGCCGCCACGGTGGCTCAGTGGTTATGGCGCTCGGCTGCTGGCCCGAAAGACGCGGGTTCGATCCCGGCCGCGGCGGTCGAATTTCGATGGAGGCGAAATTCTGGAGGCCCGTGTACTGTGCGATGTCAGTGCACGTTGAAGAACCCCAGGTGGTCGAAATTTCCGGAGCCCTTCACTACGGCGTCTCTCATAGCCTGAGTCGCTTTGGGACGTTAAACCCCACAAACCAACCAAACCTTTCTCTTACCAAAGCAACTACAAGGAATGGTGACATTCCTGCCTTTCTCCGATAAATCTTTCTCCCTCGCATCACCTTTGGACCGTATTTCCGTCATTGCTGAAGGTGCGCCACGTCTAAGTTCCGTGACCACTTTTTAGTGTCCCTTCAGGCTTGTAAGAGCCACATTAGCTATTAAACGTGGCTTTCCTCTGTGATTCGCATACAGTTTAGAGATTAAGATGTTTGCGGTTTCAACAACGCAAATAACAGCAAACAAATGGCAGGGTTTTAACGTAGTTAAATCTGGTAGACGTGCGAAGGCGTGTGCTTAGCCTGATTGGCTCCTTGCTGGGTCGTCGGCACGTCTGGCGACGATATTAGACTCAGGATAAGCTCTGATCGAGTTTAAGCTGATCTGATCTGTCTGCACCGCAGATGGGAGTTGATGACGATGACGATGTGCAATGCACACCTTGCGAGAGTGTTGCAGTTTAACACGAGTCATGATGGGCTGCGGCTATACTTTCGTGCAGTGGCCAGCGAAGCTGATTAGTTCGCGCCACCGCGGGTTTGATTCCCAGTAGCGGCAACATTTATTTATTCATTCAAGTTCAAGGCTTCAGCGATGACCCGGCTTTTGCAGCTTTGGTCGTGAACTAGGGCTGGCGCTCTAAAAAAAGAAAGTCTGTAGCGTCGCTTCTCAAGCGGCCACTTCCAACTGGCTCTGTTGCGTTGGTTGCTGTTGCGTTCGTGATTATTTTGTCAAACAGTCCAAATAAGGGGCGCACAAGATCGGAGTGGCTTTTACTGCATAGTTCTCTTTTTCCTTTCATCCGCTGTCGCGCTGTAAACACTTGCTTGCGTCTCCGCCATAGTCCCGCAATCGTATCGCCTTCCCACGTATTGCAACTTTCCTTCGCGACTGCACCTTTCATTCTGCTCCTCTTCTTCCCTTTCTGGTCCCGGCACTTCCGTCGTATACACTTGTGACGCACGCAACGTGGTGTTCGGTGGCGCCGAAATAGACGCGAAGACCCCTCGTCGCGCGTATACGCGCACATTCCACGGCTCGCGGACGCTTGCCAAGTTTTGACCTCAAACGGGAAACCCCGCGGGTGGTGACGCCGGGGAGGGCGGCGCTGGCCACGAATGCGCTCGGCTTTCGTCGCCGACGAGTGCGAACCTTGAAGACAGCTTCTAAAGTGGCAGGAAAATAGCTTATAGCCCAACAGTGACTTCGGACTCCGTAAACCTGTGATTGCATTCATTGGTGGTCGCAACGATCTATAATGGGCGGGTCAAAATCTAGTAAACTGCAAGGCACCGTATTTTGTGACGTTTCATTCGATGTCTATTTCATATGGTCATGACGTCATAGCGACGACAGCGACATGATGCGGAGGAACAAACCACCAATCACAGACACGGCCGGTGTGGATGAGGCGCCGCCGCTGTTACCCTGCTGCCGTCGCATCCAGTCCGGCCGTGTCCATCCGTTTGTCCATCCTCCACCAATTCGTCGCACAAACTCTGCATAGTTTCCTTCCAGAGGCAACATTACCGCTGATAAAGCTCGTCAAGCGTGTCAGAAGAGTCGTCGTGCACCCTCATTCGTTCGTCGGTGTCGGTGCCAGTTTACCACTCTTGTCTGGAATAGGGGTGGGGCGCGTGAATGGTATCGTGCAAGGGCGTGTTTATGCCATGACCATACATAATGACGTCATCCTCTCAAGCTTATGTCACCGGGAGGGGCGACTAATGGCAGACGATCAAATGAAAAGGAAAACGAAGTTAAATGATACCAAATGCGGGGCCTGGTCTTCATTTGTTCAGTCCGAGCATCTTTCATGTGGACGCCGTTAATGGCTTACGAGTGCCTGCTGCCGTTTTTAAGCAACACGGATGGTCCTAGCACACCGTTGCCCCAATACAACGACAGCGACAAGAAGAACGCTAAACGAACGCATCAAGAAATGCAGTTCTTCAGCAGCAACAACAAAAACAGAAGCAGTAGCACAATAAATTGGCTGAAAAAACAGCAAGTAATGTATTTTCCACTCACGAGCAAACCAAAGACGAAGACAACGGATACCACTTTTAAGCTTTTGTTTTTATTGACACTGAGTCGCGTGTGTGCCACCTGTAGCCTTTCGGCTGGATTGGCAGTTTACAGGCGAAATCTGAGTGCATCTCCCTTCTGTCTGACTGCCCCATTAACGCAATTCTAGCAACGAAACATAAGCCGCATATATTGAAGAATAACGTCATAATTATAGCAGAGAATGAGAAACCGTAGTGACGAAAGTGGAGAAGGAACCCATTTGGACGTGTAGTTGAGCAACAACTCCTAGTTCCATGATCTCATTGTATCGTGCTCGCGATTATCTCCGTGAAAGGACAACGATGACATTTAATTCAATTTTTGTTCTTGGTAAAACTCGATGTTAAAACACTCTGCGTCTACGATGATCGTTGTTCGGGAGCAAAAGGCATATTTGTCGCTGAGGGAACTAGAATTAAAAACCAAACCTTTTCTCCCCTCGGCTAGATTCAAATTCGTGACGATAAGATTGAAATGGACTCCATGATCCCCGACTGGATATGGATGGTGGCGTGGCATAGCCTCAGTCACTCGTGTTAAAAAAACTGGTCTTTACATCTTGCGTTTTGTTTGTGAAAACGGCCGGCGGCCGTTTGGACTATTTTATTTTTTTACCTTTCTCATTAGGTAAAAACTCCTATGCTCTCGCCGTACCATCCTACTTCCACGATAACCCTCATTCTTCTCCTCCTTTCAGGGTAACTACCCTCAAGGTGGTTGCCATGACAACAAAGCACTGCTTGCGCCTTATGCTCTCGTTAACCACCCTCCGTTAACCGTTAACTACCCTCTGGTAGGACTTCCCTATGGTGTCTCCGTACCCTCCTCCTCCCACGGTAACCATCTTCCGGATAGCGATTCCTCCGCTCAAGCCACATCCTCCTCCTTCCACTACGACCACCTTATATATTTACGCCTTCCTACGCTCTCGCCATATCCTCCTCCTTCAACGATAGCCCTTCTACTTCCAGGTTAACAACTTACAGGGTGGTTCCCGTGGCAACCACCCGGCCATATATCCTCCATATGTCTCGCCATATACCCTCCTTCCACGGTTACCATTCTCCTCCGTCCAGGGCAAGTACCTTTCGGGTGGTTCCTGTGGCAACCACCCACGGTTCCACTTTGTTACGTTCATGCCATGTCCTCCTTCTTTGATTACCATCTGTCAGTTGGAGATTCCTCCACTCTCGCCACACGCTCCCCCTCCCTCGGTAACCACCCTCCGGACGGTTTCGGTGGCAACCATCCACAGGTTACGGATCCTCCATACACGTCATACTTTCCTCCTTCCATGGTAACGGCTCTCCGAGTGGTTCCCATGGCAACGCACCCACCGGTTACGCCCACGACTACAACATTACACTACTTCTACTACTACGACACGAAATCCAGAAACGGGCGCTTAATAGCTGTCCATGTGAAATTTGAAAATTACGAGACTACCACGAAACATCCAGTGAGTCTAGCACGTCGGCCTAGCCCTGCTATTGCACGGCCGGAGACTGCAGGGAGAGGCGGCAGTGCGCGATGCCGCCGCTCTAGCCCAGCCCTGGCTCTCCACCTGAGCTCATCATGTGTACTGTCTATAGAGGTGAAACTGTGTGAACAGGCGGACGTTATGGCACGGCCTGACGTCTGTCGCACAGCCAGCGCTGTAATACATGGAAGCCCACCTCACCGATACAAGTCCCCCCCCCCCCCTCCCCCCAATATAGTTGAAGCAACTATAGGCCTACATGCGTAGATAATAACATGCTGGGGCTAGTAAATACATGGGCTTCCATAGGAGCTCCAGTGAGAAAAGTGTAACGAAGAAGTATACACCACCGCATAAGGGAATACCCCACTGCATTCCAGGCAGATAAGGTGACCTTGGTCTGTAGGACCAGGAGCACCTTATATGTCCTGGAATGCAGTGGGGTATTCCTTTATCCTGGTCCTACCAGGTGATCCTGGTCCTCCACGCCAGGATCACCTGCAGGCATTTATCTGCGCAGTTCGAATAAACTAGTGCACATATAGTGCACATTAGGACCCTGGTGACGTAGCCACAGCAGTGGTGGAGTGACTAGAGCCTCTCTCCTCGGTTCTGGCGAGGTCGGGGGATTCTGAGGTGTTCTCCGAGGCGCGCGTGTTCCTCGCGGTTATTGCCGTCCAGATTGACGTCCCCCGGCCGCGTGTTCGCCAAATGCAGCCGGTACAGCCAGCGATGACAGCGCCGCCCACCGGCAGGTAGCAGCCACATTAAGGCTGGTTATAAATATTCATTCGGAACGACGGCTTGACATCGCTGCTATGGCGCAGTGGATTAGAGGCTCGTGTTGCGTATGGAAGGTCGGCCGTTCGACTCCGCTCTCTGTACTGTAGTTTTATTGTTTTCTAAATTTCATTTTTTTTTTTAAATTTTTTCCCTTTTAGGTCGCAAATCGTGATGCTTAGGGGCATATAACGCCGTTTAAGAGGATTTATTATCCCTTTTAGGTAAGGCGTCGTGACAATCTTCAGTCACCGTGATCAATTCACCGTGGTTTCAAGCCTTGTGGCTGTACAGGCTGCAGTTGGCGAATACGCCCCCCGGCCGGTGGGATGACGGCACACCACCCTCCTCGATGGCGTCAGAGGGGAAAAAGGGGAGGGGGCCAGCGTGTGACGTCGGCAGGCCTACCGCTGTACGCTGGAGCCAGTCGCTGTCCGACCGGCAGCTGTGTTGTCAGGGCGAGGAGTGGGCAATACCTGGCTGATCGCGCTATACTCTTATATTTTAATGCATTGGAATGGATTACAAGGATACATCTCCATGCTCTCGCTTTCTGCCCAGTTTTTGTCTGTCTGCGGACGGTTGTCGGTATCGGAGCTCTCACCTGAATAACAAAAGAACATCATTAATGTATTTATAAATGTACAGATGGCACATTAACAGGACAGCGTACTCTTCAATAATGACCGCGTAGGTCTAGGTTATATGCTATCCATCTTCGTTAATAAAAATGTACGGGGACGCTTAAGTAACCTCAAGAGTGCAGTGCGAGAGCATTAATTTCCAGTTTGTCGCAGCTTCTGTTGCAACTTCTGTGTGTGTTTGCGTTCAGTTTCTTTGCAACTGTCGCTCCATCAACCGCCATATTCGGACCGCTAGCTGCAGTATCAGGTATGAGCTATGCTGTGACGGTGCCGACACTGGCATGTATGACTTTTTTATTTTTGATTTCAATTCTCTTTCTAGATTGCTGTCTACAAACTTGCTCACAACCCGGTGCGTAGGTTGTGACGACGTCACAATATAACGTGACCTGTCTCGACCAATCAGCAAATTTCGTGACACCGGCATCGGCGGGGTTTTGGTGTGACAACTGCAATGCTATAGCATTCGAAATACAGTCCATTCACCCTCAGGGTACGACAAAGGGATCAGCGCTAGCTTCTCGGCGATATCACTGACATAATGGTGACGTCACACATCACTGAACGTTTTGCAATATATGAAAGAACTGCGTTCATACCCTTTTTTCCCGTCGAACAAAGCTTTTGTCCAGAATTGTTGGGTATGAGAGTAGATAGATGGCAGTGTTGGTTACGAACTTACGATCTACTCGTGTTGTATTTTCCGTTTCGTCCTCGTCTTTCCGCGTTGTTTTGTACCGCACATAGTTCGAGAGGTTTAGCATAGCGTCGCTATAAAACGTTACCGCCGGGAGCCAACAGCGCATGCGCAGACGGCGGCCTGCGATGCGGTAGCTATGCTAAAACGCCGTAAAAAAACAAAAACAAAAAAGTGCCCTAACCCTCTAACCTTCTACACAACCCGCACGTTACAAATGGGTTCCGTTTTCAGGGAACGCCTTCTGCCTTCCTCTTGCTTCTTTGATTCAAAAATTCCCCCACCAGTAATCCCCTAAAAGCTTTCTCTATACGCTTCTGATTCAAGGTCTTATCAACGCACCCGTCGGGGGTCTTTGACGGCTGACGCCCCTGATGATCCAGGGCGCGCACAGTAGGGTTGGGTCGTGCCAGAACGAAGCGGCAGGGAACCCCGCATAGTTAAGGCCGATTCACACGACGGACCGTTCGCCCGCGGCCCGCGCACTACGTGTGCATACGTCAGCACATTGAGGGGCGCGCTGTCGGCCGCCATCCATCCATGCATCTAGCGCGCCTCTCAAAGTGCTGACGTATGCACACGTAGTGCGCGGGCCGCGGGCGAACGGTCCGTCGTGTGAATCGGCCTTTAGGGGAGGAAGGGCTTTTGCATAATGACACCCAGCGGCTGCGTGGCGTGCCGGCCCGCGCCCGAATAACCGTTCTAATCTCGCGCGCGCGGGAAGCCCTGGGATCCGTCGTCGAATGACGTGGCGCGCCGGGCGCCTGGCGGCAGCGCTGGCGCCGACGCTACGGCGACTCCGGCGGCGTTGGCACGCCGCCGCTCGCTCGCTGCCTGGGCCGATCGATGTCGGCAGCGCGCTCGGTTGCAGTCCGACCACCCACCTCGGCGCAACGCTCAACGCCGATGCCGGATTACCGACGCTGGAGCCGCTGCTGCGACCTGTGTGTGTAGCGCGCGTGTGTGCAGTGCGCGAGCAAACTATGAGGAGTGAACAGGCATCCACTTGAGTGTATTTGTTTTGCGAGCTACCCTGTGTAGCTGTACTGTACCGTGCACCGTGTGTTTATCGACAACCGAAAGCCTTGCAAGACTGTTTCAACACCGCAATCGAACCATGAGGTAAGGTGGAGCTGAGCAGCCGTGGGCTAGCTGCATAGGAGCGACTGGTCTCTCCCGATTGAATGAAACCCTTGGAATGAACGAGTCTATGGATCCGCGTTTGTTTTTGTTTCGGTTCGTCCTTCGCCGCTTTGTACAAGTATGCGGTGTTATGCGGTTCAGTCGACCGTACTTATTACTTTGATTTGCTTGGTTTAAGGTCGGTTAACCCAAGCTAACGCGACGTCAACAAACCGAACTCTTACCTTGCTCGCCCGCAGCCTCATTTTGCGAACAGCTTTTCTGTAAGCAGGCTGTGGTAAACAATTGCAGCTCCGTGTTCCTGACTGTGTTCAGCGCAGCGGATAATTGTATGTTTATACTAGCAAAAGACCTTAACGGACCGCGGATGCGTGGGGCACCCTGTAAGCAAGCAAGCAGCTCGGAAATAGAGCTGTTCGTCGCGTTTGGAAGTTTGCCCGCCGCATAGCTCCCTCATTAGCTGCCTGCGTAAGAGGATGCCTCTCCTTTTTATCCTTCTTCTGTTTCGCGACGGTCTCTTTTAAAGTCGACCTTTGAAAGTGACGCTGTGAGCGAAGGGCTTTTGCTGGTGTCTTCCAGTTATCAATGGGACGGTTGCAGAGCTTCTAGCGCAAGGCCTCCTAAAAATAAATGCCTTTCTCGCTAGCGATGTTCTGAAGGGACCACACACGAGTACACAGGTGCAAACACACCCTTGAAAGCCGACTCGGATGCATAGTTTCCGCTTGTCTGGCAGCATGTACCGTGACGGCTAGGGGTGCGGTTTTTCCGCTGTCTTGTGCGTCGAATCTGCCCTCGTACGCAGTTCCTAGCTGATGGCTATATGCACGCCCGAACAAACTGCGCACGTAAGCGCTGTTGCACTGCTCAGCGTTCCTTGGCGCTAACACTATAGCATCCTGGATTGTTTATTACACGAGCTGAAGCAGCTATGAGGGGACTCGCATATCAGTTGGGGCTGAGTGACTAGATGGTCGGTTCGTTCTCTTGAAAACGTTTCTTCCTAGCTCCGGTCGATGAAGAAGAGTAAGTGCCTCCTCATTTACCTGTCAACAGTTAAGTCATGCTCACGCCTTACAGTACCGCCTGTAGTTTCGCCGGTTACGCGAATAATTAGGTTGGTTTATGGGGTTTAACGTCCCAAAGCAACTAAGGCTATGAATGACGCCGTAGTGAAGGGCTCCGGAAATTTCGACCACCTGGGGTTCTTTAGCGTGCACTAACATCGCACAGCACACGGGCCTCTAGAATTTCGCCTTCATCGAAATTCAGCCGCCACAGCCGGGATCGAACCCGTGTCTTTCGGGCCAGCAGCCGAGCGCCGTAACCACTGAGCCACCGCGGCGGAGCGCGAATAATTACACTTGACAAACACCTGAGTGTACTTATTTGGTTACAGAGGAAAGCATTACGGTCCTCTAAAATATGTCACTGTAAGGTGATTGAACCCGGGACTATGTTACACCGGGGCATTCCCACTACCATTTAGTCTAACGAGAATAGCTAGCGGATAGCTGGGGGAGACCGCGCCGATCAGCTAATTCCAGCCGTAATGTCGTTAGACCGATGGCTTCAGGAAAAATCGAGGGATTAAGTGAAATTCAGACGAGATAATAATTCATTGTGAATTACCTATTTCTTACCTACAAGGAATAGAATATCGCTAGTCATGCTTTCCAGAAATCGTCCCGGCCGATTCTTCAAACGTCTAGCGTTCTTCTTGGCTCATAGAATATACTGTCGTCATCATCATCGGCAGACAAGTCATGTCCGTGGTAGATAATGAAAGCACCGTCACTTCATTATGTTCTCCTGTGTCGTGCGCTGATTGCCTACAATATCCTAGCCTCATCCGAGCACATATGCTTCCTTGCAAAAGACGTGTAGAAACCTCGAAATTCAGCCACATATTGGTAACTGGCATCTTATGGTTCACGTTAACTGAGTGTTGAAAGTGACCTAGTTATTGCAAACCGAAGGTCGCTGGTGAAGAAAAGAATAGGGTCGCTGTCGTCAAAAGCCAACATCTCGAGCTGTTCTTTCGCGCTGTTATTTCGCGAATGCGGAGCTGCCCGTCAACCAAGAAACGTTTGCGGAAGCTATTCAGATCAGTAAGCAAGAGGCCAGAAGACACTTTTGAGGTCAATGGGCTGAACAGATTAGACGGTGCGAGCTATATGCAGCGCAAAGATAGCGTGAGCAAAAATAGAAAGGGAAGCGTCGTCAGGTGTATCTCAACCTGACCCACGGCTCGATAACGTTTCCGTGAGTCGCTGCAGTCTATCGCTTCAGGGTCGCAGACTTCACGACTTGCACGCATTGTAGAAACGCACAGAGGAGCCGCATGCAATCTTTTAGTGAGGGGGGAAATCCCATCGCTCTTGACTTTGCCGCCCGCGCCGCCGTCCCGGAACTGGCATCTTGCCAGCTGTGCTGCAACCGCGGAGGAAGCAATGCTTTATCGACGCAAGCGAAGCGCTCCTGCAGCGTAATGACGGCGGTAGCGCCGACGACGTCTGTCGCCTGGAAGGAGGGGGCGACCCTCGGGGCTTCCGCCGTACGAAAATTGCCCCGCGGCCTGTCATGCATGGAACGCTGCGGGGCTTCCTCAACTTCTGCTCAATGAAGCGAGTCTGCATCGCGCCGACCAATTGAAAGCGCGTCTGCGCGCATATGAGAACATCCTCCGTCTTGGCATGCCGCCTGGCAGCGAGTGGGGAGATGGGCTGTGTCTGGCCGTTGCCCCGGGGGCGACTGACCGCTCGATCGAATCTCGTTGGGCTCCGCAGAAGTCGGGGCGTCGACGCTGTGACCAGCGATGAGTGGATCTCGTCGCAGGCGGGGTTGCCCCGCTATTACTGTGTTCGACTGACGCTTGTGGTACGGACAAGTCATCTGCTGAGGCTTGAAAACGGGTCACGTGTACTGTCCCCAAGATGGACGACAAAAGAGTTATTGCGCCTAACGCAGGATGTGATCTTTATCGAAGGCTATGCGTGGAAAGTACTGCGGGTAGTTGGCCCAATTCCGCGTCTTTTTGTTTCAAGTTTTTGCACATATAAGCACTGCGGAGAGGCACTGGAGGAAGCAGGTTTAATGAGGGGGTTAATAATATCTGTCCAGGCGCAGCCATTCCGCTAATCGGCGTGCTGTGAGGTCCTTCCGAAGATGAGTCTGCCCAAGGCACGTTGTAAATATGCTATTTCAAATAAAATAAAAAAAGGTGGCTGAGAAATTCAGGGGTCTATCTTTCATACAAAATTGCCTACTCGGAATTTAACTTCACATTTCTTCTTCGGTAACTTCCAAGTCAGACTTCAATGGTCTTTGCAAGGAAATGTTTGCGCGATAAAGAGGGGACACAGAGAGGCGCAAACTTACAACAGTACAGAAAGAAAACGGAATCCACCGTATATAGAATTGCACAGAACTTTCCTGAGATGATCCGTTCATCAACTGGCCCAGCAGTGTACACTATTCAAAGCTCTGCCTGTGTGTCCCTGATGTCAGAAGACGGCCGGCCACAAAGGGACCTTTTCCAATTGCTGCTGCCCCCGGAAACCCGTGTACAAGATTGCGCAGTGCCTTTGAAAGCTATTAAACAAACTGACGGTTTACCAGCGATGCAATGATCAATCGAACACCCTGCCTCTCGAATGCGAGGCGATCTGACAGAGCGCTCGTTCTTTTCTTTTTTTTTCGTTATTAAAGTGCTGCGTATGATCCATTGTAAAAGGCAGCGCTTGACAGTCGAGTACGGAGCGTACATGGGGGCGTACAACAGCTGCTATTACATTTTCCCCCCACCTTTGTATGTTTAACATTTGTTTTTGCTATCAATATTTAGCACCTTTCCCAGCTTTCAGCCTTGTGGGATCAGTGTGGTTCTTTCGGCGTCAAAACTGAGCGCACATCGATGGCGTTCTGCCCGCGCAAGCGTTGGCTCTGGATACAGGCGAGACCAGCAGACAGAAATGCCTGCTGCGTAGCTAGCGAGAGCTGGAAGCGCAGTACGCGAGCACGCGGTGCTGAAATCTTACCGGAAGTAGGAGAGGTTGCCGCACTTCCTGTTATTATCAAGGCTGCGCACGAATGCGGTCACGGGCGTCGCTTCTTCTTTGTTTGTTGTGTGCGAAGTGCATAGATGACGCTGCTGTTGATAATTATTATTGTTCGTGATTAAAGCCTTTGATATATCACTAACCGTGCGAATTATGACTAATTAATTGCTAAACAAGTTTTAGCTCACTATCGTCACCGTTCGTCACTATCGCTGCCGCTTCTGCCTGTCTCTAGAGGGCAATGCTTGTTCAAAGGCTTAGGGCAATGCGGGGGAGGGAAGTGGAATTCAAAACAAGGCAGTAAGTATGTTTAAGATCGCTCCTGAGCACCGCCGCTTATCTATAGGAGAAAACTGTGTGCGTTTCGCTTTCTTGGCAAGAAAAAAATGGTTGTGGCTTAGCTTGGTTAAGCCCGGTAATTGCGAAAGCAATATCCGTAGCTACGCCAGGGTTCAGCTGGTAGTGTAGCTGGTGGTGGTGCTTGTGGTTAGACTTGTGGTGATGCATCGGTTATACAATCCAATCCAATCCAATCCAATATGCTAATATGGTAGCTACCGGCCGCGTGTTCGCCAAATGCAGCCGGTACAGCCAGCGATGACAGCGCCGCCCACCGGCAGGTAGCAGCCACATTAAGGCTGGTTATAAATATTCATTCAGAACGACGGCTTGACATCGCCGCTATGGCGCAGTGGATTAGAGCGAGGCCGGTCTGAAAATGCAACTAGTATTGCTTTCGCAATAAGATTTCTCTGCATCCGCCGATATTCCTATAAAGCTGTAGCTTTGCCTTGTGTTGTGTCGTTGCGTTTAGATGAATTTCGAATGTGATATTTCTTGTGTACGCTGCGCACTTTTACCGCGCGCATGCGCATTAAGTTCCTGACGGGGCCCGTAACAGTGGCGGTCGCAAAAAAAAAAATTGTAAATTGTAAACTGTGGGGTTGAACATCCCGAAGCGACAGCTGGGTTATGAGGGGCGCCATAGTGCAGGGCTCGGGATTTATTTATTATTTCTGGGGTTCTTTAACGTGCGCCGACATCGCACATCACGCGGGCGTTTTTGTATTTCACCTCCGTCGAAAGACGGCCGTCGCTGGCGGCTTGAAACCGCGACCTTGGAATCATCAGTCGAACGCCAAAGCCACTGAGCCACCGCAGGTTTGGGCCCATTCAGTGTTCACTCACTCTATGGGATACTCGGGGTTTACCACCTTGTCGGAATATTATTGAATGTTAAAGTAACCGTCCTGTATTCCCGACAGTTCATTTTCACCTACAACAAAATGCTGCGCAGTGACGTCAACAATTACTGCGTCCTCTGCGCACTTTAGCCCAATAGAGGAGGCTCGGCGTCGCCTGCGTTTAAAATATGCTCAAACACCTCTTCTTCTTGTGGCCGGCCTAAGGATTAGCGCCAATGTGATACAAAAAAGAAATTGCCCGGCCTTTCACCCCGAAGCAATACTTTGCTGCGGGCTAATTGGTTCATAATTGTAGAGGATTCTGAAGACGGCGCAGAGGGGATCTGGGCATAGAATACTTACAGTCACGAAACCAACCTGTCCAATCCAGGGTTTTGCTTGAGAATATTTCCTCTACACTGGGCCCTTTCCCATTTCAAAGCTTCCGCGCTGACCCTACCAGCCGGTGCCATGTGCCTTCTTTCTCCCTCGTCGTATGCGCCTTCAGAATTCTTTCAGCATCCTCTGTGGCCAGGAACGGAGGTATCGATAACTCCCAGAATCCTCCTTTTAGGGGGCAGGGATTTTTTAATGCGAGAGCAGTATTTAGCTACTTCATCCAGATTTCGCTATTTGTCCATCTGTCCTCGTTGCTCCGCGCGCATACCCAACGCGTCGGGTCAGTCGGTGCGCCTTCGAGCGCTCTTCGCAGCTGGATTGACCGGAGCGCCGCGCGCATGCGCAGTGTGTCTGATCGCATCGCCGGCGCTACACTCTCAACAGAAAAGAGTAAAAAAGGGAGTAAAGTTGTCCTCTATCACACACTCTGTAGAAAAAGGAGTGTGCTGGAGGACAGCTTACTCCCATATAGGTGTATTTGTGCTTGGAGTATACGGCGCTCGCTTGCCGGTCGGTGCGCTGCTGCCGTACATATCTTGAGGCACTCGTGTCAGACGAGATGGGGCCTCGGTAAGCGACCACCGCTCATAGAAGAGGTGCTCCTTGAAAGAAAACGACGACGTGCAGCTGCCGAGCACCGCCGATACGCAGCGAAGCAGGACTATGCAAAGCAAAGGCGCCTTGATCAGATGCGCGAATCCGTCATACGCAGTGCTGGTGCTGTAATGTCCTTCTATGACACCTCAAAGGACACAGCAGGCCTGTTTGCATAAACTGGATAGAGTCGGGTCGAGTTTGCTTGTCGGGTTCATGTAAACGCTGTCGGGTCGAGTAAAATAAGCGGCAGAGCGAGTTAACTCGCCTGCAGGGGGTAGGTTATCTCGCTTGACCCGCCTTTCTGAAAGCATGGAGTAGAAGAGTAGGGTTAGCGGGAGGGAAGAGAATAAATGCTAACCTGCTTTTCTCCTGCGCCGTCGCGCCTCCGAGACAGCCGTGAGGTGCCGCCATCTTGGAGGCTGCCACTGCCCTCTCCCGCTTGCGCTGTTTGACGCTTGATGTCGCTGCAGTTGAAGCGGTCTCGACTCGCTAAGATCGAGTTCATGTAAACACGCAGTCGCCGAGTTGGGCTGACCTTGCTCAACTCGATCCCCTGACTCGAACCGCCGCTGTAGGGTTCATGTAAATGCCGCTAGAGACGCCAGTGATCATAACGGGGGATTTTAACGTGGACATTTCAAGCGCAGTAAACCGGAGTACTCGCAAAACATGAAGGAGCTGGCCTTTAACGTGGCACTAAACAAAACAGACGTAGTGCCAAAACACCACATGACAGTGTCATTGACTTCAAAATACGTTTCCTACTTCAATTCACACAGACCGTCAGTCAATACTAGGAACCAGCCATGAAGACGACAACAACGTCGAGAGTATGGATTAATAAAGTTTACTCAAGCTCAACAAATTGCGTGGTTGCGTTCATAGCGAGTTGCGTCGTGGGTACCATGACGAATGCTCTCGCACTTTATTCAGCGTAGTGGTTGCTGCAAAATTCCAACGCGATAACATTAAAAACCTCATCAGAAAAAAAAACTGTGCTGTCAGTCATAAGATTCGTCTATTGGCTGGAGAGAAATTATGGCACCAGTCCGGATAATGTACATTAGCTTAGCAAAGTGACGTCGCAAAGCCGGAAGTAAAATTACTTCCAGTAAAGGCACCAGTAGCTTCTCTTGTTATCGCGTTGTTAACATCTAAGGTAATTAAGTATCCCTGTGTTTTTATTTTCGACAAGTGTTCTCAAAGTGTGGCATGCGTGAGCGGCAATTCAAGACCAACAACTTCTGCAGAGTACACACTCAAGACCCACCTGCCTATCTTGTTGCTCTGCCGTGGAGCTCTCGTGAGGCGGCGGACTTCTGAAGCCCAAAAGGCAGAAGCTGTTCGCGATAAGATTAATAGTTGCTCGCGCCGTGATATGTCTCCTCGTGCGCGTAAGCGAGCGCGACGGCACCTCTTTGGTTGCCGAGGTCGTGCATGCACCCAAAATTTCGTAATGCGTTGCCAATATCCGGAGACCTCACCGCGCGCTGAACCTTGCCATTTCGTCTCCACGATGAGAAGGAACAGGCGTGCGTATCCCGTTACTCCGGGTAAGAAACCTAGTTTTATTTCCATCATCTAATATTGCTGCATCTGCATCTAGAGGCCCGTGTACTGTGCGATGTCAGAGCACGTTAAAGAACCCCAGGTGGTCGAAATTTCCGGAGCCCTCCACTACGGAGTCCCTCATAGCCTGAGTCGCTTTGGGACGTTCATAAACCTAACCTAACCTAACCTAACCTAACCTAACCTAACCTAACCTAACCTAACCTAACCTAACCTAACCTAGTGCGCTTGTCTACTGAGGTGAAGGACTCGGGTTTAATCCCGGCCGCGGCGGCCGCGTTTGTATGGAGATGAAACGCTCAAGGCACCCATGTGCTGTGCAGTGTCAGTACCGGTTAAAAATCCCCGGGTGGTCGAAATTATCCTGGAGCCATCCACTACGACACTTCTTTCTTTCTATCTTTCTTCTTTCGCTTCCACCTTCGTCACTGCCCTTACGGCTGGGTTGTACACCGAGAAGTGCGACAGTCACTGCGCTTTTTCCTTTCTTCAAACCAATCTTCCCTTTCATTTTCTACATTCATATACAGTGACTAGATACTTCAGGAAGGCATCCTGTCCTTCTTTTAACGGGAATCAGAGGACGCGTCTCTGACTAGGTTATCTCCATCTACGTGAACCGCGAATTTTCTTCACGTCTTCTTTCGCTGCCAGTGTAGTCAGAAAGGGGGTAGGGGGGGAGGGTGGCGGATGGCTGTCACGAAGGGAGACAGGCACGCCTTTTAGCCTCAGCACGGTAGCCTATATAACGCATGCAACGGTGCGTGGGCCGTTTCCTGCCTGTCCTCTCTCTAGCTGCAGTGTTTTGCATGCTAAGCGGCGGAAGGCCGGATCCTGTCTCGTATACTACTTAGACCTTCTAACCTGGTAAGGTTGACATTCAGAAAGAAAGCAGAGAGTCGTTGCGCGTAACGAGAGAAGTCGCGCCCTGCTGCCGACGGGAAGTATGGGTGTATGCACGTGCACGTAAAGACGTTCTCGCCGCCGGTATACCACTTATGTGCTCCTTGAAGAAGAACCACTGCGAGCGCCTGCGTGAGTATGTTCCTGCTGAGCAGGAGCGCTTTCTAATTTTTTTTTTGTTTTTTCGACAAACACACTGGAATGGTGCTTGAAGAGTGGTACCCCTTGACACGTAGCCCTTAACCAAACGGAGTTTGGTCCGAGAACGATATGTCTTGTCTACCTGTTCGCAGGGGCGACAGCTACAGAAATACCCGCAGCCATTTTGTCGCTTCATTGTAGTTGCGCTACCACGGGAGCACTCAAAGATATTCTATCATTTTCGCTACGTCGGCTTCCGTGACGGATCGCCGCGTGTGAACTGTGTGGGAAAATATGTTTCGAACTGCAGGGCTTGGTACCTGTGCAAAATTTATGTTATTTGCCGTTTAAGTAAACTTCCGCAGGCAACGATTGAGGCTTGTCAAAGCAGCTCGTCTGGCCGTAAAAATTGCGAGGACACTTTGGCAACTAAAGTGTTGAGAGGCCAAAGCCGAGGACACTATGCCGTGACGACTTCCGGTGGATGTGACGTCACATCGTTCCCATGTCTATATCTATACCCAAATTATACATCTTTCGGGGATCTTAAGTACTAATTACGCGTAATTACGCATTTTTCCATCTTATGTGACACAAATTCGACGTTTTTCCGACCATTCTGTGAAAATTTTCACTATGCCGTGACGACTTCATGCGGATGTGACGTCACGCCGTTCCCGTGGCTATATCGACGTCCGCGCTATTTGAACGCAATTTCGACATTCTTGCCTATAATTAATTAACTAAATAGTCTACAGTCATCAAACTTGGCTTCTAGACTTATTTTTTTCCTCCTCTATCTGAAGCAACCATTGGTTTTCTTCTATCTTTAGTTCCCGAGTTAAACGCGTGTGACACGCTTTGCTAACGGACGACAGTATGAGCCATTAAAGGCTTTCGCCTTAAAATGTTCAATTTGCATTTCGTTGTGTTTATTTGAAGCCAATGTAGCGCGCTCCGGCACTTCTTTTAGTTGAAAACCGCAGAAAAAGGAAAGAAGAAATGAAAAAGAAAACTATGGGAGTTGTGCTTCACCGTCGTCTTTAAA
The DNA here is from genome assembly GCF_055824585.1 of Amblyomma mixtum. Lineage (NCBI taxonomy): Eukaryota > Metazoa > Arthropoda > Arachnida > Ixodida > Ixodidae > Amblyomma > Amblyomma mixtum. The sequence continues at coordinate 24,464,018 of NC_143018.1, forward strand.
TAATTAAAAAAATAAAAACGAAAACGCTGCGTTTCGTCTGCTGTATACGCTGAGCACACACATGCCACAGCGCCCTCTGGAATCGTATTATATCCTGTGAAAAAAAAAAAAAAAAACGTTGTGAAGGTGCAGGCATGTCACTACTTAGACTGAAGATCGTTTGTACGAGAGCTAGTACGTGCTGACGAATGTGTGCACTGGCGCCGTTTATTGCAGACAGTCGCGAATAGAACATTGCACTGCATTGCTGCTGAGAGTCGCAACACCGTGCTCTGTCTTGTCAGTACGAAGAGACGGAACAGCACGAAAAAAAAGAAACAGGCGGGATCGATAGTTCGAGCTCTTAAAGCAAGCCAGAAAAAAACAGCCACTCGGAGAGACACCGGTTTGCACTTTCGTCTCCTGCAATCCTGGAGAGTACCTTTCAGTCGCAACAAGTGTTCCTTTTGTTTACCTTTTGTATTCGTTTTTTACAACGGCCTTTCTTTTACACCCTGGATCGCATGTTTTTGAACTGTGCGTTCGATTCTTCGTATCAGCGTTTGTGCATCGCTCGAATTCAATTGGCTTCAATTCGACTTAATTATTACTTTATTGAAATGGGATGACTTTATGTACATTTTATGACGCAGATTCTTTCGTGCTTGGGCTCTCACCTTTATATTACCTTCGCAATGATGGCTTTTTGGGGTGCTCTGAACAAAAAAAAATATAGCTAACTAAATGTATATATTGAATTCAATGTAACTGAGTTGAATTCAGTTCACCAACGTGTTCGTTAAGCCTTCCATGAAACGCCATCAGAATGAGGGCTTTTTGAGATGTTCTGCAGCATGTCCATTAAGTCCGCCCATGTAATGCCCTCGAAATTATGGCCTTTGGGTGTGCTGCGAATAAAAAGTGGATATAATAATGAATAACTTGAAATGAATTCAATTGAACCGAGGCGAATTCAATTTCATTTCATTTATGGGGGTTTAACGTCCCAAAGCGACTCGGGCTATGAGGGACGCCGTAGTGAAGGGCTCCGGAAATTTCGACCACCTGGGGTTCTTTAACGTGCACTGACATCGCACAGCACACGGGACTCTAGAATTTCGCCTCTGTCGAAATTCGACTGCGGCGGCCGGGATCGAACCCGCGTCTTTCGGGTCAGCAGCCGAGTGCCATAACCACTGAGCCACCGCGGCCGACGCGAATTCAATTCAACAGCATGTCCGCTAAGCCTACCTATGCAATACCCTCAGATTTACGTCAGTTTGTTGGTGCCCGGGATGAATAAATGAAGTGAAATGAACGAAATTGAATTCGGTTAAATTAAGTAACATGCCCGTTAGCATTGCGCACGGCGAAGCAGTCCTCGGACATGCTTGCCGCAAATTTCGCCCGGCGAGGGAGGCAATAGGCTGCAACTTTTGGCTTTGTTCACCGCGCGCTTGGCTTCCTCCTAATGCGAGCGAGCCAGAAAGAGCCCTTTCTCGCTGCATTCCGAGGGAAACATATGTGCGTCGCTCGCCGCGCGTCACGAATGTGGAAACCCGATACGGATGCAGCGCGGAACTTGTCGCCCGTCAGCGCTGGGCGCGCGAATGTTTTCGCCTGCTTCTTTTAGCGCAGTTGCAGCAGTTGTGGGGCTGCGTACGTTCGCATTATGCGTGCGCGCTGATGCTTACGGCGGGGTGTAAACACTGTCTGGTAATCAGCGTTTTTCCAGCTTTCTTTCACCAGGCGGCAAATAATGGGCAATTAGCCATTACAAAGGCCTCTTCCCCGACGTTTTCCTCTAGTTATGTTTCGTCATGGTATTAGGTGTCCTTTCATTTTAGTTATATGTATTAAATGCGTTGACTTCTCAAAGATATTTTTCTGTAGCCCCTCTTCATGTAATGCCTGACTTGTGAGGCCCTTAAAATATGCACATAAATAAATAAATGAACGAATAAATAAATAAATAAATAAACCTACAAACAAACAAATAAATAAACCGCATCTAGCACGACTAATTAATAAATGCGATTCTAATGAGTCAGAACTGTAAACATTCTTCGACAGGGGCCTTTGTTTTGACCCGTTTAAGAGCTGGCGGAATCGGCGTTTGAAATTCTTGGGCCAAAGTAGCATTTGCAAATTAGAATTCAAAATTTTTTAAAAAAGTTTCACATCGTTGCATTACCAAAAGTTTCCTATAGTTGAAAATGTCAGCTCATCTATATCACGTTTTGGAGATTTTGCAGACCAAGCATCGATATTCCACCTCTGCGAAAGCTGAAATATTGCCGCGAAGCATTGAACTCCACGGTGATGCACGGGCGTGAGAAATATGACTCCTTTTTTAAGTTAACGTGCCTTTTCAACTGCGCCCTGCTTTTGATGTAGCCTTCCATTTTTGAGTACTGGAATGGGGATTTTTCCAGTCTTCCCTCGTGGTAACTGTTTGTTTCAAACAGGGATTAGCGATATTACGTTGAAATGAAAACTCGGGAAACCCTGTTTCAAAGGCACACATCACTTCTTGGTGTAATCATCGTTAACGGGAAATCACATGATCAGCCAGCGCAGTATAGGCGTGCACACCGTCGTAGAAGAATGAGGGCTGCTGTTGACAGCAGCAACGGTACCCTACACTGTGGCTGTTTTCTACAAACGCGATAACGTACCCTTGAGACGTTTACTTATCCCGGGGAAGCAACCACGAGCAATGGCGCTAGGTCTGGGCACCCCACAAGGGCTTATAGCCCTTGTGGGGTGCCATTAGTATATGCGGAGCTGAGCCGCAAGGATCAGCCTTTGTTAAAAGTGTCCGGACCACAGGGCCCGCTCCTAGCCATCAAGCAGCACACTTACCGGAGCCACAGATGTTCGAATCCCTGGAGAATGAACAGACCTGTCATCCTCACTCCTAGAGGGCTCTGGATTTTTACGATTCCGTCAATCTCGTGCGGGACGACTCGACAGCAAACTCGTGGCCCGGACACTTTTGACGAATGCTGTACATGTGGGCTAGGGAGCGGAAACTGTCAAGAAGGCACCGTCTTCCGGTCACGTGGTTTAAGCGGGCCTTTTGCACATTCAGGAGCTGGGGAGGTCGGGGTTAATCTGCGGTACAGTCTAACCTCGTTATACAAAAACGGTTTATAATGAAATATTGCATGTAACGAAGGAATGATGATTTCCCCTTGGAAGCTGGTCATCACGGGCTATAACGAAACTGCGGCTATAACGAAGTAATCGTCGGGATCCCTTCAACTTCGTTATATCGAGGTTCAGCTGTACAGCAATCTCTGAGTCTTCGCCACTGTGGAACGGCAAAAAGTCCGGGAGTCTTACTTTTTTTTTTTGGGGGGGGGGGGGGGGGGAGGGGGAGGGGAGGTTGTGGAAAAAATTCCGTTCCGGGGGGGATTCGGACCTCGCAGACCCTTCATCCTCGCCTCGCCGGCTGGCTGGCGCTCGGCGTCCTCCCGGGGGAGGCCTCTGCGGGTCTAAATATACGGCTTGCCGCCTTCGCCGCACGCGGTGCCATTTCGGGCAGCTCGTCGACGCTGGCGACACGCGGCGAGACGGCGACACCGATCGGGCGCTCGCGCGGGGCGCGTCGCTCCGCGGCGTCGATGGACGGACGGGCTCGCCGGGAGATCGCGCAGGAGTCCCGATCACCTCACGGCGCGGCGTTCGCTTTTTTCTCGCTGCTAGAACGACGTCGGCCCACCGGTGAATGGCAGTGGGTGGCTCTCCTTCGTCAGCGACAGTGCTTGGGAAGCTCGCTGAGCTGAAGCGGCGAGACCGGACTGTGCGCGTGGTGCGATGTGTCTGGGGAAGGCTATTCACAGCGTTTTATAACTGGACTCCGAAGAGCTAACCAGCTATTTTCGTGACGTCATAAATGTATTCGTGAGTGTTTGGATCATTTCCTAGCTGGACTGTAGCAAACGAAGCAGGTCTTTTCGTGGGGCCAACGAAGTGCCGGTGAGTGTTTGGACCGCTTCCTAACTGGACTGTGGCGGGCAACTCTTTTCTTGGGGTCTACTGACCATTCACGAGTGGCTGGACTTGTTCCTAACTGGGCTGTAGCAAGCGAAGTAGCTCCATTTGAGAGTCAGCAGACTAGTCGTGAGTGTTCAGAGGCAACCTTCCGTTCTTGGCGATGTGGTTAGTTGCGATCTACGTTCGGATAGCGACATTATGATAGAGAGTACATCATGGGCATTCGACCAATGGTTACTTCATTCTTACTCCATTAGCATGCTTAACATCCACACCTCTTTGCCTTTCTTCTGAACAGTTTTTAGCTGCACGAGTAATATCGATCACAAATGATTACGCTAATAAAACTAAGAGATAAATAAAAGTGAAAAATAATTTATTTTATTCAATACTGCCAGCCTCCATTTGGTGGCCAAGGCAGGAGTGGTACAAGGGTACATCGTACATCGCGACAAAACAAAGCAAGTAAAAATGCGAATAAAGAAGCAAAAGCTAACACACAGGGTTTTATAGAAAGACAAAGAGCAAGGTTAAATGCACTCGGTTACCCAAACATACAAAAGAAAGCAAACAAAAGAGCATGAATGAATACACTGCGCTTAAAATGACGATATGACAGCAGATAAAAAAGACTTCTGATCTGTCAAACGGACCACGTCACACGGAAGCCCGTTCCATTCCAATATCGTTCTTGGAAAAAAAGAAAACTGATACGCTTTCGTTCGGCACCGTGGCACCATGATTGTCAAATTGTGTTTATTGCGCGTTGGTCGTGAAGTGTTGTATGATGTAATAGAATTGAAATGATTTTCTGCTCAAAAATTTCGGTTCTGTGTAAACTGACTCTTGCATTTCGTATGACGGCTACTTGTGCGTTCCGATGCAGCGCTTTGAATCGGCTCGTCCAGCTGTTGGCAGGTGGATGAATGATATCTCCTAGAGCTGCGCTCCTTAATTGTCCGCCAAGCCGTCGATATGCCTCGTGCCTTGACATTTAACTCACGTTCCGCTGCTATCAGTCGATGCTTGAGGGTAGGCTGCCCTGTTGACGTCTCACTCTGTCGGTATTCAGTCAATTATGTAGCTCTTTAAGTGATTGAGGGCAGTCACATCTGGAGCGGCATAGCAAGTTCGTCTCTGCAATGCGCGGAACTGTTTAACGGGAAAGAAAAATGCGGTTTCACGGCGAACTTTGAGTTTCACGTTCACTTTTAGGCAGTTGAACCCTGTTTCCCCGAGCACTGCTGTTTGTTCCTAAGGTTAGCTTCTAGTGGTCGCAGGTTTATCTGGAACACAGCTGGTTCGATTAAGTTCTTCTTAACGCGTGCCGAAAACTGGCCGCACACTTTCGCATCGAGATCCGCTGATTATCTTCCTGGCGTTAAGCAACGTATCTCATCGGACTGAGAGTTGTTATTCCAGCTCTTTGGTGAATTTCCCTTGTTTTGTGTAGACGCAAGCAATCAGATGCCACGACTGGGGGCTGAGGTTGTAGCGTGAAAGTGCCTCTGTGTGTTTGTTAAGCGGCCTCTCACGTTTCACTCGCACTAAACCGTCTTGCTGGTACGCGAGATCCATTATTTATGTGGCCTGATTACCGGACGCATCGTTCTGGGCTGTGGAGGTTACCGGAGGCCGAAAGTGCAAAGTCATGTGTCTTCTCGCACCTTTATACATGCATGCTAAACAGTCTGTTAGCATGAGACGCCGACCACTGTAAAGGCATGGATTGGATTAGATTGGATTATTGGGGTTTAACGTCCCAAAGCAACTCAGGCTATGAGGGACGCCGTAGTGAAGGGCTCCCTGAATTTCGACCACCTGGGGTTCTTTAACGTGCATCGACATCGCACAGTACACGGGCCTCTGGAACTTCGCCTCCATCGAAATTCGGCCACCGCGGCCGGCATCGAACCCGCGTCTTTCATGTCAGCAGCCGAGCGCCGTAACCACTGAGCCACCGCGGCTGGGGATAAAGGCATGTCTCCATGTCTCCATGTCTCCGGGCTATTTGGTGCAGTTCCGTTTGGGTGGGCCAGCTTGAACATTGGGACAAGGACGTAGAGAGGTAAACAGGACACATCACTGTTTGTGTCGCAATATTCCTACTGTTCAATGTTCCCGTGTCCCAGTGTTCAAGCTGGCTCACTCAGGCGGAGCCCATCAGTTATGTGGCCCGGCTGCCGTCTAGTAAAGACGGAATGCTGTATACTGGAATATAAAGAGTACTGGATGCCGGAAGTGACGTATGTAGAGTTGAGAGTTTGTATTCTTTAATCCTCCGCTTGTTTTCATATCTCGGTTCAACTGCGCAAGTCTCGGATGACGTCTGCAGATTTACCAGGTTATGTTGCACGAACGAGTCACAGTGTTGACTGAGAGCAGTGCCCACAGCGCTGAAGGCAGTGCAGGCATCCGCAGCTCGCAGTGACGCCAAAGGCGGCGGCCGAGAGGGGAAAGAGCCTTGACTCGGTTGTGATTCCTGGCACGTACGACAGACACGGGACCCGACTAGAGGTTAGCGAGGGCCAGTCTAGAGGGGGTTGGCAAACAGCCCACTTCTTCCGACAGGGCCACGGCACCTATAGGGGGGGGGGGGGGGGGGGGGGGTTGATCCACGTTTAGTAATGCGCGACCGCCTTTAACGCCCCTTTGAGCAGGCCGCTCCAAGATGTGGTGCGAAAGAGAGCAAAAAGAAAGTCGTGGCGCATGCTTGGACCGATGCCTTAAAAGAGACCTCAAGGCGACACCGCTAGCTGGTATGTAGTAAAAAAAAAAAAAAGACGTTTGTTTCGCTGCTGTTGAAGGCCATCCTCGCTCGATTTCGTGCGTCAATGTTACGTAATAATTTTGTGGAGTACCGTTTTCTTGAAGCACTTTAGTGCCGCATGAAATAGGGCTACAGCTGAATCTGACGAGCCGTCGTTTTTTGCTCTCGTGGTCGACTCTTCAACCAAAATAAGTTGGAGCTGGCGTTTCGGCGGGGTGTTACGGAATTTAAGATTTGTTTGTTTTTGCAAACCATATCTTTCAACCTGTTTGTTCCACAGCAGTGCAGCTATATTACTTATTTCTTTTTAAATATGCATGGTTCCTTCAAAAACAGGGAGGTAAAAGGCTGCCCTGTTTTTTCTGTACTTCTTTACGTTGTCGTATTCGTTAGCACATAGTCTTTAGCGTTCATGTGCAGGCTTTTAATTTAATTCACGGTTGAATTTTTCAGTACTAAAATATACGTCGATTTTTCAGCAAAGCTAGAGGTTAATTTCCGCCTTTCAACTGTATTTTGTGCATCCTTCTTTATTCTTAGGCCCTGTTAACCTCTTCACAAGCGCTACTAAAGCGAATGAATGAATGAATGAATGAATGAATGAATGAATGAATGAATGAATGAATGAATGAATGAATGAATGAATGAATGAATGAATGAATGAATGAATGAATGAATGAATGAATGAATGAATGAGCGTGATAACCTGCCCAAAAACAATTTCTGTCAGGGCCCGCCACTGTGGTTTAGTGGGCATTGCCAGGTTTAGTGGCTATTGGCAGTGGCTATTGGCAGTGGCTATTGCCAGGTTTGGTGCTGATCTGATGCCAGATCAAGTTTTGAGCAGACAGTGATAAGATGGACACATTAGGGTGTATATACTAAAGAAAAAAAAACAGGCTTTGAAACCAAGGAAAGCATGCATGAAGACGATTTTTCAGTTCATTTCCTTCTCCGTTCAACGCAGCCATTAAGAAAGCGCCATTCCCATATTCTTTCCTTAGTTTTAAACACTGCCGGCTTCTCTCGCATATAGTTTACCAGGCTGAGGTTATTTCACGTGGAGTCTTTCTGACCGATCTGCGTGCTTCGCTGGGTTCTCCCCATTCGCAGGACGGCCGTGTGTTCCGAGCATGCGGGGAGGAGGGGCGGAGGATACCGGCGTCTCTCCGGCGGACGGGGCCGCCTCTCGACGCCTCACCCGCTGGACGATGCTGCTGCGTCAGCGGTCGTCGCAGTCCGGGAGCTTCGAGTCTGAGTCGCCCACACGCCGCTGCTCCATAGCGTCCAGCGCCAGCGCACACGCCTCGGGTGAGCCCCATGTCGACGCACGCATAGAGGAGAAATACCTTAGCTCAACTGGAAGAATTTTGAGAGCACCTCATTCCTTTTCAACTCTCCGCCTGTCTTGAAAAGAACACGGCTATCGGTGTTTTGCACTTACCGGTATTCCAGCGTTGTTTTAGTGCGAAAGCACTATACACGGTCTCAACCGAGAATCTTGCGTGAAGCTCGGAGTAGCTCGGGTGAGCTCGGGTTAGTTCGGAGGAGCGTCGTGCAAGCTGCAGCCAATGGGAGGAAGCTCGGGTTAGTTCGGAGGAGCGTCGCGCCATCTGCAGCCAATGGGAGGACGGCGTCGCGTCTGCTGCCGCCGAGTGGAGAAAGGGTGTGAAGACGAAGAGCGAGAAACGCGGTGGCGAGCACATGCGGGTGCCAGTAAGAAGAGAAGAATGAACACATGCTTTCGCGCGCCTACTCTACGTTAAAGGTCTACAACTTTTTTTTTATTTATTGAACGTAGGCCCAGGTTCGTCCTTCCAATTCATATTCCTACGAATTTAGACGGCGAGTAGATGCACAAGGCACTGTCTGAACAAAAAGCTTGTTCTCACTGCGCTGTTAGTGTTGACGTTGATTACATTATCTGGTGAGAGCTTTCCTCCGGGTCAATGGAAAAGTTAGTCAGAATTAGTGGGAAGCTTTTTGTATATTTCAATGTGCATGTTTCGCGGGCAACAGTAGGTAGCAAGCATTTTCTTCTATTATTAATAGTGAAAGGAGGAAAGATACGGTAGTGTGCAAAAAGCGACGAGTGGTACCACGACATCAGTGGCGTGCGTGTGGCAAAGAGTGGGGCATGGTTCGATCTTGCGCTTCGGCACTTAACGCTGGAGCAGCGTTGGCCTTTCGACGACTGGCGGAGGGAATTGACTGGGATGCGAAATCGTTACGAGCTAGAAGCAGTAGTGGGTCTAGTCCGCAATACTGTTAAAGCAGCGCATTGGGGCCGGAACAGGAGAGTGGAAGTGCTTAAACATGGTCTCCATGTTTGTGCAGTCCTGTTTTTCGGAAATCGGCGCATTACTCCTACCCTAGAACAGAAGTGGCATAGGCGAGCCTTCTCGCAAGGTAAATTGGCTGCAGTCACCGCGCTTCGCACGGAAGGTCACAGCAAATAAGGGGGTTTGGGTCACGTCGCTCTAGTAAGTACCGCTCGGGATGTCCAAAAGAATAGGTTCTTGTGTCTGATAATATTCGCTACTATGAAGCACGTGAAGCACGTATCGTGATACATGTTCTTGAGCTCACGACTTTATGGCCGCGGTACCGTATCCGTACTTTCTTCTGCGCGCATCCTTGTAACGCATGCAAAGAAAGACAGGGGGCACAGATATCCGTTGGTGGGGGAGCAGGGAGGAGTAGTCTTTCAGTGCGCTTGCGACCGCGTCTTTGAAGTTCTGCGTGAGTACTTGTGACGTGTTATGTTTAGTGCCACTGCATAACAGTTAACTCTTTGTGTGCGCTATCTTTGCATGCGTTTTATCACCTGTTATGTCCACACTTTACGTCTTTACATTTCTGTGACAGGGAGTAGCTGGCGATAATAAGATATTCATACTTCTAACATATTCATATTGCTAAAATATGACCGCGATTGTAATTATCCCAGTAATTTATACCACGTGATCAATAACAATTCCTGCGTCACGTTTCACGCGACACTCTGCAGGCGTCTGCGGAAGCGAGGCCGTCCAACTGGTTGCATACACCAGGAGAAGCAGCCTGGTACTACTCTCCGCCATGGGGGACTGCGCCGGCGTTCAGGTGAGAGGCTCAAGTGCCCGCGAGAAACTCATTCGTTCACTCATTTGGACGAACGCAGCAGAGACGTGCATTGATTCTGAATTACACTGTTGTTCTTTATGCGCCCCATTGTTATCTTCCAGACCTCCGAAGTTCCACACAAGCAGCATTGTTTAACGTGACAAAGGCCATGCAAAATACTATAACAACGCGCGTCAGAGCTCTATTTGTATAACGATCAAGTATTAATACAAGCATTTTTTTACTGCTCTTCATTGTGTTTATATTTAAGCAAGTGTTCAACGTATGGGAAGCGGATGTTGCGGCAACATGTTAAAGGAAACATATATGAACGCTCAGAGCCTGTGATTACTGCATAAATATTAGTTAGAGGTATAGATAGATAGATACAGAGAGAGGGGAAAGGCAGGGATGTTAACCAGAAAGGATTCCGGTTGGCTACCCGGCACTGGGGAAGGGAATGAGGGAATTAAAGAGGGAAGAGAGAAGGAACGGGAAAGGGAGAGGCTTAATTTTTTCTTTTTCTTGATAGGCCTTCTGTGCTCGAATCACACCGGCCCGCTACTCCCCACTTAAACGCAGAAATAACCATGAGTTCGTTCTGGTCTGCAAACTGAGTGTTTTCTTTCATATATTCCAGCTACCTGAATACGTTCATATCAAAAGGTTGCAGAATTTCGTTTCCTACCGCGAAACTTCTTTATTCGGCTTCCCTTCCTCTTCCTCCTCCTCCTTTCCCCCCGGCCTTCCCTCTCCCTTCCCACAGGGAGTGGCCAATGCCCAGGACGCGGCTGACGTCCCCGACAGTTCCACCGCGGTGACAGAAGCCGTCGCGTCCGGCGACCGCGGCGGGGCCCCATTCGAGCGCTTCCTGGAAGAAGCGCGCCTACGCTGCGCCAGCGCCACCGAGGACCAGCTGGCGGACTTCGTCAAGAAGAACCGCGACAGCTTCGCCCGGCTGCTGCGCATCGAGTCCTGCCGGCTCAAGGCCACCGGCGGCCCCGGAACGGGAACCTCGGGCCCCAGCAGCGACCGCGACTCGGGCGTCTTCACGGAACCCGAGGCAGCGGCCGCCAACGGCGTTGGGCATCCCTGCTGGCCGACGGGGGCGGCGCCTGCGGCGTCCTCGAGCGAGGGTGACCTCAGGGAGGCCCTGAGCAGGAACCCGGAACCGGATGCCCTGTCCATGGGCTCCGCGGACTTGCGCGCCCTCCTCAGGGCTTGTCCCTTCTGGGAGAGGTGAGCGCGCTGGAGTTGGCGCGATACCCTGTACACCACCAATGAGTGTTACAACAAGTGGCTTTCAGTTATATCTGTAGCAAACTACGTTACATAAAGTGTCAAGGAATTATGCTTTCCTTGTTACATCTGTAACTTCGTAACAGGCCGTACCCTATACACTACCTGATGAATGTTACAACAAGTGGCTTTAAGGAGCACTCACGTTCATAAACGTATTCGTATGCATCGTACACTTTGCATCGGTATGCCGAAAAATTTGGAAAGCATTTGTGTCTCTTAATCACGACAGAGTTTATGCGCAAACGGTCGTGACTAGCAGGACCCACATCTGGAAAGGTGATTGCACATCTTCGTACGTTAGACCTGACGGAGCCCATGCACCCGTTAGGCATGTGGATGAGCGAGACAATAGACCTTCTTCTGGCCACTGACCAGTAAGGAACCAGTCTTAACTATGAGTAATTTCCTGAACTCTGTGCCAGGTTCGGAACGGACTACCTGCAGCTAACAAGAAAGCTGTCAGAGGCAAAAACTAAACCAAGGAAAGCAAGGCAGCTCAAACAGATATAGATTTGGTATCTGACAGCAGATATGGAGGAAAAAAAGATGTAATGTGCACACACGCGCATGGACTGCGACGCAGAGAATATCAACAATTTTTGTGATTCATTTCTTGTTATAACGCCGCATTGTTCTAGGCCTATCAAAACACCATAAAAACTGGTCCCAGGAAAAGAAATAAAGGTTTGACTCCTCGCAAGATCTCACGATCAGGTAACGTGCCACACGATGACGCTGCTGCAGGGAGAGACTGCCCTTGCCATGCCCACGCTGTGTTTCTGACCATTTCTTCGATAATATGTCCCCAACGGTAAAGTTTTTTTTCTCCGGATTGCAGAGTTCTGTCGGTAAAGAAATGTATAGTCTCCGCGATTTCGGTTTCGACTGTATTGTTACTACAGTTACGGTGCTGCTGCGAACCTCACATCGCTCTCACTGAAACTGCTCAAAATTGGTGTCATCTGTATTTATTCATTCGCAGGACCAGCGGCTCTTTCCTCAGCGACGCCGTCTCCGAGCCCCAGCTGAGGCCCAAGCCCCCGCGGCCCTTCTCCGAGTTCCCGACACCCCTCCAGAGGAGTGGCAATGGCACAGTGGGCGGCATCCCGAGCCGCATGAGCTCGTCCTTCCACTTCACGACCACCAGGACCCACTTCGAGTACTGTGGGGAGACCAACACCTACAGGTGGGGGACTATAGCATTATCACAACTTATATCACCGGGCGCGCGTTCCACGTTGTATGGGGATAGGAGGTAGTTAATCGTGCCTCGCGACGGTTGTTTTTTTCTTGGAATACACTCGTGATTTGGAAGATTAACAAGGTAAACATGCGGGACACGCGGATTAACAAGTAAACATATTGGGACCATATTGGGAAAAAAAAAAGGACAGAACCGTTTCAGATATACCAAAAAAGATTTTGTCGTTTTTTCTTTTTACGACAGATTTTTCTGTTGTTTTGTAGTATTTTTCTGTAGTACTGTTCTGTAGTCTGTAGCTCTGTAGTACGTTTCTGTGTTAACTACACAAAATTCTGTGGTCACTATAACAAATTCTGTTTTACTCCTAGTTTTTGGTCAAAAAGATCAAAGATAATCTGTTGTGGGTGCAGATTGTGTTTTTCAACTGGGATACGCTTTAAACATAAAGGAGTAAAATGAAAGCAAGCTAGGGCACACCCTTTAAAGGGGAGGGCGCTATAGAGGGAAGATTACTGCCTTATTGCTCCCATATAGGCGTATTTGTATTCAGAGTGTAATACCCCTGCTACACGGGCGTTTCGAATGCCTTCCAACCGAACGTCATTCGACTCGACTGCCAAACGTGCGCTGCTACACGACGTTCTTGAACGGCATTCGGTTGGAATGACTTTCCAGTCGACGGCGCTCCACGAAGACATTCGAGATTTTGGAATGCCTTCGAAACGCGACACAGCCCGAACCAACCAATAGCCGTCGCCGCCGCCGTTGCTTCGCCCCGCCCACCGCCGCGCGACTGCTTTCGGCTCTGTGGCTGTTCATTTCGATACCCGCTACTCGCTTTTTTCTGCTGTTTGTTTAGCAAATAGTTCGTGTTCCGTCTAGGTGAGTGTTTGCAGATAATAGTACACCAATGAACATTTACCGCGTGTGCATGAAATTTCCCCAGGAGTGCGCCGATGAGGACGACTGCAGTCATACTGCTGTTTACATTGGTTTACATCGCTTCGTATGAACAGCTTGTGCTCGTTTGCAAGACACAAAACGAAATATGCGCTTTAGTTCTATTAAATAATCTCTTCTCTTCTGTACCGGTTGTACGCGTGCTTGTTTACGCAGTGCGACAATCTGTGGGAAGCGCCGACACGATCGCTCGCCTGAGAAACACTTGACAGCCGGGTTGTTGACATCGGATGATCGGCGCTTCTCGCTAATTTTCCCGGCTTACTCCAACATGCCCAGCACTTTATTTTAAACTACTTTATCCAGAAGTATGTTTGGTGACCGTTCGCGTTAACTGAAATGGCCTAACTTGTTAGTTACAAGCTAGCGACGGCGACGACTGCTGCTGGCCGTAAAGCACTGCTCGGCAGCTCGTGTCACACCGCCGCTTCCCGTTCATCGTATGCGCGTCCTGCGATGTAAGCAATAGTTGATTTCATGTCACTGTTGTCAAAACTACACTCGTTGACCATTTGCATTCGCTAAAACTTGTGAATTCATTCTTCACAACCACCGCAATCACCGATCCAACCCTGCGGACTCGCTAGGCCTAGTCGTCGCTGAAGGGAACGGAGTCGTCGTCGACTGAAATTAATTTGGCAAGTGGTTATCGCTATCGAGTGTCCAAGTGTGCACATGTGAAATATAGCCGTTCGTTTCGCTTATTTCCAATACGGATAATGTATAAGCGCGCATGTATTCGTACTGTCCCCTCATCAGCGTGTTTTCGCTCAGCCGCCGAACTCCCGAGGGCATATGAAGGCTGACCGTCCGCCGATCGGATTCGTCGGTGTCGTCTAGCCAAAAAACTTGTCCCACTACAATATTAAAGTGAACTGGATAGTTCACTATAATCACATGATGCTGTTCACCGTGATAGTGCCGCTGTCGGACTAGTGTGACCGTCGTCGTCGTTGTACACTGAAAACGAGCCGAGAATTTCGAATGCGTTTGGAAAGTGCCGTGTAGCACCGCGGGAGTCCGTCGAGTTCGAATGCCATTCCAAGTCTCGAATGCCATTCGACTCAGATGTCATTCGAAAGTACCCGTGTAGCACAGGTAGACAGAGAGCGACGCAAAGCGACACAAAACTCCCCTTCTCCCACGTCCTCTCACGCGTCAGGTTTCGCAACCAGGAGGTGAGCGCGAGTCTCGCGAGCAGCTACGAGAGCGTCTCCGAGAGCGAGGATGAAGAGGAGTCCCTGGATGACGACGACCATCACCGGTCGGCAGTCGCGCCCGTCGCCCGCAGCCCCTCCGCACCAACCGAGGTGAGGGTCAAGGAGCGGCGATTCTTCGGACGATGTTCATTGACTCACGCTGCGGACTTGGCTGCAGCCGGCGGGAGCAGCGGCGGGTCGCGTGGCCGATGAACTGCTGAGCACGGAGCGGACGTACGTGGACGTGCTGGCGCTGCTGGACCAGACGCTGGCCTTCCGGCTGGACCAGGAGAACCGCGCCCACTCCATGGTGCCGCAGGCCACGGTGGCCGCCATCTTCGCGCCGCTCAAGCCGCTCTTCAGGCTGCACCACGACTTCCTGCTGCCCAGGCTGCAGGAGAGGCTGGACGCCTGGTGGGTCTCATTATGGCGAAAGCCTTTAATGCCTCATCGTTGTAGACAGAAGGCTGTCAGCAGAAATTTGTCAGCAGAGGTGTCACGCTTTTGACGGGTGTCCGCCGAGATATTGTTGTTGTTTTAGCCTTCCTCCTCTATAATGGCACATACTCACATGGGGGGATTGAATTTCAATAGGTTATAGGCGCAAAAAAACAGACGAGACACATAGGAAGGTAACAGGACGAAGCGGTAACAGGCGCTTCGTCCTGTTACCTTCCTATGTGTCTCGTCTGTTTTTTTGCGCCTATAACCTATTCAAATATGAACCAAAACCAACTAGCCCCGCAGCAAGTGCTCTTAGGATTGAATTTCCTTTCCTTCTTCTTCTTCTTCTCCATATGAAAATGGCACATACCCACGCGGAGAGAGAGAAAGGAATTTTAATGAGGGAAAGGTGGAGAGGTCGGCCGGTGGTAACATGGCCCTGGCCTGCTACTCCACACAAGGGAAAGGGAAGGGGAGGAAAAGGAAAGTGCGAATGAAGGCTGATGATGGCATAATACAATGAGTTTCACGGGTGACGTCTACACACACACACACACACACCACACTGGCTGGCACTCGCATCGCGGTTAGTACACGCACATAAAACTCAAACTGGTGTCTGCAACACAAACACCGACACATGTCATTAACCATGTAGGTTGTGCACAGGCGGTCACAGACGAGTATCCAGGCCTGTTTCACACAAAAAGTTGAGCAGGGCCTTTATCACACGCCACCAATCAGAACATCTCGTCCTGGCGCCCAGAAGTACCCACGCGGGGGGATTGGCCAAGGTAAGGTGGTGATTGCCTAGGAGGTATATGTGCGGGAAATACAATTTTCGTTTTCTTCATTACGACTCTTCTTTCTCTTTCTTCTTTCACTCCGACTTCCTCCCTTCCTGTACGGTGCGGTTCGGGTGTCACCGAGATGACAGAGAATTACTGCTCCATTTCCGTTCTTCAAAAAGCGTTGCGTTCAAAGGGCAAGACATCGCGCCGAACGGGTGGTGGCGTTCCGTGGACTCCCTGGCAGCGCTACAACACGCTGTCGCGTTCCACTCCTAAAGGCGAAGCTTAAGCGTCATTAATTAACAGTTAATTAGTATTTAGTCATTGATAAATCATTAGACATTAATTAGCAATCAGTAATTACTTAGTAATTAGTCATTAATTATGTGTGACGCCATCCAGTGGCGACGTCACCAGTGCTTCAGAGGCAGTCAAAGTGGTGCGGGAAACGCTTTCGCCTCTACGCACTTTAGACTGTCAAAGTGCCCCCTGAATTTTTATGCCGGCCGCTTTCCTATCTATCCTGGCCACAGTAACATCCGATATAACAGTAGTTGGATTAAACTAAGCGGGAGCTGGGCTCAGACTATCTTCACATCTAGCTTCTATTTTAAGGACAATTCGGGAGTCAGTGGACACTGTTACCTTTCCTTGTAGCCTCGTAACTATTCTAGGGTCTACTTCCCTATCGCCGATTTTGATAATTACACTCTGACTCCTGCTATTATGGAGTTTGTTATAGAGTTTGTTATGGAGTGTTATAGAAGGTTCACCGGCGGATCCACCTCCGCTCTGTTCGCCGCAACCCGGACGACGTTAACCAGCGTCTTCCGTTAACGAGCATAGTTTCCTTGATCATAGAACGCTAAACTTTGTCTAGTAGAATTAAAAAATTAATGCTGCCAGATTGAAAAGATATTCCATGCTTAATTTCGAATGGTAAACGTTACAAAAATCTCGAAATGGCAGCAGGGATTTCGGTTTGTTGAGACCGGGCGGGTGTCATTGGGTGAACTGGTTAACACGATGTGCCAGAGGTGGGTAACCATTTCCTGCATTAAGCCCGCCATTTAACCATGTTCTATCCTCTACTTTATGGCCCGCTGTATCACTTATGTAGAAGTCCATTATATTTAATAACAAGCCGTACTAGAATAACATGACACTGTATGCCACTGTGCATATGTTCAAGTGAGTCTGTGAGCTTCAGGGCTGTTGTTCCTTTTGGAGATGTGCGAATGCGCGCTTGGTGGACCGCGCAGGGACCACGACCCTCGCATCGGGGACGTCATGAAGGACTTCGCGCCCTTCCTCAAGATGTACGCCGAGTACGTGAAGAACTTCGACCAGTCCGTCCAGCTGCTGGCCACCTGCTACGCCAAGCACCCGCGCTTCGCGGCCGTCGTGGACGAGATTCACGTAAGCAGACGTCGCGCCATAGCCTGACCCCCAGGGGGGGCACATGTCATATAGTGTCATGACTAGGATTAATAGTCATCATCATCATGATTGAGATGTGTCCTGTAGGAAGACCATGCGTAGCGCTCCCTTCAGCTGGTCCCGGATACCACGTGAGCTTACGCGTTCGGAACCCAGCTTTGTCTCTAGTAGTAGCAAAAGACCTTTAATCGACCATAATTTATAGGCCGAGCATGTCGACCGCCTGGGCGACCAGAAGTCGCTGTTCTTCTTCCCCTTCAGCACCAAGCCAGTCGAGCCAGGTGGTGATGGATAGAGAGGGTGGGGGGAAGGAACCCGACTGCTGAGCAGCCGGGCAATAGAAGAGGCAATGGGCCAGGTCCGCATAGATACAGGGGCAGTTAGGACAGGAAGGGTCCGACCGATAGCGATAGAGAAAAAGGTGGGACGGGGTGATAGCCTTGTCTCTATTGCACTCTACACCTATTCTTCGTCATAGCGAAGAGTACTATAGTCGTGGAGGCTGTAGGCAAGGCGGTCGTCAGACCAAATTCCACTCTGGTCACACTTGAGCCGGGTTGCTGTAACTGGCGCTCAGGTGTTGACTTGTGTCGACAGTCAGTACTGAGCATTCCGATAAACGATGCGGAGAAAAGAAAACAATTCGGAGAAAAATAAGGCTTGTTGATTTACTCAGCGCACTGAATGCATAGTCTGTAGCATAGCCTTACTATGGAGGCTGCTGTTCCGGCAAACAGCAATGCGGATTCTGAGAGAAGGCAAGCGTAGCAGGGGGCGGCGGAAAGTTAGGCGGGCGGATGAGATAAAGAAGTGTGCGGGGATACGGTGGCCGCAACTGACAAAGGAAGGGGTTAATTGGAGAAACATGGAAGAGGGCTTTGCCCTGCAGTGGGCGTGGTAAGGCTGATGGTGATGATGATGAACTTAAGGCGATGTCGTGAACAAAAAGGCACTAGAGATTTCCGGTGCTTCCAGCAAATACCGGAGTGCTGACGCGCTCGCCACCATGGCGTCTACCCCGTGTACTGCCCTGCATGATGAATCTCGCCGCTCCTACTGTGCTTCGGTGTAGCCTCTTCGTGAAACCGCGATGTCTCTGTCGCAGGCCATGCCTGAATGCAAAAGCCTCACAGTGCAGCATCACATGCTGACGCCCGTTCAACGAGTGCCCCGATATCAACTATTGCTCAAAGGTATTTGCGTGTTCTCGATAACATCGTCGCGTCATTTACTTTCACCGGTGGCTTCCGCATATTCCGTCATAAAAAAAAATAAAAACCTACATAGGAAAGCATATATCGCATATCTGTTTCCTTCCTTCGTTTGTTCTCTGGGTGCAGCTCAACGTACTCATCTTGCTTTGTGAATGTGAGGACAATGCCTTCCAGTTTCTATTCTGCTGTTTTTTTCTTTGTAAAAATCGTTTTTTTTTTGCTCTTTCTCGCTAGGATGATGTTTGCCGTCTGACGTATCCTCTGGCCTTCCGTTTCTCTCAGAGATCGTTAAATGCGGATTCCCACTTCGTTTCGTTTTTTTTTTCTGCTCTAGAGTACCTGAAAAAGTTACCCGAAGGCTCCCTCGACAAGGACGATACTGAAAGTAAGTAGGATGTATTTCCGCTGTTTTGAATGTGAGTGAAACCGAGAATTAAGCGTGCTGCTTTGTCGTGCAAGAGTTACGCATTTCTGGTCAATTATTTCGTATCTTTTTGGCTGTGCGTGCCTATAGGAAAATAGAATATCAGCGTAAAGAGAAGAAATCAGAAACCGCCTGACGTTAGTCAATTTCCGTCGTTCTAGGAGCTCTCGAGTTGGTGTCCAAAGCTGCTGACCATGCCAACCAGGCCATGAAAAAGATTGTGAGTATGCAATAAACTTGTGTCTGAATGCTTGCAGTACTCTTTCACAGATAAAGAATGACACTGTACTGTGTACAAAGAACAGCAGAATAGCTATAGTTTCGGACAGCTTCTAGGAAAAGGAGTCACATTGAAAGTGAAGTCGGAGATGGTTGTTTTAATTAAATTGAGCAAAGGCTAATAGGTTTTTTATGCGTTCTTGGAATGGAATGATTGATGACTGATAGATTTTATGCGCCAATGAAGCACTGCGCCTTAAGTCGATGCCGTTGCGTCCGGCTCCAGGTTCGTCTTGATCACCTTCAAAGCAATCTGCTTAAACCCAAGGATTAGATTCGACGCTTAGTGCAGTGCGTTCTCTCTAGTAGACTACTGGACTTGCTTTTTATGTGTTTAGATTTCGTCATGATTTGTAATGTGTACGTTATGCGCAAATTTCTTGTTCGCGGAGTGTTTTATTCTGTCCGGCTATGTACGCAAGAACTAGACGGGACTTAAATTCTCATTTTCTGGAGCATTCAATTCGTTTCGATACCGTATCTGCTATCTAGTTTATTTCGGTGATTAAGACCTGTTTTCTGGTGAAAAGATTAGCCTATTCCTAAGTGGGATGCCGAGGTTTCGTTCACGAAGGTGCAAATAAAAGCGAGAGAAAATTGGGTAAAGGTAGCCCGGGTGAAGGCGAATTGAATATTCTTTGCAAACTGTGCGTTTCCGCGTAGACGTAGGGGCGGCTCTGGCTCCTCTAACATAGCCGAGCCATCCATATCAAAGAAGGCCCTTCTATTATGGGCCTTGAGCTATTCTGATGCTGGGCTATTTCGGTTCCGCGTCAGAATAGCGCGACGCTCATAATAGCGCGAGCGTCGCGGTCACGCTTCGTGCGTGGCGGGGGGCCGCGCTGTGGCAACCCTGTGCTTTGATTCGATCTCTGGAATGTTATGCGGCAAAACAACACCGTCGTTTCTGAGGAACGTCGTGGAAGAGAGAGCTCCTGGTTAATCTCGACCTCTTAGGAAAGTTTAACGTCCACAAAAATCTTAGTAAATCTTAGTAAATGGCCATGTCTGCCTGTCATGTCCAACAGTCTCGAGCAAAAATTTTGAACATTGAAAAAATTTTAAGATCATGTTATGCACTTTGTACTTTGTCTACTCCTGCCTCAGTCGCTAGAAGGCGGCTGGCAGCATTGTGAAATAAAATGAAATAGAAACAAAAGAAAAATACTGAGGCAGGCTACGGGAATTAAACCAAAAGGAAAATGTTTGTAGTTATGTAGACCAATCAGAAGCAGTATTATCAAATCGCAAAAAAAAAATTAGAAAAGTTTCTGTCGTCGCAACAGATTTTCTGTAATGTTTTGGATGCAAAGATTTTTCTGTCCTAAAGAAAAATCTCGTACCACAAAACTACAAAATATTTTGTCGCATTTTTGACATGGTTCTGTGGTGTTTTTTTTTAATGCATACTGATGCTAATATCATTGTTGGGCTCTACTTGTTGGGTTCAACTTCTGATGGCACGCCGGTGTCATCGGGCCAAACATTTGGGGGATTTTTTTTCAATCCTTGATACATGCTAGTTGTGCCACTCCGTACAAGAGAGTGATAACGCCCATGAGTTCACGATGCCATGATGTGGCATCGTGTCCGCAGCCTCATGTGCCTTACTGCCGTCAGTCACATTGGAACCCTTATTTACCAAGAGAGTGTGGGGTTGGTCACCGTCGTCGTCGACTGCAGGACCAATTCAAGCAGCTGTTGGAGATACAGGAGCTGGTGGGCGGTGCCGTGGACCTGGTGAGCCCCACGAGGGAGCTCCTGCGCCAGGGAAAAGTGACCAAGATCAGCGCCCGCTCCGGGGACCAGCTGGAGCGATACCTTTTCGTGGTGAGCTCCAACGGGATTTTGTAGCGAAAGCTACATTGGCCACGAACTCGCGATTTCGCTGTGGCGGTGCTCCGAGAAGGCACAGAGACCGGCCTTGAGCCGTTGCCTAGCAACCGACGCAGCTGGCGGACGCCGCGCGCTCGCCGCGCCATCTGGCATGACGTCACACCGCGCGCCTCGCCGCGGAGCCGCCGCCGTTTGGTATGCTTTCGCTACGTATACCCTGGCATAGCCGAGCTAAGCCATTGCCAATTTTCGCTTTTGGAAACAATTGAGAGCACACAAAACAGGACACGAAAAGGGGCGCACACAGGATGCTCGGTGTTTAGGGCTCTTAAATGCGATCAGTGATCTAAACGTGGATCTAACGCCTTTCGCTTGCTAAAGACAGAATGCATGAGTGACACATGAAGTGCCCACAATTTGAAATGCTTCTCACATCGTTATCGCATCGTTCGTTTTACCACCGATCAAGTAAAATGCAAAAGAAAAGTGTGACTGGAACGCGAACACGAGATCGTGAAAGTGTTAGCTGCTGTCGAGAAAACTCAGGTGAAGTATAAACATTTCCGCGGACCGGTCGTCACGCGTCATCGAAGTGAGAGTCAAGTGGACTAGACCCTAACTAAAATCAGTTCTGTTCGCGTTTCGTTTGACGTTGACCGTAAATGGGGCGTTTTCTTCGATAAACTGCATCGACTCTGGAAGAATGACTTCAAGCGTAACAGACCGTTTGCTGAGTATGCAGTGCCGCTGTTCTGTTTCACGAGCGAAAGAGTGAGCGGTCATCTGCTCAACCTTGCCAGTCAGGTACCCTTACCGCCTATCACTGTGGTACGCGTGAAAAGGCGCGACCCTCATACCAAGCAGAAGTTAAATACGCACCAGAAGTGTCGAATTAAACGCATCAATCAAATTCTGTGCTAGGACCTCAGGCGAGTCGGCTAATGCGATAACACTAAAAGGTGATTTGTCCTAGATGCGTCTTCGGTCATAATATTCCTCGTGTGGCTGTTGTAAGGAAGTAACGTCACTAAGCCGGAAATGACGTCACTTTCGGAAAGGGCATCAATAGCTGCTAACGCCATGCCATTGCCACCGCCTAATCCAATTAGGTATCCCTGTGCATATTATTTATTTTTTTCCTAAAAATCTGTTTAATGCGCACTGAAATCGAGCTCTCCTGCTCAAGATTTCATACTCTGAATAGACGGAACGTTCTTTCCGAAGCCCGCGTGCTCCGCAGAAATTCAGTTGGTCATTCATCGTCAACCAGAGCGTCACACCCAATTCCCTCTCCGTGGCCTCGCAGTTCACCGACCTGGTGCTCGTGTGCAGCGGCGGCGGCAGCGGTGCGCGCCTCATGGGCGCCGGCGGGTACCGGGTGCGCGCCAGGCTGGATCTGGACGGCCTCCTCCTCCAGGACGGGGACAACCTGGAGACGCCCAACAGCTTCCACCTGCGCAACGCCGGTAGATCCATCGAGCTGTGCGCGGCGTGGGTGTCCCTCTCTCTCTCTCTCTCTCCACCGAGTGGTATCGCTTCTTTGGGCAGCTTTTCGGGAGCATCGGTATCTTTGTAGCATCCAAATGCTTCACGCGTCCAAGATCGCCTGATTGGCTTTCAGTGAACTGTAGTGAAGGGCTGCTAGGTTTATCTGATGGTCAATGAAAATGTGCCATCTGTGCTCACATGAATGCAGGTAATAAGGGAGTAATTACTCATTGACATCCACCCGAGCGCAGCCATACGGCTACAAAGGAAAGCTATACAGCTTTCTCAGAAACTTCGTAGTTAAAGAAAAATTCATCCTGTTCCGGTCATCCTGGTCATCCTGGTCATTCATCCTGGTCATTTTTCTTTAACTATGAAGTTTCTGAGAAAGCTGTATAGCCTTCCTTTGTAGCCGTATGGCTACGCTCGGGTGGATGCCAATGAGAAATTACTCCCTTATTACAAATCTACTCCACCTTGGGGGATTCCCCTAAACATTTGACCGATACAAGTTAAGCCTACGAACCACGGACATGACTAGTGCGAGCAGAGATGACACAGACCGTGATTGGATGAATAGGTTTGGCCTGAAGAGGGGATGGGAGAAGGGGGGGGGGGGGGTTACCGGCTGGCACCCTTTTGAAGCGTGAATAGCCGAGGAACGTTTGCAGCGCAGCAAAAAAAAAAAATCCTTGGGAGTTCCCGACTTCACTCACTGCAAAGAGTTGTCCTAGACCACACCTTACTGGCTTCCTCCCTTCCACTTCCCGTAAATGTTGTAACCAGTTTCACTAAAAAATATATACCGGCTCTTGCAGCGATATTTTTTACACCCGTACGTACGTCCTCGGGCGGGCAAAACTCATCGCGGCGTTGTTGACCAACTGAAGGAATACTGCTAAGAATTCTATATGAAATGTTGGCTTTTACTTGCCTGCACACTGCGCTGCTTGCATTTGTGAGCCGTGATTTTCGCACGCCACGAAGCCTGGTTATAACTTCTACGGCATTCTTCACAGGCAACAGGAATCGACTGTGTTAAGTTTATATTATGTGTGCAAGTTAAATTTTTTGGACCAGTTGGTTAAGACAACCGTACTGTGTGCATGTCGTTCACTTTGATCAAGAATGCACAGCAGGCCTCTGTTAGTTTACGCCCTGCTGGTAACGCTTTCCTGTCCTTTTAAGAATTTAAATCAGCTCGGCCAATAGCAAGTTGTTTTTGTTTACTCTTTCTCGTGCAGGTCGCCAGAAGAGAAGCTTGCGTGGATGCAGGTGAGCACAAAACTGAAGGCAGGGGAAATGTATGTAACGAAGCCACGGAGCAACACTTGTTGTTGGGCTAGTTGGTAATACATACTTCTGAAGGAACCAGCGCACAAAACACAACGCACAAGAAAAAGGCGGAACACGACGGACAGGTGCGCTCCGTCGTGTTCCGCCTGCTCCGTCGTGTTCCGCCTTTTTCTTGTCCGTTGTGTTTTGTGCGCTGGTTCCTTCAGAAGCCACGGAACAGTCCTTATCGACTGATAACGCTCGCAGTTCGGCGGTGATGCTTTCGGAGATAGTGGCACGTGTAACTGTAAAGCGGCAGAATTTCGTTAGCTCAAAGAATGCACCGGAATACTGTAACAGTATATAGAACGGATTCGGCGACCTCGAGTTCGTACAAGGTTACGGTAATTTATTCACAAAACTCACATCAGCTGGCTTCATTTTCTATATCCCTTATAAAAATGTTCTATATACTGTCTATAGACTTTTTATAGACTCTATTACCTTCCTATAGTATTTAATTTCGTCTATTAATAGCCTTAAACTGTCTATAGAAACAAGTCTGCTAAAAATGTATGGCCATAAATCTATAGATTTTCTATAGACTGTACAATTTCTATTGCCTATAGACTTGTCTATAGGGCTTATCTATAGAAATCCTATAGACATTGAGAAAAGCCTATGGACAGTTTATAGACTGGCTAAAGGAATTTTTGAAGGATATGCTCTTTTATGCCAGGGTTACTCGAATGCGTGCTGGAACATATTGGGCTGCTCATACGTTTAGTGTGTCCTGTATGACTATGAAAATGCTTCTTATGCATTACTTTTCAGACGCTTGCCAAGGCTGCCCACGACCTCAAGCAACGAAAGAGCTCCCTGAAGGTTTACGTTCAAGGACAGAGGGTGAGTTTCAGGATATACGCCCATACTTTGCTTCTCTAATGGGCTCAGAAGAATCGGTAGTTTAGCTCCCGCGATTTGATACCTGTAGAAGCGTGCGTGACTGACAAATGAGCACCAAACCACACGTGTAGTAGTTACGCAGCTCATTTAATTCTATGCCGTTTCTTCAGAGCCCCGAAGGGGGCGAACTGGGTCAGCGGGCACCCGTGCTGGTGCGTGCGGACACCGTGTCCCGCTGTATGCGCTGCTCGGCCGGGTTCTCCACGTTCGGCCTTCGGTGGAAGCACCACTGCCACGCCTGCGGCATCGTGAGTACCGACGCTGTATAGTTTTAAGGTGAAAGCCTTTAATGGCTCATACTGTCGTCCGTTAACAAAGCTTGTCACACGCGTTTAACTAGGGAACTAAAAAATATAGAAGAAAACCAATGGCTGCTTCAGATAGAGGAGGAAAAAAATTAACCTAGAATCCAAGTTTGATGACTGTAGATTGATTTCCTAATTAATTGTAGACAGAAATGTCGAAATTGCGTCCAAATAGCGCGGACGTTGATATAGCCACGGGAACGGTGTGACGTCACATCCACCGGAAGTCGACACGGCATAGTCAAAATTGTTACAGAATGGTCGGATAAATGTCGGATTTGTGTCAAATTAGATGGAAAAATGTGGAGTTAAGCGTAATTAACACTTAAGATCCCCGAAAGATGTATAATTTGGGTATCGATATAGCCACGGGAACGGTGTGACGTCACATCCACCGGAAGTCGTCACGGCATAGTACCCTCGGCTTTAGCCTCTCAACACTTTAGTTGCCAAAGTGTCCTCGCAATTTTTTTCCGATGACCTCTGCGCCTTTCAGCTATCGATAAGACTGAACGGGTGGTCCCTGCTCACGTCCCTGCTCACGTAGAATGCGTTGGTGGCGTGCGCAAAATGTGTGGTACAGAAGCTCAATGAAGTGATGATAAATTTGATCTGCAAGAGTGTATTAAATATTCCCTTTGATACAGCTGGAACTCGTTTACATCGCGTCGCCGTGTTGATCAATTGAAAGTCCTTTATCAATACGGCGACGCGGTCTAAACTGGTACGAGATGTATCAAAGGGAATATTTAATTACTTCTTGCGGATAAGATTCATGATCACTTCATCGAACTTCAAAAGACGGTGTTGAGAAGATCATGCCTCTGGAGAAAAACTTCTTAGGAAAGAGGAAAAAGCTGGCTCCTCCTTAGTGTTTCGGAGGTGATCGCTGACTGCATTCTAAGCCTTTTTTTTCGTTTTGTTTTTATCTATACAAAATACGATAGACGTCTCGAATGCATCCGTAAAGAATTTGGAGATAGTTGAAAAGAGGAAAAATAAATTTTAACGTTCGATTCCTAGGATTCATCGACCGAATACTAAACCGCTCTGACCGAGAAATTGCCGTATTTACTAGCATTGTGGTCGGTCTGTTCTTTTTTTTTTTTTTTTCAAAATCGCGTCCTCTAAATTTTGAGGTCCACCTATGCGGAATAAAAGCCAGGGTCAGGCCCATTCCCGGCTACAAAATCGTTAAACGAAGAGAGAACGACGCCAGTGGCGTTACAGCGGAAAGTCTTAGGTTCTTGCCGCCTTCGAGCCTTCTCTAATTCGCTAGCCTTAAACGCTGCCGAGAAGGTCGGCCAAGATTTGGGGAGCATGTGCCTTCACGTGGATGAGCAACTGAGTGAAGTTGCATTTTTGTGTCACTCCTTTAATGTACCCGGTGGACTTGGTAATCGCGTGGTGAGTCTCCACTGTCATCGTTGTGTCGGCCTTATATCAGAAGCTCGTGCCACGGCCGGACTCGAGGGGGGCGAGCGAGCGCGCCCCCCTCGAGACCGGCCGTGCTCGTGCACGGGTCTCCTGAAAAATAAGGGGCGCGGAACGTTCATGCAGCCACGGGGGCAGAGACCCTCACATTTGTTTATTAGTGCTTACGTCATCCAAGACATGCCGTTGACCCACATATATTGTTCATACAAAGAAATGGAGCTGACCAACTTCTATGAAGTGTCACATCATTCGAGAAAGAAGGTACAAATCCATAGAAGCACTTGCCCACCGACACTTGAAGCCAAAGTGGGCTTACCTGTACCGCTTATTTTCTCAAGGCGAGCGACTGGTTCATAGGGAAACTAGCTGCAGCCGTTTTCTCTATACAGTTGGCCTCTATTGAAATGGTCTTCCCTGTCTGAGGGAATAATGACTGTTGCAGCGCACTTAAAGGGACCCTGAAATGATCGCGACGGGCGTATTCTAGTGCAACAGATCTCTAGAGGTGGTCTTTGCGGGTATTCAAGTCAAATTTGAAAGCTCTGCGCGGACCCTGTAATTTAGAAGTAATTTTTTTTAATCGCTGCTCTCAGTGCCTCGCAACCGATTAGGGCGACATACCTCACCAGGCGTCCCTTACCCCGATGACGTCTGTTGGCAGACCGGGCGAGCTTGAAGGCTGGCTCTTCTTCCCACTGACGTCATCGGGGTAGGGGACGCGCGGTGAGGTGGGTCGCCCTAATCGGTAGCGGGCTACTGGAAGCAGCGATTTTTTAAAAATTACTCCTAAATTATAGGGTCCGCGCCGAGCTTTCAAATTTGACTCAAATATCCGCAAAGACCACCTCTACAGATTTGTTGCACTAGAATATGCCCATCGCGAACATTTCAGGGTCCCCTTAATCTGTAAAGGCCACCTCTACAGATCTGTTGCACTAGAATATGCCCATCGCGAACATTTCAGGGTCCCCTTAATCTCTAAAGGACTAATCTTCGTAGCCCTTCCTGACTTTGGGTATGCACCATGTGCCGCAGGTCGCTTGTGGCAAATGCGTGTCGCGCAAGGCCCGCCTCCCCTACGACGGGGGCCGCGCTGGTCGCGTGTGCGACGCCTGCCACGCTGCCATGGCGCCCGGGCCCGACGACGAGCAGCCGCCGCAGCATTGCCATTCTCCCGGCGAAGAACTGCCCTCGCCCGGCGGTCCGCTGCCCCCGTTCCCGCTCCCGCTTGGACAGCAGCACCAGGCACGCACCTCTTACTCGTCTACGCAGGACCATGCATACGCATGCGTCCTCTTTCTGCAACCTATCAGTCCCGTTTCTGCATTCTATTTGAAAGATATGTTCCTACGTGATTGTTTTACGCTGCGATAGATGGAGCCACATGCCGCCATACTCTGACACTCGTCATCGTAACTGTTTGGGTGCGTCATAAAAGAAGATGACGTGTTCACTTGTTATACAAGCTTCGTGCTATGCGCACGTCCGTTCCTCGCGTCGTCGCTGACTAGTGGCCTGGCGGCGACGCGATACAGCGTTATCTCCTAAACATATTTCATCTTCTGCAAGCATTCTGATCTTTATCGTTCATTCTGTCATACTAAGCCGCTTAAGACAGTTGAGGTACCCACCGCTCAGTGGAGCAATTACAGTGCCCGTGGGTGGCGTGTATATGCCAATAGATTCTCATGGGCATCTGCTGGCCAGTGATAAGGCTACCGAGGTGGAAACTGGTCGTTATGTCCGTGCTGGGCAGGGAGTAGGCCTGTCTGTGATTGTGTGTTCTAGGTTTTAGCCGTACCTGTTTGGTGATGCGGATGGCAGAGGGGTAGGGGGGGGGGGGAAGAGGTTGGTATAGGGGTGTTGTTGCCGTTGTCGGCAACAACATCCCTTGATACCTAAGTACCACAGCGGTGGCTCCATGAGAGACGTCCGTCCGTTCGCACAGGTGCACCTCTGCATGGTGCACAGGATACGTTAGGTGCTGAGCAGAGCTGCGCTGATTAGCTGCTGGACTCGCTGAATCTTCCGCTGAATCTTCCCTCTTTACCGTGCAGTATTCGGGCGCTGTGCTGAGCGGGTACTTGCGCCTCAAGACGGGCGGCCGGCGCGCCCACTGGCAGCGGCGATGGTTCGCTCTGCACCGCGACTTCGTACTCTACTCTTTCCGGACGGAACAGGTAGGTGGCGCCACGAGTGACTTACCTGTGAATCGCACATTACTGTCCACTGCCAATCTCGAAAGGAACGCGTGCGTTTCTATACTCGCTCCCTTCGAAACCGACCATGTCCTGTCTTGTATACCTTGCTTCCCGTGGGCAGCTGAGTTTGCCGTGCGACGAATGATACCGGGTGCCTGACTGCGTTTATAGGCCACGTTGGCGGAATAATGCCGTGTTCGTAGTTGGCGTTGTCCACGCTCTCCCCTATTCACTGCACCCATCACTCTCCCTCTTCGTTGTCCCTCTCGCTCCCGTGCCTCGCAGTATCGTGCCCATCCCTGCATTGTCACGCTAGCAGGGTCACGAGAATCGGCCGACGCCGTTGGATAGAAGGGGGACCTTTTTGACGGGGAAAACCCCCTTCTTTCTTGAGTTGTATCCGACTATAGCTGCATGCTTGCGGCAGGAGAAAAGCAGGTGCTTAATGTGACACTGGATCTAGGCAGGAACATATCGCACTGCCACTTTATATGCAAAAAGTGCTCATGTAAGGACTGGCTAGACGCACATGCAGTGCCTGTGTATTTTCTACGATTGAATTGATTGACTGGGATGGGCAATGTCACCGGTTCATTCAATAGGACAAGCATTAAGAAATGTTGAACTTGTATTACTAATTTGAGCGAGCCTTCTAATGTTTAAAAATTGGCAGGGGCTCAGCTTTGGTTAAGCCTGGTAGGTTGCGAAAGCAAAAGCGCACCGCCTCCAACAGAAGGAACGCAGTGCGCCGAGTCTACAGGTCACGCTTGGCTACCGGCCGCCGCTGCGCGACGGCTCGACTTGGTAGCCCATCTCTCACCCTAGTATGACGTCAGATGTCATTCTAAAGGTCAAACGTGGCTACCGGCCTCCGCTACGCGAAAAGCCGTTCATGACCGTAGTATTGCTTCCGCAATAAAAAATGACACTTTGCACAAACTGCGGCATGATCGAGTAACCTGTTGGACGCGCGTGCTCAGGACGAGCTTCCGCTGACGTCGGTTCCGGTTCCGGGCCTGGCTGTGGCCGCCGCAGAGAAGGCCGACGGCCTTGAGCCCCGCAGCTGCGCGGCTGCCTTCAAGCTCTTCCACCAGAGGAGGGCATACGTCTTCCAGGCGCAGGACGCCCCGGACGCCCAGAGGTGAGCCGCTTCGCTCTGGTGTTGCCGCGAAGCATTTCCACGTGCTGGCTCTCCCCTATACTGGTCACGCGTCGTAATGTAATTGGCCACATCATTGTGGGTCCACTTTTTGGTTGCCTGCATGAGCACGTCTTTCACAAATGCGCAGTACTGGTGCAATATCTACCAGCACTGCAGTGCTGACGTTGGCAGTAATGACATGAATCTTGCAGTGCGTCCCGTGTGGCTAGTTTCATTGCTCGTTGGCTGCGCCATCATCTACTCAAAGCTGGCGGTTTATGTCCATGTCTTGATTAACTGTTTCACAACTGATGGTTAAGGAACTTGTGTTAGGAGCTAGTATCAGCGTTTTGAGTTGTCAACTGTGTGAGTGAGTTCCGGTTTCTGTGCCTTCTTTTCTCAGGTGGATGGCGGCGCTGGAGAGGGCGTCGAAAGCTGAAGAACCAAGTTAGGCAACACAGAACTGCCTAACGGACCGGCGCTTTTAGCGAAACGCACCAGGCGTCCTGGACGCCACAACACACACGACCCTTTCGGGCCGGTCACGGGGACGGTCTCCAGTGAAACGAACTCACTCTCTGCCAAGTGTTGTTGACCCCCTCGGTTCTTGCTCTAGTCATGGTCAGCCTTTGTGAACCTGCCCATTTATGATCTCAGTCAGGCTTCACGCAGCACGGGGACTGCCTAGCCGAATGAACTGTAGGCTGCTGACCCTAGTCTAGATTATATGTAGTTTTACTTTTCAGGGGGCAGTGATGGTTGTTCACTGAGTCCAGAATTGCAGCTGCGTGTTTTTTTTGAACGGTGCATACATTGAAGCTAATCGATTGCAAGCTTCTGTATGTGGCTGCATTTCTATTTCTCAGTGACTGAC
This sequence comes from Amblyomma mixtum, assembly GCF_055824585.1. Taxonomy (NCBI): domain Eukaryota; kingdom Metazoa; phylum Arthropoda; class Arachnida; order Ixodida; family Ixodidae; genus Amblyomma; species Amblyomma mixtum. The sequence continues at coordinate 24,494,654 of NC_143018.1, forward strand.
CTCATATTATGCTGCGGAGCACCTCACGAAATTGTAAAACTAACATAGTGTTCGTTTGCCAGAACCCGGCAATACGGCAATGGCTCGCCAACATCTATTCATATGTTTTGTTCCAACGCTACAAGAAGCTTTATGTAAATATTATAGTAAAACTTATTTGTTCTTTGTTAGATGTCACCAAGAAATATTTAGAACTCATTGCCATTAACCGGTCACGTCGAAAGCTAACCGCAAAACATGCATACTTGCTTGCTGTGTTACCACATGTTGCAAATGCTGTGAAAGACATCATTAGCGACAGAAATCAGTGAAGCTTCATTAGCAACTGACGGGATTTTGCAGCACAGGCTCTTTTGTTCGATATCTTGGTGGTGCTGCACTCTTACACTGCAGATTACTGTGAGGTGGGTCTGTCATTTCTTTCACTGGAAGTTTTGACGTTCAGTTAGCTATGTTCCTTAACTGCCCGCCATGATGGCAAAACATTTAAGGAAGGTACTAAAATATATGGAAACACCGTCCAACAACAGTGAACAGTTCCAGGTGTCAAAAACGCTCAATACTTCAGTTGAGCTCACCAATAAATTGAAACATTGGACATCGTCATGGTCGCAAAAAGTAATATTTCATCGTCATATTTATGGATGCTATCCAAGTTTAACTCTTCTTTCATACAAAATGCACATGACATGCGAAAAGTGCAGAGGAAACCAGCATTTTTTTATGCAGTGTTTTGCAAAACTATGGCATAGGCAGCAGAGATAAAAAGCTGACACGGCCAGTGTACTTCTTATGTAATATTTATTGTGTCACTGATATTTCATTCACTGAAGCCATTCAAAACGTCTCACAAATCATGATGAACGCAAGGCGAAGGAGTAGTAACTCGGCCAAGCGGCACTACTTAACGTCCGTTTACACAAAACCTGCCCATGATGCTTTTTTTTTTCACTGCGCTTGGTGATATTGACAGCACACTGTGTCACTGGCAAGCTGTAGAATGTCTTTGGAGCCAGTATGTCAAACGAGTAAGAACAAAACAGCATCCACAGACAGAACTGCATGCATCACAGATGGCCAGCTATGTCATGGCGACCAGGAACGAACTCCATGTAACGTGAATGTATGCAATGTAGCCAGGTGCAACAGAAGATGGATCCATGAATGGTCTACCGACGATCGTATCATCGTTCATGGGATTGTGGGAATACAACACGCTCACGACTGTCGGTGCTTAATGTGCGGCTGTGAGCGAGTGTCTAACAGCCTTCAGTGGGCGACCGAGTTGCCGTTCTCAGAGCCTGTCTGCTTTATCCCAGCGATGTCCCGGGGAGATCCCGAAGATGGAGCGACATTGTCTTCGCTTGAAACAAAACGGAAAGTGTGGTCTAGGAGGGTCCAGGAAAGAACAGAAGAGGATCCTTTCCTGTGGTCCAGGAAAGGGCCGAGGATGGTCTAGTACTGTTTTGGCAGTGAAGACAACGTGTTAAACAGGTGCAAATCATGCTAATCGAACTATTGCGTCCGTTAGCGAGCCTTCTTAGACAGGCTCATTCAGTACCGGTACGCACGCTCACTGGTTTGATGACTGTGAAGGGCCGCGATTGGCTGGCGTCCGGAAAGGGAGTTTCTTTAGCCGATGATAGTTGTTGTGAGGCTAATTGCACTGCCACTTGTATGTATTGTGCTCACCATTGTTACGCCAACGTTTTGTGCATGACTTAAATGGGAACGTTCAACAGATGATATGCTCCATAGACAGCCCTAGCACATCATTGTTCCGCGCAGTCCGATCATTTTTCGCAGCAGAGTACAGTTAGCATGCTGGCTGTGTGGCGGATGCTATGCGAGTGTGCATTTTTTGAACTGTCGCATAGCCGTTTTGCCTTGAAAAGAGGATGCGCGCATTGTTCTGTGATCGCACGGCAACGTTTGTTTGTAGTGCTTGTTTAACAGCTGATGAATTACACCAGCGATGTTGATGTACATACGCAAGAGTTTTTTTTTCCCCCGTTCTCTACTCGCACAACCCCGCAATTTGCGCATGATTTGTGGATGTTCTCGTTCAACCTAAAAGCCGTCTATATGGAGCTCAACGCTTAGTCTAGACTATCCATGGCATAGTAGTGATCATGCTATTAGCAGTTTTGGGAAGCTGTAACTGAGTAACCTGCTTGAAATTGAGTGACTCGTCCTCTTGTACCGAATCCATGGAGGTTTTTAGCAGCAGTTCCCAGGCCGCCAGCGAATCGATCTAGACTTCGCCGCCGGTCTTTCTGAAGAGTGCTGGAATAGCTTATCGGTGATCACATCGAAGTTGTCCGCCAGTATTAAGAGAACAACTGAGTTCGTGGTAGAGCGTCAGTTCTGCATCGGGTGTTCGGAGACACGACAATGCGAAGAGAAAGACTACTGTGAAATGTTCGTTGTGGGATCAAGGTTTAGTTTGAAGACGTCTTTAGCTGTACTGCCAATGACGTTCCTGAGTCCAGTGCGCACCGGAATTCTTGTCTCGATAGTATGGCTCCGTGACACGTTGTCGTCTTTTGACAGGGGTTTTTGTCCAGCATATGTGCTGCAGTGTCACAGCAAGTGAGGCAAGAGAGACTTCTGTGCTTCAATCGACACTGACAAAAGCAAGGGAATTAGGAGCAAATTCATTCTTAAACCATGGCTGTACCTACAGATTTGCCCATCTACAACGTTCCCCTTCTCAAATATTTTCATAGGTCAGAGGTCAAATCTTCTCGTCCAGGCCATCGAGCACAAAATTTCCTGAACGGTCATATCAGCTCCATAGAAAATCCATATGGGAGACCTTTTAAGAACGCACTCCTTTGATTCACTAAACGAAACGATTTAAACCCTTTGGACAATGCGTGGACCCTTCATTTTGCCTTGAAGCGGAGCCATTTTCGTGCAAGGTTATACAAGAAACTTCAGTTTCACCTTAATCATAGAGAGACGGCAGCGTTCACTTCGTTGGGTTTGCGCTAAAACGGAAGGTGCCGAAGACTGCAATTGCGTGTCGGCAGGGAATCTAATCGCCAGAGGGAGCTGCCGTTGCTAGTGCAGGGTACTAGAGCAATGCTGCTTCGCTAGTCAATGTGCGACTGACGCGACAAGAAATGTGTATGCGTGAGAGTTGGACCGTTGACTGTGCCAAACCTCTGGACGGGTTTTACGTTTGTTTAGCGTGTTGCACTTTGCCACAACACCTCATAGCTCAATCTGTACAATATGCGCAATGACTCAGATTGCTTTTTACGCGACCTGTGGATTCATATTTTTGTTACACCGACTGCGCGTTCAACGCCGACCTGTCGGATGGTGCGAACCTTTTTGGAAGTACTAACCCTTTTTCGCGCGGAATTCCGTGCTGGGGTGAGGCATGTTGCAAAAAAAAAAAAAAAGAGCTACGAAGACGGCAGCGAGAATCGGAATCGCACTGTGTATTTATGCCTGTACGTTTTCAGTCACACATGTGTCACTCGTGACATGTGCCACACCCGTGGAAGAATAAAATGCTGTGGAAACAGTCTGACGATCCGTCATTTGTATGCTGCTGTTTTACGGCGATAGCTTGCAGGATGGGCAGATGGAACGTTTATATCCTAAGTAAAGAAATGGACACGTATCCGAAATTGGAACAAATTGACGCTGAGCCGTGGTACAGGGGGCCGCATATGGTTACGTTTCATTTCGTTCGCTGCCATTGGTTGTTGCTCCCGATGACGTAAGCCGTGATGGTTGACCTCACGCTGGTCGTGTCGAAAACATGACCATGATGCCACTTTACTTTTTAATTCGAACACTAGCCCTAAGGCATAAGTTTGGGCTGGCGGTATACGATAGAAACTTGTGTAAGCGATTTTCACGCAGGAACCTGGGCAGGCTCCCACTGATTTTGTTTTTCGGCCCCCGCGGTGGCTCAGCGGTTATGGTGCTCGGCTGCTGACCCGAAAGATGCGGGTTCGACCCCGGCCGCGGTGGTCGAATTTCGATCGAGGCGAAATTCAAGAGGCCCGTGTACTGTTCAATGTCAGTGCACGTTAAAGCACCCCAGGTGATCGAAATTTCCGTAGCCCTTCACTACGGCGTCCCTCATAGCCCGAGTTGCTTTGGGACGTTAAACCCCCATAAACCAATCTTTTCGTTTTCCGTCAGTCACTTGGAGAAGCTTTTCTCCCTTGCGGCCGTGATTCGCACTTGCTGTAATATACTCGCGTCCTTGAACCCCTTGTCCCTGCATATGTCCACAGCAGGTGGGGAAAGTCCACCTCAGCGGCTGGCGTGGAACAGTTCGGGCATGTGCCGGGTCTTGCGTCTTGTGAGCCCCGTCGGCAAATCACCGAAGGGTTAAGGGTCGCTCTAGCCCTTGCCTTTCGAAGGGACACCTCCTTCAGTATAGTCAAGGTCCTTCAATGTTTTATAGTCAAGGTATGGCAGGTTATATACTACTTTCGCGACCCGCAGTAGAATGTCCATATATTCTACGTTCTCAAGGATCGTAGCATGTGTCACGTTGTCGTATGCCTTCGCCGACCACCACCAGTACGAGGTGGCTATTAGGTGATACATATATGGCGTCTTCAACCAGTTTAGCCGGCCGAGTTTCCGTCCCTAGACTTGACTGAAAGCCAACCTGTCGTGCACGTTGTTTTTGCTCACTCTCCCACCACCTTAGTATATATGCTCGTGTCAATCATCGCTCCATAGATCTTGAAAATTGTGGTCGCTAGCGAGATAGGCAGTAATGATTGCATGCTTGTGGGAGGTTTCCCGTACTTTCCTATTTGGACCACAACCGAGTATTTCCAGTCCAGAGGAATTTCTCCTCCTTGCACTGTAAACAGAAAGGAGTAAAAAGGGGCTAAGCTGCCCTTTAGCGCACACCTTTCTATAAAAGGGTGTGCTATAGAGGACAACTTACTCCCTTTTTATTCCCACATTGGTGTATTCGTGTTTAGAGTGCATCCTGCCTCATTTATTACACCCAAAGAATCAGCAATAGCACCTCCTACTAAAAAAAAAAAATGCCGCCGCTGTGGCTCAGTGGTTATGGTGCTCGGCTGCTGACCCAAAAGACGCGGGTTCGATCCCGGCCGCGGCGGCTGGAATTTCTTTGGAGGAGAAATTCTAGAGGCCCGTGTACTGTGCGATGTCAGTGCACGTTAAAGAACCCCAGGTGGTCGAAATTTCCGGAGCCCTCCACTACGGCGTCTCTCATAGCCTGAGTCGCTTTGGGACGTTAAACTCCACAAACCAAACCATAAACCAAACCTAAGTTCTTAAAAAACTTCATATGTAGCGTTGTCATGTCCTGGCGTTGTTCTTCCACTCGCTTCTTCTATAGCAGCCAATAAGTCCAGTTTTGTAAGCGGTGGTGTTATTCCCATTTCCTGTTGCCACTTATAAGCTATCAACATATCGTTCGTGCCGCCGCGGTGGCTCAGTGGTTATGGTGCTCGGCTGCTGACCCAAAAGACGCGGGTTCGATCCCGGCCGCGGCGGCTGGAATTTCTTTGGTGGAGAAATTCTAGAGGCCCGTGTACTGTGCGATGTCAGAACCCCAGGTGGTCGAAATTTCCGGAGCCCTTCGCTACGGCGTCTCTCATAGCCTTAGTCGCTTTGGGACGTTAAACTCCACAAACCAAACCATAAACCAAACCTAAGTTCTTAAAAAACTTCATATGTAGCGTTGTCATGTCCTGGCGTTGTTCTTCCACTCGCTTCTTCTATAGCAGCCAATAAGTCCAGTTTTGTAAGCGGTGGTGTTATTCCCATTTCCTGTTGCCACTTATAAGCTATCAACATATCGTTCGTGCCGCCGCGGTGGCTCAGTGGTTATGGTGCTCGGCTGCTGACCCAAAAGACGCGGGTTCGATCCCGGCCGCGGCGGCTGGAATTTCTTTGGAGGAGAAATTCTAGAGGCCCGTGTACTGTGCGATGTCAGTGCACGTTAAAGAACCCCAGGTGGTCGAAATTTCCGGAGCCCTCCACTACGGCGTCTCTCATAGCCTGAGTCGCTTTGGGACGTTAAACTCCACAAACCAAACCATAAACCAAACCTAAGTTCTTAAAAAACTTCATATGTAGCGTTGTCATGTCCTGGCGTTGTTCTTCCACTCGCTTCTTCTATAGCAGCCAATAAGTCCAGTTTTGTAAGCGGTGGTGTTATTCCCATTTCCTGTTGCCACTTATAAGCTATCAACATATCGTTCGTGCCGCCGCGGTGGCTCAGTGGTTATGGTGCTCGGCTGCTGACCCAAAAGACGCGGGTTCGATCCCGGCCGCGGCGGCTGGAATTTCTTTGGAGGAGAAATTCTAGAGGCCCGTGTACTGTGCGATGTCAGTGCACGTTAAAGAACCCCAGGTGGTCGAAATTTCCGGAGCCCTTCACTACGGCGTCTCTCATAGCCTTAGTCGCTTTGGGACGTTAAACTCCACAAACCAATCAACATATCGTTCGTAGCCGTCGGCCTCAAAGCTCGTGGCCAGCGCCGCCCTCCTCGGCGTCACCACCCGCGGGGTTTCCCGTTTGAGGTGAAAACTTGGCAAGCGTCCGCGAGCCGTGGAATGTGCGCGTACGCGCGACGAGGGGTCCCCGCGTCTATTTCGGTGCCACCGAACACCACGTTGCGTGCGTCACAAGTACACGATGGAAGTGCGGGACCAAAGAAGAATTGAATAAAGCGTGAAGTCGCCAAGGAAAAAAACTGATTTCTCCAGATAGATTTTAGTCATTATTAGTTTGCTTGCTACAAAGTTGCAATGCGTGCGGAGGGGGCATGGTTGCAGGATTGTCTGGGGAGCCACAAGTGAGTCACAAGTGAGGTGGAGAGACGCCGACGAATGACGGAGCACGAAAACGCGTTTGACATGCCTGACGAGGTTTATCTGTGTAACTTCCCTCTCAGGAAAGAGACTAGAAACATTACTGATAGGAAATTGAAGATGTATGGTCACCGCGACAAGTAGGGTGGCTAGCGCCGACGCCATGTCCAGACCGGCCATGACTCTGATTGGTTGTTTACTTCACCACCTTCCAGTTTCGTCGCTGCTGACGTCACAACCTGTTGAAAATGAAATGAAACTTTTCGAAATATGACCTTTCATGACCAAGGCGCTATGAACACGCTTACTTTCCGGTGTTTGTTCAGGGTGTCTCATATAACACGACACATGGGTTTAAAAACAATGCGACTATAGCTGATTAGAGTGAGATTAAGTTTTTTCGGTGGTAGCCTAATACTTGATTGGCGCATTTTAAAGCGAAAGCAGTGTAGATGACTGTCTACGGTGTTGGCATAATGTGTAGTAGCCTAAAACCGCAGTGGTATCACACAGTGCTCAAGAGAATAACAACAAGGCCGCCTGATCCATACTTAGAGGTGCAGGCGTAAGTACACCGAGCACGCTGTTACCTTCTCAGCCTGCACACTTATCTGCAAGTTTTCATTAGGCGAGGCGTTTTTAGGGCTAAAGAGCCATAGCCTGCCCTGCTTACTTTTGTTTGCAACTGTAACAACGAGGTGTGGGAGCACCCACGAATGTGCCAGGCACCTGGGTTCGAGAGGGGGCGGATGGGGTCGGCTGGGACACAGCTGTCGCTCTCGCTTGAGATGTTGAAAAGTGTGCTGACCGAAAACACGTTAGCAATGACGCTCCTTGACCAAGGTGCCCATTGTGCCATCAGATTGAATCATCAATCGAAACCACGCTTCCTTCGACACTTTCGTCCGTATATGACTTCCTCCTAAGTTCATAAACTTCCCTGCGAGTATTCTAAAACGAATATTCAAAATATTTCATGCTACAAGACTGCACGACACGCAGCTATTTATTTATTTATTTATTATCTATCATACCCCGCAGGGCCACATACATTACAGAGGGGGAGTGGCAAAATCACAAGAATGAGATTAGAAATATACAGCAGAGAGACAAATTTAAATAACACCTGAGTGTAGAGTGCTAGCTATAGCTTCGCACTATACTACCACTTTACTTGACGTATGGAGAAACCAAGGAAAGCATACGAACTGCTGAAATGACAGCTGGCTTCTCTCACACATAGGTCATAACGAGCCTCTCATTCTTTTATGCCCGAGCTCTAGCAAACCGGGAGGGATCGGGGAGTGTCTCGGACTTTCACATCAACGAAACTTTCACTTACCAAGAAATGACCAATCAGCTCCGTGAGGCGCGGAGACTTTACCCTGCACCTTACCCGGACCTTACCAGACAACAGGTCAGAAACCTACGTAGGGCACAAACCGGGACAGTCACGACCCCTCTTCTGTCTAAAATTACCACACAACCCATCGATCCCAACTGCTTACAATGCGGTAACACAGCAACAGACGAACACATCCTATGGGACAGTAAGGAAAATCCACCTCCAAAAGACCTTCTAGCGGCTCCCTCCAGGGAGACCTGGCTTAGGCTCCTGAGGGAGCCTGACAAGAACACGCAAGCCAAGCTTGCGGACTGGGGGAAAGGTAGCCCTCCGTTAGGTGGCCATTCATCCCACCCCATTGATCTTTTAGATCAGTAAAGTTTCTCCAATCGCTTAACTGCGACTTCTGAAATTCCCATGCTCATAATAATTAATATACACTACAGTACAGTCGGGGACAAAAGTCTCTGGGCCACGTGTTCCTCTAACGAAGCCGATAGCCCTGCTATCAGTCGGCGGCTGGAGACCACACTTGTGGAGGTAGAAGTTAAATTTTTGTTCTTTCGTCTCCACAAGTGCGGTCTCCAGCCGCTGTCTGATAGTAGAGCTATAAGCTTCGTTTGAGGAACACGTGGTCCGGAGACTTTTGTCCCCGGCTGTACATGTTTCTAAACCATCCCTCTCAGACAACACCGTATTCACTAGACGCGCCTTTGTTCATTCCGAGCCTTGGAGCTGGCATGGCGGAGTGGTTAGCGTGCTCGTTTCGCACTCAGGAGGCCCTGGTTAGATTCCCGAAATCGACCAATTTCCTACTCAGTTTTATTTATTAGTGCTTCTGGGATTTTTCGCTCAGGCACAACGCCGCCGACGGCGACCCTGGCTTTTCTGCGACACGGGGCCCTTAACGCTATCGCGTTAAAAGTTAGCTGCGGTTTAACTACTCTTGAACCTGGTTAAACAGCGAAAGCTATGGCGTACCGGGCAACTATACGCGGCTTGGCGTATGCAACATTGAGTGCGTTCCGGACATTGGATAGGCAGCGCGCCCGCCCTGCCACCCTGGCAGTTAAGGGTTAATCGCAAGAGTTGGCTCTCCCAATGAACGCTGGTGGTGGTGGTGGTGAAAACATTTATTAAATCATAGGGAGAGGTGTTGGGGGTCGTGACCTGAAGGGTCACGCCCTTACAACCACTAGGTGGGATGCCTAGACAGGTACCCCATTGGCGTTTGCCGCAGCCCGGGCGCGCTGCGTTAAGGCCCTTTGGGCCTCGAGGGTGCAGCAACCGGACAGGGTCGCCTCCCAGTCCTCTCGGGTGGGGTTTGGGATAGGGGGTAGGGATGGGTTCTGCTGGCAGGCCCACACCATGTGGTAAGTGTCAGACACCTCCCCACAGTGTGAGCACCGCCCGTCGAATTGAGGATCGAAATGTTGCAGAGTTGCCGGGCACAACATCGTGTTGGTGAGCAGGCGCAGGAGTACCCGCTCGTTGACCTTCCCCAGTCCTTTGCACGGGGTGGGAAGAGTTTGGTGCGTGGATTTGTAATACTCGCATATTTCTTTAAAAGTATAAATCGGATTGAAATCAGTGTCCTGGTCGGCGTCGGGTCCCGTGGGAAATGCCCGGAGAGAGAGCGCGCGGGCGGCGGCGTCGGCTGCCTCATTTCCGTGGACGCCTTGGTGACCTGGAGCCCAAACGAGAGATCGGTGCGCGGGATCCGAGTCTCGGCTACAATTTTGGTAAATGCGATAAGCTAGGGGAGTAACCCACCCTTGCGTGACGTTACGGCAAGCCCCTCGCGAGTCGGTGATTATGTATTTGGAGGAGGTGTGAGAGGCTGCCAAAGCGATGGCAACCTCTTCTGCGTGAATTGCTGACTGGGCCTTGAAAGTAAGGGCGTCTACTGTTTTACCCTCGTGGACAACCGCGGCCGTGTACCATCCCCTGGGGTCCGGGCCGGACGCGTCCACGTAGAAGACTCCTGGTTTGCTCCGAAAATGGCGGTCCAAGGCTTCCGCCCGCGCCAGGCGCCTGCCATTATGATCCTCTATGGACATATTGGTGGGGAGAGGCCGCACGTGGAGGGCGCGTCTCCAGTGTACGGGAAGGCGGCATCTCTCCTCTGTGAATTGAGTGTGCTGGATGTGAAGTCGGGCTAAAAGGCGGCGACCCGACCCTGTCTTTGTGAGACGAGTGTATTGGTTGTTGAGGTGGGCCTCCCGAAGCTCCCTAAAAGTGTTAACCATCCCCAGTGCCAAAAGGCGGCTGGTAGAGGTAGAGACCGGGAGGTCCAGCGCTCGTTTCATGATTTTGCGGAGGATGACCTCGAGGGCATCCTCCTCCTGTTTCCGTAGGTGGAGATAGGGAGTCGAATGCAAGATTCGACTGGTCACGAATGCGTTCGCCAGCCGCAAGGCGTCTTTGCATCGTAACCCACCGCGCTTGTTGGAAACCCGGCGGACCATGCGGCCCACCTGGTCCCCCACCTGCCGGAGCTTGGCGAGTGTTGTGTCGCAGCGTCGCTGGTTGTGTATGAAAAGTCCGAGGACTCTGATTTCCTTGGATTCGCGAATGGGACCGCTTTGCAACGAGAGATTGATTTGGGTCGAGCATGTTCGCGAGGGACGCAAATGCACGAATTCCGATTTCTGCGGGGAGCATTGCAGACCACAGTCTCGAGCATAGCGGTCCACTATGCTGGCGGACGTTTGCAGGCTGGTCTCCATATCCCCCAGGCGCCCTTGCGTAGCCCAGATGGTGATGTCGTCGGCGTACAGCGCGTGCTGGACCCCATCGACCGCACCCAGTAGGGCGGGTAGGCGCATCATGGCAATGTTGAATAGCAGAGGGGACAGCACCGCGCCTTGTGGAGTCCCCCTCGTGCCGAGCAGGAAAGGTCCGTGCTCTTCGTCCTGTATTCTGATGTAGGATAGTCTGTCCGTGAGAAATTGTTTAACGTAATTGAAGGTATTGGTGCCGCAGTGAGTTTGACTCAAATGTGTGAGTATGATCTCGTGAGTTACGTTATCGAACGCTCCTTTCAGGTCGAGCGCAAGGACTATTTTGTCGTTTTGGGGGTGTGTAATGGGGTTCAAGATTTCGCGGTCGAGTTGGAGCAGGACATCCTGTGCGGATCTATGTGGGCGAAATCCGAACATTGTGTCCGCGAAGGTGTTGTGTTGTTCGAGGTACTCGGACAGCCGATCCCGCACCATCGTCTCCATCAATTTGCCCACACACGAGGTGAGAGAGATGGGGCGGAGGTTGTCCGTGTCGATCGGTTTTCCGGCCTTCGGGATGAAGGTGACAAGGGCCGTTTTCCAGTCAATGGGGAGCGGGGTTTCCCCCGTCCATATCGCATTGATGTATTCTAGAAGGCACTGGTATGCTGAATCAGGAAGGTTCGCCAAAAGTTTGACGGTCACCTTGTCCCGGCCCGGCGTGGTGCCCCTCTTCATTTTGTCCAGACCCGCCCGCAGATCGTGAAGCTGGAAAGGCTTATCCAACTCCGAGTTTTCTCTGCCAGCGTAGGAGTAGGCCGATCTGCGGGCGTCCTGAGTTGTGCACAGGTATAGCGATCCCGGAGCGCCTGTGCCAACTGCGTTGTATTTCCTTGGAATGAGTGCATGGCTTTGTGTAGTTGCTTCTGCGTTTCTGTACGGGTATGTGTTGGGTTGATGAGGGCTCGGAAGAGCCGCCACGTGTTGCGGCTCGACATCTGCCTCGCCGCCGTGTTGCAGCGGTCTACCCAGTTTGAGTCAGCGAGTTGGGCCGCGTACTCTGCTGCCTGCCGGGTGAGGTCCGCAATGCGCGCTTTGAGCTTCTTGTTGTGTTTCTGGCGCTTCCAGCGGAGCGTGAGGCCGCGGCGCGCTTCCCAGAGGTGGAGGAGGTGGTTGTCCACGTCCGTGACCACCTCGGTGAGCTGTATCTGCTTCTCGTGGGAGCGAAGGTGCGATATGACTGACCGGGACCAGTTTGCGTATCCCTGCTCTGTGATGTTCGTGTTGGTGTCGGACGGGAAATTTTGGCGAAAGGTGGTCCAATTGGGGATGCGTGCTAGTGTGGTAGGGCGCTTTAGGGGGCGTGTATAAACAGTGGTGTTGATGATGCAGTGGTCGCTGCCGAGGGTATCCTCGGTGTTGATCCAGTCTGCGTGTCTTATGTTGCGAGTGAATGTGAGGTCCGGGCATGTGTCTCGGGTCACCGAGTTGCCTACGCGAGTAGGAAATGCCGGGTCGGTGCGGAGGGTGAGGCCCAGTGTGGACGCCAACTCCGCCAGCATGCGTCCGCGCACTTCCTCCTTACGATAGCCCCATAGCTGGCTAGGGGCGTTGAAGTCGCCCACAATCAGCAGGGGGTCGCGACCCGCCTCTTTAAGTGCACGGCTAAAGAGGTCCGCGAAGGTCACTCGCTTCAGTTTCGGGGAGCAGTATACATTAAGTACGTGCAGGGGAGGATCCGATCGGCGAAGGGGAAGGATCCTCACCATGGCGTACGAGTACGGTATGTTGAGATCGAGGTCGATTTCGGTGGCTGTGTACGACTTGTGTACGAGGAGACACGACGAGGGGTCTCGCTGGAACGTCACGTAGTTAGTCAATTTCGCCGCCGCTCCTGGCTCCTGGAGGGCGACCACGGCGGGTAAAGCCTCGAAAGTTTCTAGGTAGAGGCGCAGGTTCGCGCGTTTCTGGCGAGCCTTGAAGCCTCTACAATTCCATTGCGTTACGGTTACCAACGTGTGTGTTTTCGGAGGTGGGGAACGCTTGTTAGGCCGTACCGCCATCATTAGGATTGGAGGTGAGAGACGGGGCCTGATTGGACTCTGGCCTACACCTAGCACTAGGTGGGGGTGCGGGGTCGGAGTCCTGCGATGCCGCGTCTCTGGGATTACAGATAATTTTCTTGTGCGTATTGAAGGCTCGGATCCCCTCGAACCGCCGACTGGTTCGGGTGGTTTTCGATTTCATGCAGCGACTTATGGCTGCAGGGACCGTCGACGAGCGTTAGCGCTGACAGTCACGCGGCAATGCAGCAATAGTCTGCAGCGTTCATTGGGTGAGCAAACTCTCGCGATTAACCCTTAACTGCCACCTTCCAGGGTGGCAGGGTGGGCGCGCTGCCTATCCTAGTGTCCGGAACGCACTCAATGTTACAGACGCCAAACCTATGGCTTCAGTGCCGCGTTTCTGCCGCAACCTTGTCAATGCCAACGCATGCAGCGCATAACTGTCAGTGCCGCGTTTCTGCCGCAACCTTGTCAATGCCAACGCATGCAGCATACATCTGTCACTACCGTCACGTAGCTTAAAGCACGACTGAGGCGTCCACTGTCCCAGGGGGCCAGTTATGCGCCTTTCCTTTGCTTTCGAAGGTGGCGCTCTTCGATTCCATAGCCTAAAGCGCGACCGGAACGAAACCGCTTATCTGGCGGCTTCGCTCCCTGGCGCCTGATAGAATTACTGGATAAGCTACTCTAGCGCCTGAGGCGCCATCGAGCCCCCTAGTGGAGACCAGCGGTGGTAGCCCTGCATCAGCACTGTCATCGTCATCAATTAGCAGCCACGCTGAACGCGTTTCAAGGCTATCAAGCATTCGCTGATTTTGTGTTCGAACAGTCAAACCCCGTTTGTCGAAGCGAAGAAGCAGTGCGAGTGTGTGCTTTGTCATCACGATTGGAGGAACAGCATGGTGAATCCTGCACGAGCAATGTTCCGGCGAGTGGGTGACGCGTACTCCGGCGTCAACTGGCGACCGACGCGCTTCGCAGAGGAACTGCTGCATCCGCACGCTTGCGGCCTTTGCCACATGATTCCGAACAGCACGGTGCTTCTGCCCTGCGCGCACGCCCTGTGCGAAACCTGTCTGGCCGGCAGCATTCGAGCGAGGGGCAGGGGATCGTGCCCGCTGGACGGCGAATCGTTCGGCCAAGACGAGTGCCAAAGCGTGAACCTGCCAGTGAGGAAAGCGCACAGTCTGAAGGTGAGCGGTCGCTCATAAGTCAGCGTGACCAAGCTAGTCGTCGCAACTTTCCAGCCTTACTAGGTTATACGCAGTGGATCGATTGCTGCTGTTTGCGAGCTCTGTGATGCTGAGGAGCGGCGGGAATTGAACACAGAGTAGATCATAAGACGCGATGAGCCGTGGAACTGCACTGATAGATGCGCCGAAGGAGTTGAATCTGCTGTGGTGGTTCCGTTGGAAAAGGAATGCGAGTAGATTGTTCCGAGAGCAGCGGGCATTTCGAACGCGTGCCATAAGAGGGACGCGCTTTCTAGCGTCGTGGAGGCGCGCTCGTTTTCCGAGGCGGAGAGCTGCGAAATGGTAGCGCTGGAGCGAACGCTTTTTAGGGAGGCTGAGGATGAACGCTGGGCATAGGCGTTCATTGGCGATTTGTGCTGGCAGCAGGGATGAAAGCTGCTGCCGGCAGCCGCTTGGTATGCGGTAATGCGATTATTAAGGCGAAAGCCTTTAATGCCTCATACTGTCGTTAGCAGACGCGTCGGCAGGAATGTCGACAGACGCGTCGACAGACGCGTCGGCAGATTCGTCCGCCTTTCGGCGTCACTGCTTAAAAGGCTCAAGGTTCCAGCATGAATAAAGACGCATCCAGTGAATGCATGGGCTTCATAAATAAAATAAAAGGAGTAAAGTCAAGAAAAGTAAAATAAAAAATAAAAATAAGAAAATAAATAAAAAAAAAACAAAAGAGAAATTTCGAGAAATTTCAAATTAAGAAAAGGAGCAAAAAATAAATGAAAACAAAATATGAAAAATAAAGTAAATAAAAACAAAGAGTGGCCAGGAAACGCTTTCGCCTTGCAGCACTTTAGAGAGCCAAAGTGCCCCCTGAATTTTTATGTGCTTGGCGCGCTGAACCATGATAGCGTCCTCTCTGGTATTGCTTATTAGCGCCTGCGTCCGGCCTCGCTTAAGAACGCTGCGCGCGCACAAGGCCTCGGTTCAACGGACGCGGGCGGTGTTGCTTGCCACGGAATAGGGACTGCACCATTTTCTTCCCACAAAAACCAATTTCAGTTTCGATATCAAGCTTGGAGACTCTTTCCTGCACACGCTTGTAGTACGTGTTCTGGCGGTAGTTTTAGCGTGGATGGAATTATCACACCGCACCTCGCACGAGCCTTCACTAGCGTCCGTTATTGCCCGTTATTAGTACAGGCGTGAAATGGAATGGCGCAGGGCGGTCTTGGTAAATTGGTTTTTGAGGAAAAGAAATGGCCCAGTATCTGTCTCACTACTCGGTGGACACCTCAACCGCGCCGTAAGGAAAGCGAGGAAGGTCGGAGTGAAAAGGGCAGGAAGGCAAACGGGGAAGGGTGCTGCACAGTTTCAGGGGGGCGGAGGGGATTAATAAGTTTGCCGGGATAAAATTGCCTCACCCGGCACAGGAAAGGGCTAGTTGGAGGTCAATGGGAGAGGCCTTTGTCCAGCAGTGAATGCACTTTCGGTGCTGCTGCTGATGACAGTGATGGAGACTAACCCGAATGTTTTGCTTTGCTCACGTTGCTCTTTTGCTATCCGTTAACCTTAAGGTTGTACTTCCTCGACTAAAAGTCAGGGCGCGCTAAACATACACGCACTAGCCGTACATGCGCCGTGCCTTCGGACTGCCGCAACGTGGTAGTTTAGTATGAAAACACGGAGTGCCCGTTGTCTTCCTTCTGCGGGTGTACAGTGCTTTTTCTGTGGGCGTACAGTTTTTGCCAAAAATATACAGCCCAAGAAGTTTGCTTCCAAGTCATGTAGCGCGGCTCTTAAAGGTGCACTGAAGAGACTGAACTTCTTTTTGCCGCGGGAACTCGATCTACACGTTCCTAGCATTCTTAGAAACTGCAACTTATTGCCCTGTGTGGCCGATTTCCCGAATTAAATCTAATTAATGTCCGGCTCCCACCATTTTTTTTTAATTCTCCCTCGTACGGTGGGCGGAGTCGACCAACACGTCGAGCGCCTTTCACCCAGTCGCGTGGAGGCTTTGCTTTCGCTTTTTTTTGTTTTTTAGGTTTCCATGAATAAATAGTTTCATTCGCAGATAATATAGCCGCAAAATAAGCCCAAAGAAATAAAAATACGCGCGGACTATTTGCTACGACGGACTACTACGTATTACTCCGCCGATGGCAGAGCGGCAAGCCGCCACGAGACAGGGTGAAAGGCGCTCCACGCGTTGGTCGACTCCGCCCACCGTACGAGGGAGAATTAAAAAAAAAAGGCGGGAGCCGGACGTTAATTCGATTTAATTAGGGAAATCGGGCACACAGGGCAATAAATCGAAGTCTCTAAGGAAGCTCGGAACATGTAGATCGAGTTCCCGCGGCAAAAAGACAAGTTCAGATTCCTCTTCAGTGCACCTTTAAGTACGGTTGACAGTCCTAAGCTTTGCAGGGTTGAGGCCTTAAGCTTCTCCCGCCTTCCAGAGATTAGGGTGCCTGAGTACGCAAGAGGAGCCACGCTGCAGGGCTCAGAAGCAGACCCCTTGGGCTGTGTGCTTTTGACAAAGACTGTACATGCGGGTGCACTGGAGACGGTTTACTGCTGTCAGTTCACTGGTTGCACTGTAGCGATTGTTCCGACACTCAGTTATGAACCGTTTCTTTCAGGCTCACTGCTGGAACTACACGCATGGTTGCAAGTTCGTAGGCAGGCTGTCAAATCTGGTGCGACACTACGAGCAGTACTGCAACCACCACCATGCTTCTTGCCCGGGCTGCGGCGAGAGCGTTCACCAGAGAGACCTGCCCAGGCACTACAGGGCCGGGTGCCAGCGTCGAGCGCTTACTGAAAGAGCCGCCGAGCCAGTGGAACGAGGTGACGCGGCGGAATGGGAGCCACTCGCAAAGGATCCTTTCGGAGGGCAGCTACCAGCTCTACAGAGCCAGATGAGCGAACTCATGCACACGGCGCAGAGCCTCGGTTTGCAGCTACAGGAGGTGTCCTGCGCTCTTCGAGAGACAGGGCTGAAGGTCCGAGACGAGCTGGCAACATCTTTGGAGGAAGCATCTGTTCCAGGAAAAGCTGATGAATCTGACGAAGAGAAGGTTAGCAGCTATAATCCCCAAGAGGAATCCGCAAAAGAGAGGGCCGCTGCGACGGAGGTTGGGGCACCAGCAGAGCCCGGAAGCCCAGGAGAGATTGGTAGCTTGAAAGGGGAGACCGAGACGCCAGGAAATGTCGAGACCTCAGGGATAGTTCCAAGCAAAGCTGATGAATCTGACGAAGAGAAGGTTAGCAGCCATACTCCCCAAGAGGAACCCGCAAGAGAGAACGCCGCTGCGACAGAGGTTGGGACGCCAGCAGAGCCTGGAAGCCCAGGAAAGATCGGTAGCTTGAAATGGGAGACCGAGACGCCAGATGTCGAGACCTCAGGGATAGTTCCAAGCAAAGCTGATGAATCTGACGAGGAGAAGGTTAGCAGCCATAATCCCCAAGAGGAATCCGCAAGAGAGAGCGCCGCTGCGACGGAGGTTGGTACGCCAGCAGAGCCCGGAAGCCCAGGAAAGATTGGTAGCTTGAAAGGGAAGACCGAGACGCAAGGAGATTTCGAGACCTCAGGGATAGTTCCAAGCAAAGCTGATGAATCTGACGAAGAGAAGGTTAGCAGCCATACTCCCCAAGAGGAATCCGCAAGAGAGAGCGCCGCTGCGACGGAGGTTGGTACGCCAGCAGAGCCCGGAAGCCCAGGAAAGATTGGTAGCTTGAAAGGGAAGACCGAGACGCAAGGAGATTTCGAGACCTCAGGGATAGTTCCAGGCACAGCTGATGAATCTGACGAAGAGAAGGTTAGCAGCCGTAATCCCCAAGAGGAATCCGCAAGAGAGAGCGCCGCTGCGACAGAGGTTGGGACGCCAGCAGAGCCCGGAAGCCCAGGAAAGATTGGTAGCTTGAAAGGGGAGACCGAGACGCCAGGAGATGTGGAGACCTCAGGGATAGTTCCAGGCACAGCTGAGGAATCTGACGAAGAGAAGGTTAGCAGCCGTAATCCACAAGAGGAATCCGCAAGAGAGAGCGCCGCTGCGACGGAGGTTGGTACGCCAGCAGAGCCCGGAAGCCCAGGAAAGATTGGTAGCTTGAAAGGGGAGACCGAGACGCAAGGAGATTTCGAGACCTCAGGGATAGTTCCAGGCACAGCTGATGAATCTGACGAAGAGAAGGTTAGCAGCCGTAATCCCCAAGAGGAATCCGCAAGAGAGAGCGCCGCTGCGACAGAGGTTGGGACGCCAGCAGAGCCCGGAAGCCCAGGAAAGATTGGTATCTTGAAAGGGGAGACCGAGACTCCAGGAGATTTCGAGACCTCAGGGATAGTTCCAGGCACAGCTGAGGAATCTGACGAAGAGAAGGTTAGCAGCCGTAATCCCCAAGAGGAATCCGCAAAAGAGAGCGCCGCTTCGACAGAGGTTGGGACGCCAGCAGAGCCCGGAAGCCCAGGAAAGATTGGTAGCTTGAAAGGGGAGACCGAGACGCCAGGAGATGTGGAGACCTCAGGGATAGTTCCAGGCAAAGCTGATGAATCTGACGAAGAGAAGGTTAGCAGCCGTAATCCCCAGGAGGAATCCGCAAAAGAGAGCGCCGCTGCGACAGAGGTTGGGACGCCAGCAGAACTCGGAAGCCCAGGAAAGATTGGTAGCTTGAAAGGGGAGACTGAGACGCCAGGAGGTGTCGAGACCTCAGGGTATATAAGGACCCGTGAAGAGACCGAGACGCCCGGTGAAATCAAGGCTTCGGGAGATATCGGGACGCTGCCAGAGACCGAGGCATCTGGAGATATTAGGACCTTGCCAGAGACCGAGGTCTCTGGAGATATCAGGACCCTGCCAGAGACCGAGGCCTCTGGAAATATCAGGACCCTACCAGAGACCGAGGCATCGGTAGGCATCGGAACCTCAGGTGATGCCAAGACCGCAGGAGGTATCGAGACCCTAGTCGATACCGGTACCCTAGGCGATATCGAGATCCAAGGCGATACCGGGACCCTGAGCAAGGCCGGGACGCCAGGAGAGGTCAAGGTTTCAGAAGCAACTGTGGCAGGTGCAACGTGTATGCCGTGGCACTTGGAGAAGAAGCACATCCTCCGGAAGTTGGAAGTCTTGGCCACTGACGCCCTGCGTTATCTGGAAGACCTGCGCTCGGGCATCCCCCGTGCCGCTTTTTCGGTGGCTAGCTGCGAGCTCCTCCCGCTTGGATTCAACGAGACCATCGACGACAAGGCGCGGCCGATCCCGCTGAAAAGGCCTCTGGCCCCGCAGTTTTACCACTTCAGCTTCAGGGGCACCGACCAACTGTTCAAGCGGGGTCAGTTCGACTTGAACCTGATCGCCGCTGGCACGCGGTGGCACCGGCGAGAAGTGTACTTCACCGTGGTTCTCGGAACGCTCGCGTCGGTGGGAACCCTGGAGGTGCTCATCAAGTTTGAAGGCACTCTGGAAGGTGTCTCCCCACCAATGGTTTCACCGGTGGCCCTAGTGCACCCGTGTTCCTCTCGAAGCCGCATCTTGGCAAGGGAAAGCGTGTCGATCTTGGGGTCTGTTTTTTCTGGGTGTTGGTTGCGCTTTTGCGCACCCCTTTGTGAGTTGAAGTCTGGTTCTGACTTCTTTCAGGACGGTGTGCTCAATTTGAAAGTAGGCATTTGGAATTAGTTTTCCTGGGGCTGCAGTTTGAACTTTAGCAGGGGAGCTCATTACGTGCATCGCTTATTTTTTTTTTCTGAGGCGACGAAGCCGTGCGTCCAACGTGCAGTCATTGTTGAGTGTAATATTTTCTCGGCTTGCTGCATTTTTAAGGCAGATTTTCGACAGCAGAGCCACTCAAATAAGAGTAAAGGTTTCTCGGGAGTAGTAAAAAAAAACCTAAGCATTGTTATGCAACCATCCAGAACATCCGGGATGCGTGTTGTGGCTGAGGTGGTGGTTGCATATGACCATGACGTAACTGGCGTGTACGTTTAATACATTGTGGCTCACATGTGACAGTAAGTTGCTGTGTGCAGGTAACTGAGTTTCCGCCGCGGTTGTGTGCTGGAAGAAATTCGACGCAGTATCCTAGCGGCGTGCGAGCTGTCGATACATTAGGGTAAAGAGAATTCATTTGTATCATCATTATCATGAGTGAATAGCGCAAGTATTGCACAACAAAGCTTTTGTTTGCAGTAGACGATGTTCTTGCACACTGAACACTCAGAAAAACATTTACAACATGCGCAATGCGCAGTATACTTGTTTCCTGTTTTGTATGAACTTAGTTTTCGGCGTTGAATAAATTCTTCAACTTGATTTTTACTTAACATGCTTCTGCCTTTTCATGTTCTGCGTAATTCTGGAAATATTGTTCTGAAAAACTCTGTGCTGGTTTCTCGATAATATTAGCGACTTCGTGACCTGGGATGCGCCGGTACGTTGGTGGGCGCATCATGCCTAGCGGCGACTATAGTTCCGATATCTCGGGCGTCGTTCACAGCCACAGTAGGGCGCTAATTCGTTGTTTTGCTCCCACCATGCCATTGTTGTCGTTGGCCTCTTTAGAAAAGGCATATAGCCACGACACTGGCTAAAATCTATGCACTCTCAGCTTTGTAGAAGGTTGGGAATTCACTCTTCCACGGTGTCTGTTGAATATTGCTTGTGAGACGCGGTGGCTCAGTGGCTATGGTGCTCGGCTGCTGTCCCGAAAGACGCGGGTTCGATCCCGGCCGTGGCGGTTGAATTTCTTTGGAGGAGAAATTCGAGGCCCGTGTACTGTGCGATGTCAGTGCACGTTAAAGAACCCCAGGTGATCGAAATTTCCGGAGCCCTCCACTACGACGTCTCTCATAGCCTTAGTCGCTTTGGGACGTTAAACCCCATAAAACCAAACCATAAACCAAACAAAAGGAATCCATAGCAACGACTGCAGCTGCCCTTAAGAGTGAACAGGATCTGCTTGCTGTAAAACCACATGCATATAAACGTCGCGCACCGCGCGGTTGTGCATGGAGATTATACCGCTGGTGTGGCGCACTATGGTAATGAACTATTTCAGGGGGGTACAGGGTGAATATCCGGACCCATTGAAGTATCCAGTGTCGTCATCCGGCGCGGTATGAACCTTGCCAGGTTTCTCATACTCAAGATCACATCACTGAAGAGTGCACTCATTGCTTTAGAAGGTAAGTGAATACTATCTCAGTCGTATATTTATTGAGCGAAAATAATAAAACGTCGCCGTTGCTTGTGGAAAACTCCCGGGATGCTCTCGAGAACGTGCTTAGTGGGCTCATCAGATCCAAGTTGGAGTGGTAGATCCAGGAGGGTTTCACCAATGCATGGCGGAAGGAAAGCTCAGGGGAGGCCCTCGCACGCCAAAAAGTGTGCCGGAAGTCACGTGGTTTCGCAAGGACTGCTGGGAGTCTACGCGGCGGCGCAGCCAATGGTAACGTTGAGTGCAGAGGCGTCGTCTGCTGCATTGTATGCTGTGCATGCGCAAACGCGCTGAGACTGCGCCCAAGTAGTAGGGAGGGGGAGGGAGGGGGGTAGCTTTCACGTCCGTCTTTGAAAAAAATGTGACGTAACCGCCTCTCCTGAATTCTTTTCCTTCCTGCAGGCCACACCAGTTTGGCCATAGCCACTGGAGGTTGATGAAAATGGTCTTGCCCTGCCCCGTCAAGAAACCTTTTCAAATAAAACGAGTGAACCCTTTTTGACTGTCGGAACCACTCAACGTACGATGTTAAAGATCCAGTTACCTGAAGAACAGCTATCTAAAGGCAGTTTCTCACACCCTGTAGAGTGGCCGAAATTATCACGATTTAACCAATTCGGTGAAGCTGTCTCTCGAGCTCGTCGCCACAATCCCTTGCCCGTATTTTCTTTTTACTTTCACTATCTTCGTTAGAAAAAGAGTCTGCGAAGACAGAAAACCAAGCGTAAGAATCAAAACTTCCAGGCTCCAAGCGTCACTCATGTTCTCCCAATATTCGAGAGGAAGCCGTCACTACTGGTACGTGCAATTAAATAAATAAAGGGCAGAAAACACCGGTGCTACGAATCATGCCACGAACTGGACCCGTGGTATCCATGCGGTGTGATGGAGCTCCGATCAATGGCAAGGCTATCAAGGGTCTGTCTTCTTTTTATTTCCCCGGTGCACGAGTTCGCACCAGCATAGCGCCCAGAGCGCTGTCGTGCTCAGTGGTTTTTGGAAAGCTGCGCATGGTGTACGTTATCGACAGCATTTCGAAATTTCGGCGTGAAGAATTTATCAACTAAATTGTGAGTTGGACTTTTCGTTCGGTTAATTTAGCCAAGATGTACACACCAGTAATGCCCTCTATCAATGACAAGACACCTCTTTTTTTTTTATTCTGACTACAGGTGGTACTGCTATGTACTGATTGTAGTTGTGGAGGCTGCTGTGGCAAAAGCATGGTTCTGACGTTTGTTGTTATCCGCCTTGCACCAAAACAAAACTATCCCCCTAGCTGCCTTGAGTCCAACTTCCTCTTGTATTCCTGTCCTTGAGGCCTTATTTTAGTAGTTAGTGGACCTCAACTTCACCGGTCGCCGTTTAACACCTCGGACATATGCTGGGTTTTGGATCGCCTTAAGAACACACAGTTCCTTAGAAATACTAGTCAAGTACGGTTGCTGCCTTCGAAAGCTGGAAGCTAAATCCGAACAAACAGCATGGAACGCATTGACTGCATCATGGTGCTGCTCAGGACGCTAGTGTCGTAAAAGAAAATACCGTTACAAAACGCGAAACAGTACGGTTTCCATGTAGCATTGGGAACATTTTAACACTGGATGTCGGTGCGCGTTAAAGAACCCCAGGTGGTCTAAATTTCTGGAGCCCTTCACTACGGCGTCTCTCAGCCTGAGTCGCTTCGGGACGTTAAATCCTAATAAACCAAACCAAATGAACCAAACGAAACTATGTGAGAGTCCACTACAGTATTTTGTCGAGGAGAGGGAAAAAATGGTTTTCATTGTAGTGCGAATAAAGAGAAGCACGGGGAATGGGAATCTCTGGCATTTTTAAAGAATACACGCACAATGAAGTGCATATGGTATCGTACCATTGCTCGGTATTAATTATTAGGCATTGTTTGATTTCCATCTGGCACGCTGTAGTGGCCTTGGATTTCGAGTAATAGCTGCAAAAGAATCATAATTTCGTTATGCTAATGTGAAATTAAATTTACGGACGATTGCGCAGTTCACAACGCCAGCAGCTAATGCCAGACCCTTCTCTATCCCCCCCCCCCCCCCCGACACTGAGAGCGCGTGCCATCTCTCGCATCAAATGACGTCATAGCATAACATAGGCCACATGACGTGTTGTCATCAGTTTGCGACGTACTAATGATTGCCGGTGGATCCTTAAATCCCTCACGCATAACCACGACCCCTTAGGCATATGTGAACCTGTAACTTCTTTCATAGCTGGCACGAAACTCCGAATCACATTACCGGGACGCTGGTTCAATTTTTGTAAACAAATGACCAGTTTTTTTGCCTGTCAAGAATAATTTGCGGAACCATACATCAGCCTGCAGTTTAACATCGGAAATGATAGCGGCGCCACTGCCGGCATAGCGGTACGCTGCGTCATCGTAAGGATTCGTCTGTGCACCTACCATTAACGCTCGAGACCTTTAGTTTATCGCCAGAGCGCGGCGCTCACACCCGACTTCATGTCGGCTTACAACGCTATCGGCCTGTTTCCGTCGCCTTTCGCGGCCAGCGCACAATCTGCACGCGTGCGAGCTTCTGATAACTCGATCGATTGCACGAGTCTCACTCCCGTGCCAGAAGGCAGGTAGTACAGTTATTCCCTTTGAAGAGAGCCTAAGTCGCTTCAGCGCTCTTCGCTTCCTCGTTGGCCAAACGGCACATAACGTAAGTAAGGTATCATGTCTTGAAAGTAGTTCGGACGGCGCGAAAACAACAAAGACAAAGGAGACACGAACACAACAGGACGGGCGCCTGTTCGTGTCTCCTTTGTCTTTGTTGTTTTCGCGCCGTCCGAACTACTTTCAAGATATGAACCAACTAGCCCAAATCAAAGTACTTCTTAAGGTATCATGCTCAGTGGGTGTTCGTAACGCATTACTTTTTTACTGGAACTCGATGACTTTACTACGGTAGGTTGTTGTTTGCCTTTTCAGACATGGCACCTACCCACCTGGGGGAATTGGCTTGGGTTTGGTGAGGAATGCCAGAGAGAATGATTGAAGTGTTGTTACTGATGGCCCGTTTCTTTAACGACGTCTGCTTCGCTAGCTGCGCTCATTCCCATTGCTATGTCGGCGCTTGTTTACATCTGCTTCACAGATCCCTTTCATCATACTAGCTGGGAAACTCCGACTCAAAATGCGACTAGAGCGTACAGCGATTTTGTAGAGGTTGGGAGATTGTAGCGCCAGCTTTTGGCAGCGCTTCGAATTTCTTTTTCGAGCAATCTGTGTTGTAAAAAAGTTAGGGCTCTTATAACTGGAACGCTGCAAGTGGCGCTACAATCCACTGCATTCCGAATCTGCACCCAGACGATGCGCTGGATTTCGATACGTGGGCTTTATAAGTGGAGTTTTGAAGCTTGCGTGACGAAAGAGCTCTGCTGGTTTTGTAAATAATAACAGAACGCCTTTAGCATGAGTCCTGATAAGGCGAGTCCACCGCGAATTTCCTCCTGCGTTTCTTCGCCGTGTGGGCGTGCCGAACAACTGAGCACTTAGCAGTACCTGCGCCTTGGTCGGTAGAGCCACATCGCTTCCCGCATCACCCCACCGCTGTATTTGGCGTGGCGCTGCAGTTGAGCAGTCAACTTTGAACGTGAATTTTAATGCTGCCAAAGCAGTCCATTGGAGCTGAGAGCGTTCAGAATGCTCCCTGTTAATTTCGACAAAAGAGGCAGATTTGTCACAGAGGTGCTTTCGGCGCACTAACCCCTACGCGTCCCCAAACTTTTTCAAATCCCCTTGCGGTAGCCGTCAGTTTATTTGGCACTGCAATACTCAAAAACAAACAAGCAAACAAACAATGTAGCCTGGCTGCACCAGTGGCTGATGCTACTGCGATCCTGACTTTACACCATATAACAAGCATACCAAATAAAAATTTCTATGTCGAGATGGAAATGAACGCTGCTCAGCTCGTAATATGTTGCTACAACAGACAAAGCGCTTGCTCTCTTCGTCTGTAAAACATTCCATTTTCAGAGTACAGTGTTAATATCGGTAATGTGTTGTAAGCACTCTGCTGTAGACTTGACGCTTTTGAACTTAGTTGTACCAGGTGGATGTGGGCTGACAAAGGTTGATTCGTTTATCTTCAGTGAAAAAAAGCTGCTGTTCGTGAAAACTGTGATGCACTTTTTCGAGAATACTACCATCTACGCCAAATAAAAATAAAAGCATATAACAACGTATTTCAGAGCCCTACAACATTCACAAGCACGGTGACGCCTATGTCAGTTATCTGTCGGTGACTGTTTTCCCAGCAACTATTGCTGAAAAAGTGACAATGTAAAAGCATGGGTGCTTTATCGCATACTTTCTATATCTGTTTCCCGGCTTGTTTTGCTTGTTCTGTGCTCGCGCGTTGTTTGTTCCTGTATATGCTTATTTTGTTTCCTTCATGCAGTGTGTTTCATCTCAGAGTATGCCAGCAATATTTAAAAATAGACCTTTTTAAGCTAGAGGGGCGGATTATTGGCCTAGCATTGTCACTGGTGCATTGCTTCAGAATACACTTACGATGTGCTAGCTTAGCTGGCCAATTAGCTGATATTGAATAGTAAACTTTCTTGACGATTACTTAAGGTCCTTATTCATTAGAAGGCTTGTAGCCGACCGTCAGTAATATCCATATCACTAATATCCATAAGTAATAATATTGAAGCGGGTAGACGACGACGACAAAGAGCGATGGCACGAGTGGGAAGAGTAGAAGACGACAACGAAGTTCGGACGGTGTTCTCGGTGCCGCTCGCAGCCGTTCTTTTCTATTTGTAAATATTTGTAAACATATTCTTTCCCGCAACATATTTGGTGGAGGTGCAAATTTCCCCTACGCCTACCGACGACGGAGCTTCGCAGCGGCCGCCAGTTGCCTTCACTCATCATGACCCAAGACACCGCCCAGCAAACCTCAGCCCCGGCCATGACATCACTCGTTCTCTCTCCCCCTCGTGACCCTGGGACATTTTCTGGTACCGACAACACTGACGTCAACGCCGTCGCTCCTCTCCCGGCCCCTACGGACGCTCGCAAGCGGAAAACTAGACGCTGCAGTGTCTGGAGGTGATGCTGCAGTACAGCCCCAGTCCCAAAATCCTCGATTAGCCCGACGTCAAATATTTGTAAATATATTCGTTCCCGCAACAATATATCCATATCGCGAAAGCGAAACTTAACGGCCAGCAAAAGCACTATAGCCACGCCCATACTCCTTGCCCGCTCACCGCTCCCCGTTTGGCGCAGCGATCGGTTTCGCTTTCGTACGTAGGCGTACCGAAATTGATCGCGCCGCGGCGACGACAAGAACAGCATTTTAGAAAATCTAAAAACTTTTATTACTTACAGCAGCCTACATGTCTTTTAATAAATAAGCAGCCTAAAAGTAATCGTTAAAACTTTACTATTAAGTATCAGTTAACCAGCCTGCTAGTTAGCAGGTTCTGGCTGTATTCTGATACGCTACAACGCTGAAAATGCTATGCCAAAAAAAGCGCTCTTCTAGCTTTATAAAAAAGCAGATATTTTTTTTTATTGCCGGCAGTCTTTGTAGGTGAAACATCCTGCATATGCTGCCGAGTCTGCGGTAAAAAAAAAAAAAAAAATCATTTCCTGATAACCGCAGTGGTCGATCTTAACCTCTATTTGACCGATTCTATTAGCGCTGTTTCTGCGTCACAAACTCTTGCGCATATTTATTACGTAATGCGTTGCTACGGAGGAGCAATCGCTGTCAGATTTAACGCAAGACTGACGCCACCGGTAGCCAACAGCAACTGCAACCTCGAGCAATAGTTTGACGCAAGATGGATTCAATCTGCCCTTGATGAGCCACAGACGGTACGAGCCTACCGTGATGACGTGTCTACTGGCTATTGTCTTTCAGTCTACTGGCTATTGCCTTTCAGGAGAAGTAATTAGCGAGATAAGGCGCGCGTACGACTGATGACTGTGCCTGTCGGCTTCGAGACTCCAAGCAGGCGGCAGAAGAGAGAAAAGAGAGACTGATTGATAACGGTCGTTCGACAAAACGGATTAGGCTACGCTGCCGCTGGTCTTTATCCTATTTGTGAAGCCATACTCCCGCCTAACAGCGCTTAAACTGGACGCAGTATACCGAGTGTGACGCGATCGCATTCAGTATGGAGTTTCCTTTTTCGAGGCTTAAAAGTCCGGGTGGGAAAAAAAAATAGGGAAATGAAGAAAGACTGGTAAGTGATGAAGACAATTTCGGAAACAGTTAAACGTGAATACGCAACATCTGAGTGCGCTGTGTCTATTACTAGGTGCGCAAGGGTGTGTGCGCGCAATAGCTGCGCTATACCGTTTCTAACAACAGCCATTACTCCACCAGGCGGCTAAATGCGAGAGTTGCTCCCCCCAGGAAATAAATGGTTGTCGCCGAATTCATTTCAGCCAAATTTCAGCCAAATTCAGCTTACAGCATTGACGAAAGTTTTCTTTCATGCGCCGCAGTCTTGATCTAGCATAAAAACTGAATGCTACATTTTCTGAGTTTCCTGCGGCGACGACAGCAGTTGCATTAAAATCCTAATCGAAAAAAAAAATACTTCGTCGGTAATGAAATTCATTAGCTGAAGGGAAGCGGCGTCACTATCGCATTGCCAACAAGTAAAGTAACTAGGAGGCCCACTGAATTTGTTTTTTTTTCTTGAAGGAACAGAGTGAGCAGAAAACGGGCTGGGTGGAGAAAAAGTTGAGGTGCTTCGAAACGGAAACCCGACGGGACTTAATGGGATCCTCATGCATGATCGCGTCGTTAAATAACCGTACAGTTCGCTTGCACTCATATCCGGACATTTGTATCTCTTCGCAGACTGGACCCAGCCCTTGTTACAGCACACGCCCATCCTCAACAAACGAAGACTCGTATCGATATGCATGAATAATGGTGAACATTAAGCATCATTCCACTTCATTCCAAGCCGTCCAATAACTCCCCACAAATATTTCGCAAATCTTTGTATACAGAAGGGAAGCCGGAGGAAAGAAGCAAAGTTCTGCTGAAATTCCTATTAGCACCACCACTTGTATCACAGGCTCGATTATCGAATCTGCCCTTCACGAAATTCCATGCTCATTTACACCGCTATTAGAAGCATGTCCGAAGAGCCGAGTAAAGACTGTGCTCCGCTAGAAGCGGACGTTGAACAGTTCTACAACCAAGGACTGCATGCCATGAAGGAAATCAATCCTGATGCTGATCCAAGCTACCGAGGTGGCGTCATGCTAGAATACCCAAAGAAGATGTCATTGGAAGATGCTCGCAAACTTCCGCTCATCCTGAGCACAAATACATCCGTGAAAAAGCTCTGCATATGGGATATCTCATTAAGCGCACTCAGAGCCGCCTTTGATAAACTGGAAGACTGGGGGTCGCTGGAGGAACTGCAAATTCTGAGCATCGAGTGCGAAGGCGAGGATTTTATCATAGACCTTTCTGGGGCATTCAAAAAGCTACGGATCTTAGACCTGCGGTGTGACAAGATTAGCAGTGGCTATGCAGAAACTATCGCAAGTTATCTGCGAGACAGCAAGTCTCTAGAGGAGCTGAGCCTGTGGTACTCCTGCGGGGGTGACGACGGAGCCGCAGCGATCGCTGAAGCACTAAAGGTCAATGACACGCTGAAGAAGCTCACACTGGCGCCGGATGCATCGACACTCACGTCAAAGACTGTGGTGGCCATAGCGAAAATGCTTTCGGTTAACTCGACCTTGGAATTAGTGGATCTATTTGACACGTGTTCCATGGAAGAAGAGCAGGTGTCGTTCTTGTTCGAGCAGGAGCTCTTCGCTGACGTGTTCAAGAGGATGCTGATATTGTGGAAGCAAGAATACCTGCCCCAGATTACAAAGCTTGTCCGCGAGGGCAGGAACTATGCGCAGGTTTCCGTTGCCGTGACCGCATCTGTGGACAAAGGCCTTCTGCGGGAATTCTTTGACGCCGTGGCTGAAAGCACCACGTTGCGCGTGCTCCACTTCTACCCCAGCGACAGCTGCTTCGATGAACTCGCGGATGGCATCGCTTCTGTCGTCAAGGGAACCTCTACGTTAAAGGAAGTGCAGAACCTCATGCACGTAGAAGAGGGCTCCGAACAGCAGTTAGTGCGGGTCCTCGACGCCCTGAAAGAGAATCGCTCCGTGACTACCTTCACCATGTACGCTGAGTTGCTGACGCCTGAAATAGCGATGTCTCTGTCCGAGATGCTCGCTGTGAATGGTACTCTGTGCGATGTGGCCATCTGCGAATATTGGGGAATCGGTTCCGACATCGTTGGAATTATTCTCGAGGGGCTGAGACAGAACTGCACTCTGACAAAGCTCATGGTATCCTGGGACCCTGATGACAGCGTGCAAGGCATCTCCGAGATGGAAGAGCTACTGAAAAGGAATGCTCGTTTATTAGACCAGGCTGTAAGTTTTGTGACGGGTGACTGCACTAGCACCGAAGCTGCAGATGCGGCAAGGAAATTGCGAGATAGCGCTGCTCTGGTGGAGAAGTTGAAGGAGCTCACTGGAAAGACAGCAGAAGCTGTGGTTTGCGATATAGAGACTGCAGTATCTGGGATATCTAAATAAATCCTCCCATGTAAACTGGGCTTTGTGTTTGAGAGATTTTGGATTAATTTTCTCATTCATAACTTTTTTTTTTTTTGCTGCCGCACAAATAGTAAACTACCAAAGAGAGTCAGGGAATCAGTTTTTAAAGAAAATAATCGGAGGGAGGGAGCCATGCAGCAAATATCTTAGGCTGCATGGCTGTGTCAAAGCTCTTTCGGTGATTCGATGTCCTATTTCGGCTTTCAATAACTATTAAACCTGTGGACGTCTACCTTCCTAGCCACATTAGAGAATTCGTTTTGACAAGTAAGAGATCAACTCCTTCCCTTCATCTAAAAAAAAAAAAACGAAAACATAGTGAAGAACCACGAAAACTTCCCTGCTTTGTTAGTAGACGAGAGCGTGATGTGATAGACTTGGGCACACAGTAAAAAAAAAAAAATCACCCTTAAATGCGCAGCGCTCATGACTGCACCCTTTCCACACCCTTATTTTTCCTTAATTTTTTGCGAAAGGGTGCGCTAAGTATGTTAGCACCTTTAATGCACCCATGGACCCTTCAAAGCTGCACGGGTGCAAGGGTGTTGTAGCTCCTTCGGGTGCAGCAGTTCTAGACGGGCTATGCTGCCTCATTGGGAAAGCCTCCATATTTTCTTGAGTGACAGCCTGAAGCTAGTGACAGCCTGATACATGCAGTGTGCGTGAATGTCATCTACCCTCACACGAACGCTCTGAAGACAAAACTGCACCTCAGACCCTCATAGCAAACGCTTGTCTTAGGAGAATATGTAGTAAAGCATCGCCGCTCTCCTGAAAGGACTAACAACTAAAAAATTTGCGTCAAGGTGTAATTTGTATAGGGTAAGGCTACAAACACGAACTATGAGCACTTATTCCGCAAGTGCGCTTTCCCACATAACTATGTTGCCCCAAACAAGACGGCCGACTTCACTATAAAGAAACTACGTGGGCTACAGGACAGGCGCTAAAGGTGTGGATAGAATGTAAGAAGCGTATTTTGGAAGAATCAAACAAAAAACCTGTCTTTCTTGCTTTGTTTCAGCAGGAAACGCATGGTCAGCCATCTTGTTTGGGACAACATTGTTATGCGGGAAAGCGCACTTGCGGAATTTTGAATATCCCTTATTGAACGGTCAGAAAAGTGTTGGCACATTTATTCGCTCCGGTTTTAAATGCAAGTGACTGAGCGAAAATTTTGGGTACAAGTACTTGCAACAAATAATTTACTTGTGGAAGGACGTACTTTGCACAACTGAAGAGTGTAGCCCTGGAGAAGGTGTTTACCAATGTTTGTTCTATATGGACTATGATTTCAAAAGTATGCTCTGCAGTCTCATCTACAAAATTAACTCAAATTGCCACATAGTCAGGAACCTTTATTTTCAATCAAGAATTTTCAATCAAGAACTGATACCGCTATGTTTAAACTTCATTTCTGAGACTCAGATTTATCTTGTACTGCATCGACTTTTAGACGCACTGGTAAGTACTGCCGCTTTCCGCAGCACTTACAAGTGCTGTGGAAACAGTCATCCCTCTCGTCCACAAGCACGCACGAACATTCCAGTGCAAAGCTCTCACACAAGGATTACTCGCGGCAGTAAGCCCTCTAGTATGGCTTATCCGGGGAGCAGCAGCCAGTGAATAGGTTCAGGTGGGCGAGGGCGTGGCTCCAGGCGTCCTCATCGGCAGCAACAGCGACCGCTCGTCGCTGTAAGGCCCGCCTCCGCCAAGCGGACTGAATGATCCGCGCCGCCATTTCAACTTTCTCAACGGAGTCCTTCTCGTGACCGCGCACAGCAGTATTCCTCAAGGAA
The DNA here is from genome assembly GCF_055824585.1 of Amblyomma mixtum. Taxonomy (NCBI): domain Eukaryota; kingdom Metazoa; phylum Arthropoda; class Arachnida; order Ixodida; family Ixodidae; genus Amblyomma; species Amblyomma mixtum. Next base: position 24,526,482 of record NC_143018.1, read on the forward strand.
GAAACTTCTTTTTGCTCGGAAGACTGCACCGATGGACGACGTATTACCCTGGGCTTCAGGTGCCGCTTCCTGGACAGTACTCGCCGGAACCACCTTTGAATTGCGACAGCAGCAGCGTAACGTATGTCCTGGGTGTCCAGGGCACCTAGCAAGCGCAGCCATGCTTGCAGTACTCTATGACCGCTGGCTTCGTCAAGAGCAGTGGCCCTGCGAGAAGTATGGTCCTGGACAGACAGCAAGGCCCCGCGTTCTCGAAGAAGCCGGGCCACAGGCAGGCTTCCGCAGCGCGCCGCCCAATGCAGCGGCGTCCGACCCTGCGCGTCGAGGAGGTTTGGGTCAGCATTCGCCTGCAGCAGGACGTCTGCGCATTGAGCCGAACCTCGGCTGCTTGCGTAGTGCAGAGCTGTGGATCCTTGGTTGTCAGCAGCGTCCACGGCGCAGCCACGTTGGATCAGGAGACGACAGAGACACGCCTGGTCCCCGACCACGGCCCAGTGAAGGACGGTGCGCCCTTCTGAGTCAGTGCAGTGTACACCAGTCGCCCCAGCGTCCAGCAGGGCGAGAAGACAATGAGTGTGGCCGCTGCAGGCGGCGGCCATCAGTGCTGGAGGGTCGCCCGCCAGCACGTAACCCTCACAGGCACTGCCTCCCTGCAGATCAAGCAGCAACTGCAGCACGTCAAGGTGGCCACGGCTAGCAGCCGCCGTCGTGGCAGCGACCACCGTTTTTTTGTCCAGTGCAGTCACGTGATGGCGCAGGGCACGCACGGCAGCCACGCTGCCAGCCAGGGAAGCCGTCTGAAGGGCAGCGTCCAGGGGTGCAACGCCACCGTACCGCGACAGCAGAAGCGCGACCAGCTTGCTCTGCTCGGCAGAGGCGCAAGAGCAGGCGTACAGCAGGGGAGTCACCCCTGCCTGGTCCTCCAGGGACGCGTCAGCGCCGCGGTCCAGAAGCAGCTTGGCGGCCTGCAACCGCCCTAGGATAACTGCCCAGTGTAAGGGTGCCCGGAATAGGTTGTCCGCCGTGTTCACCTCGCGTCCGCTCCGTTGCGTCAGGAGATCGATGACTGCCAGGCTGCCCGATGCTACGGCCATGTGAAGAGGGGTGCAACCCTGGTAATCCTGCCAGGCCACTAGGGACGGCTCCCAGTCCAGGAGCAAGCGGGAGCACGCCAGGGCAGCTGGCCGCGAAGAGGCAGCACACAAGTGCAGAGAAGTGCGCCCTTCGTCGTCCTGCATCAACGGATTGGCGCCCCGCTTGAGGAGTGCTGCCATGTTCTCTGGTTGGCAGGCGAGGGCACTTTTGTGCAGCGCCGTTTGCTTGAGCGCGTCCCGGATGTCCACCTGACTAGCGTCCATGCGTTCCAGGAGGGTGGCCAGGACACCAGAAGACGGGGACTGGGCCGCGGAGAAGTGCAGCGGAGTGCGGCCACGGGCGTCCCCTCGCGCCCGCGGTGCCCCCGCCGACAGCAAGAGGCGTACCAGGCTGCGGTGTCCCTTGTGGGCGGCCAGGTGCAGCGGCATCTGTCCAGCGTGGTCGGCGTGGTCGGGCCTGGCTCCAGCCCGGAGGAGATGCTGTGCCCCCTGGGTGTCCTCCAGCATGACGCATGTGAACAGAGGGGTCCGGCCAAGTCGGTCGCATGCTTCCAGCTGTTCCAACTTGACATGCCCACGGCGCAAGGAGGACCAGTCGCCCCGAAGCGCAGATAGGTGCAGCATAGAGAGGTCACTGCCATCTATTCTCATGTTGAGACACCCTCGGATGATCCGCGGTGACGATGAAAGACTCTGCCGGCGCACTCTATGCGCGATAACTTTTGCTGCTGTCAGGTCTGTTCAAGGTGTGCCGAAGAAGAAACTTCTGGCTCGAATTCTCGCACCTGCACATTGCAAAAAATGTGAAACATAATCGGGCGTCGCATGATATAGTGTATATAAAACTTGCACCTTCGCGTACAATGAAATGTCAGCCCTTTCAAGCATAAATTCTGGCTCACAATTAATATCATGGAACAAATTTTGGATTTTTGTGCAGAAAACTGCTCAGTTCGCGAGGGGAAAGATAACCAATGTTTGAAGCGCGTACACCGGGCGTCTGACGTAACGTGTTTCAAGCCGTTAGGAGCATGCGGGGTAACCCACACAAATGAAACCAATTGCATATCGTTGGCGTCTGCGTTAATATCAGCTCCACTAAATAACTGCAAATGAATTACATAATTCGTTAACAATCATTTCAGAGCAAGCCGCTGCGGTGGCTCAGGGGTTATGAAGCTCGGCTGCTGACCCGAAAGACGCGGGTTCGATTCCGGTCGCGGCGGCCGCGTTTCAGGTGAAGGCGAAATGCTAGAGCCCCGTGTATTGTGCGGTGTGAGCGTACGGTAAGGAACCCCAGGTGACTGAAATTATCTGGAGCTCCCCATTGCGGCGTCGCTCATAGACTGAGTCGTTTTGGAACGATAAAACCTATAAACCAAACCAAATCGTTTCACTACGGGACGATCGGTTATCTTGCCTTCGAACTGCATACCCGGCCCATGAGCCCTCCACTACGGCACATCTCTTTAGCTTATGTCCGCATTTTCTCTCTTCCCTCCTGGTGCGGTTAAAGCGTCCACCGAAAAAGTGAGAAAGTTACTGCGTCATTCCCTTACCTTAAATGATATTTTCTTCGTCATTTTTCAATTGCGATATCGCTAACTCGTGTTTGTTGCCTGACCCATTCTGGTCTATTCCTGTTTATTAACTTTACGTCTTTAGTTGTCAAGTCCATAGCTCGCTGGACATGACGACCTGTCCTCAAAATAATGTCAAGCCTTTCCAATGGCCTCCAAGTTTCCGCGCAATAGTGGAATACTGACATGATACAAATGTTTTCGATTTTCTTCTTTAGCGGTATTGGTAAGCTGCTGTTCATGACCTGAGAGTACCTGTCAAAAGCACCCCAGCACATTTTTTTTTCTACGTATTTCACTATCGTAGTCCTGGTTAGCGGTCAGTAACTGCGCCAAATCGATGTATCCCATGACAACCTCCCATGGTTCGCTGCCTATCGTAAACTGTTGAGCCCTTCTGAGGCTAGTGAACATTGCCTTCGATTTCTTCATATCAAAATTTACGCCCATTATTCCGATTCGCTTGCTCCGGTTTGCTGTTTGCCTTGCTGCGTAACTCAGCAAGGCAATCAGCAAACCGCAGACTGACGTACTCTCCGTTATATTTTATCGCAAACTCTTCTAATTCAGATCTCCAAAGACCGCCTACATACACGCGGTGAACTGTACTGGGGAGATAGTGTAGCCCTTCTTGACACCCTTGCTGATTAGTATTTTACCACATTCCTTGTGAAGGGCTACTGAGACTGTGGAGCCGCTATAGATATTTTCCAGTATATCTGTAGACGCCTCCTCTACTCCGGGTACTTCTAGCACTTGGTTCTTTGATTCTTAATACCCTGCGCTGTGTCAGAGGTCTGCGGAATGAGGGCCCGGTGGTTAAATGATGTATTTATATAGGAAATGCTGGCCAAGGAACGCACCAGGGTGGCCAGATCCTGATCTTATGAGGGAGCGCGTATTCTAATCGGTTCTGCTCCCCGGGATCAAGCCGCACCCCAGGCCTGGTAATTCAATTCCATCGACTCCCGGATTTTGTTTTATCTGGTGAGAACTGCTACACCACCAAAATTCGATCCGCGGCCCTCTTGCACGCTTTATCTCTATGCCATCGCGACACCTATTGTTTATTACGGGGATTTGAAACTGTCCTGCCACTCTTTCTCCCGAATTTTCCTTCCTCCATGACCGCACACCGCTACTGCCCGCTAAAAACTGCGCATGCGCAAATGGTCTCAACGGCCAGGTGCGCCTGCACCTGGTTATTCATAGTAAATTGCGCATGCGCATTAGCAACTGCCAGTATACGGCACGGCAAACACTGCGAAAGACACACACTGCTCGTGTGTGTCTCCCTTTTTTTTTTCCAGTTTCTTTGTGCTGCGTTCTTCCACAAAGTTACGTTGCAAAGTCGCCCAGCAGCACACTCTAAGATAGCATGGCGTTACCTTATAAAACCACCGCTAGCCGCCGAAAACGCATGCGCGGATAGTCCGGGACCCGGGTGGGTCAGATGCAAGCCATCGTGCTAATGGAGAGTAGCGGAAGCGGTACGCAGTAGCTCTGTGCTAGAACTACTGGCTTCCTCGAGCGCACTTCGCCGTACGCACCGTGCCATACAGCAACGACAGCTCGTAGTGACGGTTTCAAAGCGAACATACTCGGTTAATTACCGTAGAGATGCGAATCAGAGAGCACAGTTGCTGCGAGCAAGGCTAAACATTACCACACAACAACTGCAATCAATGCGAACCAACTGCATCCGCATGGCGCAGCACTATGTAAAACATGTAAAACCATACTATAACCATACTAAGACGATCGGAGCTGAAAACGCGGTCACGGACGGCGACGCTATACCACTAACGTCGAAGCGCGCCAATGAAAAGAAAGCAGAGGGGAGGGAAGTGCCGTCAACTATTCGACTGGCCGGTCATGATCAAAAGTGGCCACTTAACCACATCATCCAAGGCGCCAAGATCTGCTTACTCGTACAGCTATGATAGTGCCACCGATTTGCTCCAGGGAAAAGCGACAGCGTACGAGTGAAAGCATTTTTACGCGCCGGATTAACCAGCTATAGCGCGGAACGGGCGCAATTTCATACTGTCACTAACAACAACACCTAAGCCTTTCTACCGATATTTTCAGCTAAATTAACGCTCTCTTTCCAATAAACGCTAACGTCTACCGAGCTCTTTCGCGGGACTGTACAGACTCAATGTAAGATAACGACATAATATGGGTACTCACATGTTGCCGTCAGGATCCGAATAAAGTGCGTATTTTTCTTCTGTCAAAAGGCAGAGGTTACTCGCCGGTAGGGCGATTCTTAAGCGATGTGATGTCGAATGCGACGATGCACATAAAACTGCTTTGTTAAGTCTGTGCTACGGAGCGAAGCTTAGCATCAAAACTCTCAGCGACCGACGACAATGTCTAGCGCTTCGCTTCTTGCGCTTCTTGTGTTTACGCTACTTATACAGAGATGGCGCCACGTGTCCACTCTTTCGGCTTACATGGCGATGGTTTAATTTGAAATGCTGGTCAGCTGGGTCAGCTGGTGTTGCTTAATTTGCGATTATGAATGTGCACTGAGTTAGATGTTCAATTAAGAGCTCTGCACACGGAACGTGGAGGGTATTGCGTCGTTTATACCAAATTAAATTCTGTCCTCTCGTGTTCATTTTTCGTTCTGTTACGTCCTTTATTGCTGGTAGCAGGGTACAGACTGGCGGGAAAGCCGCCAACACGTGACACATGGTAGCTCAGGGTTGCTTGGCCCTAAAGATTGTCCCGCTATAACACTCCTCCCCCCTACGTCACGAAGTCCTTCAGATACGCAGGGCGGCTGCGTTGGCGCTGTGGTCGCTGGACTTGAAGGGAAGCACTCGCTTCACGGTCCTCACCACAGGAAGCAGATTCGGTACTGGGCGCTGCAGCCTCCTCCAGTCTTTCTCCTTGGTCCCGTCTTCCAGGGTCCTCTAGGCTTGAAGGAATGCCAAGCCCGGAACACCCTGCCGGGGAAGCAACCAGCGGTTCCTCCTCTTCACACATCCCAGAAGCGAAACTGTCCAATGCGTAGCTGGCAGAACGACTTCTGAGTTGGTCAACATGACGTCTCCATCGACGACCGTCCTTGGTGACGACCAAGTACGACACTGGTCCTGTGACAGCATCCACAATGCCCGGCAACCACTTGGGCCCATAGAGATAGTTGCGCACAAACACTCGATCCCCCACATCAAACAGTCGCACTGCCTGGCTACGGCGCTGCATCACCTGCTCTTGTTTCTGCTGCACACTGGACTGCAGGTCAGGATGCAGACGCTCTAACACAGTTGAAAGTTTCCTGCCCATTAGCAATTCGGCCGGGCTCTTGCCTGTTGTAGCATGAGGCAGGATATGCTGGGTCATTAAAAACCTAGCCAGACGTGTGTCGATATCGCCTCCAACCATTCGCTTGAGTACTCCCTTGGTTTCGCGCACCATGCGTTCTGCTTGACCATTCGACGAAGGGTGATATGGGGCAACGGTCACATGTCGGATTTGATTCCGGCACATGAAGTCTCTGAACTCCTCCGAACAAAAGGCAGTGCCATTATCAGAAACAACAGTTTCTGGAATGCCATGGGTAGCAAAAAGGAAACGATGCTTCGCACAAACTGTAGCTGTCGACATGGAATTCATCCGGCACACTTCCAACCACTTTGAGTGAGAGTCCACCACAATGAGGAAAACTTTGCCTTGGAAGGGCCCAGCAAAATCGATGTGTAGTCTTGTCCAAGGACGCTTGGTGAATTCCCAAGGGTGAATCTTTGCAGCTGCTGGCGCAGACCTGGATTCCTGACAACGTGCACAGTCTCTCACCTTCTGCTCAACATCTCTGTCGATTCCTGGCCACCACACGGCTCCTCTGGCAAGCCCCTTCATCTTGACAATTCCTGGATGAGCTGTGTGAAGAATGTCCATGACATACGGTCGAGCTGGCTCTGGAATGACCACACGACTGCCCCACAGCAAACAACCTTGGTACACCGACAGTTCATGCTTGCGGCTCACAAACGCTGCAAACTCTTCTGGCAGCTTACCCTCTGGCCACCCATGCTGCACCCAATTGCAGACTCTAGCCAACAGCTTATCCCTTGACGTGAATCTTGCCACCTTCCTAGAGTTCCATGCTACTTCCGGCGCCATTTCCAGCATCCCTACTTCCCCAAGACGCTGCTCCTCTTCCTCTGCCCTACTGGCTCTCAGTGGTAAACGACTGAATGCATCAGCATTGGAAAGCTTCTCCGCTGGTCGATACTCAATTTCATAGTCATAAGCCGATAACATGAGGGTCCAACGCAGCATCCGTGGTGATAGCACCTGGGGAATGGGCTTGGCATGGTGCAACAGTCCTAAGAGGGGTTTGTGGTCTGTCACAATTTTGAAATGTCTCCCATATAGAAACTGATGATACTTCTTTATGCCCAAGCCGATGGCGAGCGCTTCTCGGTCTGTCTGGGCATAATTCCGTTCTGCCGCACTCATAGTTCTCGACGCATATGCAACCGGTCTCTCGCTGCCATCTTCGCACACATGACTCAACACAGCACCCAGTCCGTACGGGGATGCGTCACAGGCCAGCACTAGGGGTTTGTTGACATCATAGTGCACCAGAACATGTGATGACTGTAGCAGATCTTTCGCCTGGCGAAATGCTTCCGCCTCAGCTTCCATCCAACGCCACTCGCGACCCTTGTCCAACAGCCGGTACAGTGGCTCCAAGGCATGAGCTGCTCCTTTAAGAAACTTGTTGTAAAAGTTCAGAGCTCCTAAAAAGGCTTGAAGTTCCTTTTTGCATGTCGGCTCTGGGGCCTTGTGAATAGCACGCACCTTGTCTTCTGTCGGCTGCACACTGTGGGGACGCCTTCGTCCCCTGCGTTCGCTTTCCCGCATTGCACACCCCACTGTTGTTAGCTCCTCCGAAACGCGCTCTTCTGTTTTGGTTACTTTAACTAACAGGGGAGGGCGCTCGCGTCGTAGCGACACCAGCGCCACGGATGGCGTTTTGCTGCGCGCGCGCGGGGGATAGCTGGCTCTCTTCTGCTCCGCATGGGGAAGCGTGGTGGACGTTCACGCGCAAAGCTCCGCTCTGTGCCGCGGGCCTCTCGTGGTTGGAACTTACTCCCGCCACCTCGCTCCGTCGGGCCTCGGAGTTTATCCCTTTGCCCTACCGTGGGCGGACGTTCGCTCGTAGCCGTGCTGGTGAGTCGGACATCCTAGATTCCTCAGTGTATTTTGTTGCTAGCTGGCGTTATTGTTGCTATAGCAATAAATGCCTTGTTTGTGTCAGCCAGTGTGTCGTTCCTTTGTTCCCGTAGAGCACGGCCCGCCGTGGTCGGCGTGCGCTCAGTAGCGTACGCGACCACGGGGTGGGGTCAGCGCGGTTTTGAACTGAGTCAGCCGCGCTTAAACGGGGAATACGCATTTATCCCCCAATTTGAAACCCCATATCTGGCAGCCCAACGTGGGGCCTGCTCTTGGAACATTGGACGACAGTCTGTTCGGTTCGAGGAACGCTCTTTGTCCGGACTTGACAAGTGCTAGGCCTAGAGTGAATTTTGATCGCTAGGACCTGCGGCATGCTTTCTTGAGTGCGAGGTGTATTGCGCTGCAGCATGTTTGAACTTTTCGACATGCTCAGCATGTTTTTTTTGTGAAGTTTTCTTCCTGGAGTTTCTTCAAGAACCACTTGGTCCGCATCGAGGGAGCGCGAGGCCTAGCGCCCGCGGAGTTGCCGAGCCCGAAGCGAGTGAGTACGGAAGCCGCGTGGGTGGTCTGAGTTTTCTGTATATATTTTCTCGCTGTCTCTTTTTCGACTCTGGGAGTCGCGGCTCTGGGAGCCGGGTGGCCTGGGGCCACGGGTGCAGTTACGAGCTCGCTGGTATTGCAGCTCGGCACCGGGCGTTCCGACACCGTCCGATACGGTGGGCGCCGATCGCTCAAGCTGCTTTGTGCAGTGAGCGGGGAGGACCACCCCACAACGCTGATGTCTCCTCGCGGCTGCGCGCACGAAACCCGTTTCGGGTCTTTCTTTTGTTGGGGGTCGTCGACCTTCACAGTGGTAGTGAGGCCTAAGGCTATTCATAGCTGCCTGCACCTTGTCAAAAGTGACACGACCACCGGACCGTGGTATTGAGAGGGGGCGCACTTTGCTGGCCCACCCGTTTTTTTTAACCTCGCATGAACCGAGCATTCTCGTTCAACTCAAGAAAGGGCATTGTTCACTCGAACTTTGCGTTGCACAGCCGCCCGACACATTTTGCTAGCGAGTTGAGCATTGAGCCACCAGGCCCTTGTGTACACCGTTTCCCCTCCCGTGACCTACGTTAAAGGCATGCGGAGTGTGTTTCGGAAATTTTACAGATCTGGAGCCACTGCGGCTTGCTGTCCTGTGCACATCGTCTCGCTGCCGCCTGCTGCGACGGAGCGGCCTGTATCCTGTTCGCCGCATCCATCCGGGGCAGCCGTGGCGAGACCAGACAGCAGCCACGTCTGGCTGCTGTTGCCCTGGCGACTACTGCGGAATCTTGGCCTGCAGTGGTCAACCGGCCCTCCTCTTCGCGGGCCTGCGGGCACTTAGCCCGCGGGCCATGCGAGTCGTCCCAGCGGAGACCTTCACGCCGCCTTCGGAATACCGCGGAAGACTGCGTGCACCCTGTCGGCGTGACCTCCGCTGCACGACCTGCCTCAAGTGCATGAAGACCAGGAGACTCCTCCATAGCATGTAACTTGCAGGCGCGTGGGTCTATTTAAGGTTGGGGGGATGTGGGGACGCCTTCGTCCCCTGCGTTCGCTTTCCCGCATTGCACACCCCACTGTTGTTAGCTCCTCCGAAACGCGCTCTTCTGTTTTGGTTACTTTAACTAACAGGGGAGGGCGCTCGCGTCGTAGCGACACCAGCGCCACGGATGGCGTTTTGCTGCGCGCGCGCGGGGGATAGCTGGCTCTCTTCTGCTCCGCATGGGGAAGCGTGGTGGACGTTCACGCGCAAAGCTCCGCTCTGTGCCGCGGGCCTCTCGTGGTTGGAACTTACTCCCGCCACCTCGCTCCGTCGGGCCTCGGAGTTTATCCCTTTGCCCTACCGTGGGCGGACGTTCGCTCGTAGCCGTGCTGGTGAGTCGGACATCCTAGATTCCTCAGTGTATTTTGTTGCTAGCTGGCGTTATTGTTGCTATAGCAATAAATGCCTTGTTTGTGTCAGCCAGTGTGTCGTTCCTTTGTTCCCGTAGAGCACGGCCCGCCGTGGTCGGCGTGCGCTCAGTAGCGTACGCGACCACGGGGTGGGGTCAGCGCGGTTTTGAACTGAGTCAGCCGCGCTTAAACGGGGAATACGCATTTATCCCCCAATTTGAAACCCCATAACACCTGCAGAGTTCACACGGAATCCCAAGTAACACACTTCCTCAACACCAAATTGACATTTGTCGAACTTTAGTCGCAGACCGTCTTCATGAATTCTTTTGAGCACTTCTTGTAAACGAGCATTGTGCTGCACCTCATCCTTTCCACCGATCAAGATGTCATCCAAGAACACAAGAACACCATCAATTCCATGCAACAGTTCTTCCATGTACCTCTGAAAGATAGCCACTGCCACTGCCACGCCAAATTGAAGACGGGTTACGCGGAACAGTCCCCGATGTGTTGTAACCGTCAACAAGTCAGCTGTTTCTTCATCAACAGTCTTCTGTTGATACGCCTGTCCGAGGTCTAGCCTTGAAAACTTCGAGCAACCTGCCAGCCTGGCAAACAGCTGCTCCGGTGTCGGCAGGGGATACGTCTCCCACTGCACTACACGATTGACTGTGCTCTTGTAGTCCCCACAGATCCTTATCGATCCATCTTTTTTGACAACTGGAACGACAGGTGTTGCCCACTTCGAGTGCCGCACAGGCTGGAAAATGCCTTGGCTCACCAACTTGTCCAGTGCTTCGTCCACCTTCGGTCTCAATGCAAACGGTACTTGTCGTGGCTTCAGAAATCGCGGCGGAGCTGCCGGGTTCACCTCTATGCGTACAGGAGGCCCTTTACTTGTCCCAAGTCCAGGCTCAAAGACTGAAGAATACTTCTTGAGCAAGGCTGTTGTTCCCCTACTGCCAGTTCGACTCGGCTCGTACACACTGTGAACACCACTCAGACTTATTCCCAAAGACTTGAACCAGTCCCGACCGAGAAGTCCGATACTAGCACCCTTAACCACCACCAATCGCAGGCGATGTTCCTGCCCCTTGAATTCCACCTTCACGGTCAGTTCACCCAACACTCGTAGTTCCTTGTTATTGTAAGCTCGGAGATGAAGAGTACTTGGGCGCAACGCCCTTTTCGATATTCGCAGCTTCTGCATAGTCCGGTCGTTGATGACTGAACACACTGCACCAGAGTCCACCTCCATCTCTAGGGGACTTCCGTTGACGCGCACTTCCACTCTCACGGCTGGCTCTTCACCAGACAGCACGAACACGTCGTAAACGTCCGACGCAGCATTCTTGTGACGGCCTCCACTGGCCCGTTTTTTGTTCTGAGAGTTGGGTTCAGCCGAAGCGCGAGCTGCCGCCTTCCTCCTGCATGCTCTCACTATGTGCCCTCGTTGCTTGCAGAAGTGGCACTGCATATTCATGAATGGGCAACTGCTTGGCGAATGCGCACCCTTGCAGCGGAAACATACGCTTGTGCTTCCAGGCGAACCAGCCTGCTTATGGGTACCCTCCTTGGCTGTCACTGGCGCAGAGACCTTCGCAACACACGGGTCGAAACGCTGCCCGCTCACGCTGCCAACTTCACACGATGCGGCACTGCCGCGAATTTGCTCGGTCTGTCGCTGCGCAGATTCCATTGCAATGGCTTTCTCCCGAGCTGTAGCAAACGTAAGCTCCGGCTCCGCCAGCAACCGACGCTGAAGGGTCTCGCTTCGCACCCCGCACACTAGCCGGTCGCGCAACATGTCATCGAGCGACGCACCGAAATCGCAGTGTTCCGAGAGACGTCGCAATTCTGCGATGTAGTCGGCAATTGACTCACCGGGCTGCTGTTGACGTGTGCCAAACTTGAAACGCTGTACTGTCACCGACGGTCGCGGCGAGAAGTGGTTTGAGAGACGCCTGACGATCTCATCGTAGGCCACGGCCGACGGCGCATCCGGAGAACAAAGGGAGCGAACGATGGCATACGTTGCTGGGCCGCAAACGCTGCAGAGCGTTGCTCGCTTCTTCTCGTTACCGTCGATGTCGTTTGCTTGAAAGAAAAATTCGAGGCGCTCCAAATACAAGGGCCAAGACGTCGCCTCTGTTGGAACGAATTCCCCAATCGTGCCCAGCGCAGTTGCCATTTTTACCTCGTCGCCAATTATATGTTACGTCCTTTATTGCTGGTAGCAGGGTACAGACTGGCGGGAAAGCCGCCAACACGTGACACATGGTAGCTCAGGGTTGCTTGGCCCTAAAGATTGTCCCGCTATAACACGTTCACTGATCGCTGCTCCAAAGAAACGCTTTTGTACTTACCGGGAGCTCGCGGGCGTGTCCTACTGTCTCCTACACACTACTGTGCTTACGCTTAATTTAGGGCTCACGCGTAAGTTCAGCTGCGTGCTTAGCCCGTAAAACCGCGCCAATAGTTGTAACCACCCTGCATTTAAGAATTCGCATGCTCCTAACTTGGTTCCAGTGCATTCAGGCACGGGATAAAAAATGAACCCGAGTTTCCTTCCGGCCGGTACGAGCTGCCGCGGAAGCCTGCGCAGTCCATTCGCTGCGTCAGCCCTTGAGATAGGAATAGTCATTTGAAGATCATCTTTCTGGGCAGATCGGGCGGACTACACCTTCGCCTACCGCCTTATCTACCCCGTTGTGAAGAAATCTTGCTTTGCTCTCTACGGCTGGGTGTTGCTAAACCGGTAGTCACTTCGCATGACATGGCCGACAGTCTCCTTGTAATGCATGCGGCTGTGGACAGATAATATAACATCCGCACTGTGAATGCCGTGTGTTTAGTGCCGAAAGACAAACACTGGGCTTCTTCGATTAACAGCGCTCGGGCAGCCCGCTGGCGACCCGCAAGTTCGTCTCTGACAGGAAAACGCATCATGGTCACGTGGGCTGGCGGCCACCGGAACCACCCGGTCGGCAATCACGGCGGCAAGCAAGTCGCGGATCACGGAGGGCAGATGCTCTCTCTAGCTTCGCGTTCTGCGTCTCATTGCTACGCACGCGTACGGTAGAAATAGGCTACTTGGTATCGAAAACAACGACTAGCAGTTATTGAGGGCTGCGTGCCGCAGACTGCAGAACATGCAGCTGATCAAGCTCGCAAATCGGCAACGACAACGCGAGCGTGTGCCTTCGGTGCGCTGTGTAAGCTTCAAGAAATCCTCAAAAGCATGCGATGAGCAATCGCAATCTAACGTGTTTCAGTCGACACCACATAGGACGGAAAAACTGCCCGTGCGTTGTTTATAAAACGTACGACAAGCCGTACTCTCGGATTATTGCGTGTTTGCTTACTACGCAGTAAGTATATATGACAGGTATGACCGCCGACGATCGACCCTGGTGGACCCTGGTGGACTCTGCTGTGGTCGTTGCGATTTCTACGCTCGTAACCTGCTTCCTGTAAGCTGTAAGCAGAAAAGAATCGGGATACGTTCGTTCAACTGTAGTCTGTCGGCCGCCGGCTTTTGCTGCGGGCAAGGAACGCATAATCTCGGCCAAATTTGCGCATATCAGCTTGTTGAACGCCCACCTAGAACAAGCGGGTGCGCTGCATAAATTTAGCTGCGTATCGTTTCTGTAATAATACAGCTTTATAGCAGAGAACTGGCACTGAAATGAAAGGCGCTACAATAAAGCCCTGCGTGTCGGCGCCTCACGTTCCGCGTGTGTTTGCATGACGATCAGCGCTAGAGCTCATTTTTATCTATTTTCTTTTTTTAAATGAGCCAAACGCGAGGAGGTGCATGCCTGCGGTACTTCTCAGATATTTTGAGCATATGTAGCAGAAGGCCCGACCATGAAGCTGTACAACACTTGGCCGTGACGACAGAATCAGCACTTGGTCGGCGCGACAGTTCTGTGTGGCCACATATATATATGCCCGCAGAGATGTCTCGAGCAATGTGCTCGTGAGGGCTTTTAATAAAGGACATGTTTCAGTCAAGCGTTTTTCAAAGCATATCCACTTTTGCACTGCGCCAAACGCAATGAAGACCATACGCTCCCGTACCGCGCTCAACCAACACTTCGTAAAACACGGTCAGCACATATGCGCGCGTCTGAACGCGTACTCGGAAGGAACTGGAATCCGGCTGCTCTCGTGAAAGGCCTCGAACACCATCGCAATATCCGCCGGGCGCACGAAATTAACAGCCGAAATATTTTGTGAATCAGAAGTATGCGATCGTAATATGAAGCGAGCATTTGTGCTTTCGAGGTGGTGAGACGATCGAAATGTGATCGCGCATTAACACTTCTTTTTGGGCAAGTTGGTTCATATTTGAAAACTTTAAAAGGGCGCAAACACACACGACCACAAAGTACAAGAGACGAGACACAAGCGCCGTGATCGCGCATACGCACGCAAAACGTATCAATAAACAGCGAGAACTACCGCAAAAGGTATCATTGCAGGCGACACAGTCGATATGCACCGTGGCCTAGTCGAAACAAGCGCCTGCATCGCGCAAAACATCGCATGAAGAACCGCGGTCCTTCTAGTCCTTATAAAAATGGCCGCGCGAGCTTCCCGCGACCATACACCTCTCTGTCGTCTGCTAGCTGCCCGAGAGCTGCCAGCACAAAATCGTCCTGGCGAGTCTGGCCGCCGGCTGGCAGCCCGAAACCGCCCAGCCAGAGAAAAACGAACACGTTCCGGGCAGCCACCGGAAGTGGGCGGAGCAACCCGAGAAAATCGAGCGCGCTCGGGCAGCCCGCAAGCAACCCGCGGGCTGCCAGAGGCGGATAATCGAAGAAGCCCACTGTGTCGCCGAGGCATGACTTGCTGGGCACCTGACTGGCGTTTCTGGCAGGCAGCATGAAGAATATGAGGAAAACATGCAGAGCGTCGCCTTACAAAGGAAAAGAGAACATAAAGTGCACTTCCGCTGTCTGTTGCAGAGCGCCAGCCAAACAGTACTCTGCATGCCCACTGCTCGGCGGAGCCGCGGACAGGCGCGAAGGCTAGCCGACGTGGGGGAGGGGAGGAAATACGATAGAAGAGGTCCTTATCGGCCGGATCCGCCGTATCCGTCGGATTCACCGCGCTGTTGAGACGGCTGTCTCTCAGAGAATAGAGAAGGCATTGGGACGGTTCGCAACTTCGAACCGGGCCGGAGTTTCAGCGGGCCTGGTCACCGCCCTGAGCTAACGATACCTTGAGTAAGTACACGGTCTTACGCTTTTAGTACGCTTCTAGAAGAAAGCTTCATTCCTGCGACTAGATGACTGTATTACGATATAGCCACATCTGATGCGTTTTTTTTTCTTCCGCGTCGTGTGTTGTAGCAGGTGCCCCATCTTTTTACCTCTTCGTTCATCGCTGACGGATGCCAGTGATTATAGTTTTTCCCTTAACAGAAACCTTGTCCACATCGCGGTACTCTCATAAATACATTGGACTAACAGCTCTTCCGCTTGAAGTCGCACACCCATCCGGCCTTGCCCTGCAAACTGGTAGTTGTCTTGGCTAGCATCCCCAGACAGGCGGTGGTCGCGGGTTCTAAGACCATACCAGGATGATTTTTTCTTTCACTCCGAATTTTGTGAGAAAGTTGCATAGCATTCTTTGTAACTGTATCGATGCGCTCATGTGCATGCTATGAATAATCACTTCCTTAGCAGATATCGGCTCTGCATTAAAATATTCTCCTATAAACATCGAATCATTAATTGGTTTGGTTTGGTTTATGGGGTTTAACGTCCCAAAGCGACTAAGGCTATGAGAGACGCCGTAGTGGAGGGCTCCGGAAATTTCGACCACCTGGGGTTCATTAACGTGCACTGACATCGCACAGTACATGGGCCTCTAGAATTTCTCCTCCAAAGAAATTCTACCGCCGCGGCCGGGATCGAACCCGCGTCTTTCGGGTCAGCAGCCGAGCACTATAACCACTGAGCCACCGCGGCGGCGAATCATTAATTCGTAACTTCGTATGAGTGCAGGTTGAATTGTCGCACAGAGGCAAAGCGGCTGGTGAAAGCTTACTCTATTGTTGCTTTGTCTTGTGACGCAGCAACACAGCGACATATGTCACAGATACTCGCTCTACCACAAAACCTGCATGTTGTTGCTTTTCATGTTTACATCGGAACAAAACAAAACCTCTTTATGGAGTTTCTGAATGAAGTTAGCATGTAACTTGCTGAGGAACCAATTTTAGCTCCCGTTATCGGCAAACTCAGGCGAGCAGCATTGTCTGGGTACAGAGGCGAAACCTAGAGCGAACACAGAGCAAACGTTCCGAAACTTTCCGTCCAAAAGGTTATGAGCTTGGTGCTCGCGGCAGCAACCGCAGCACCGGAAGCGGAAGCGCGAAACCAGGGCAAAGATCGATAGTACTATGTGCGTACTATGCAGATAGTACTATGTGCGTGTTACGATTCCATCCCCTCATCGTTCGGAGTTCGCAACGCCAGCCCGGCGAGGAAGGGACTCGAAGTTCAAGGTGTGCCTCAGCTTGGGGCAGAACAAGGAACAGACGTGGAGCGGCTATGCAAACGAAAAGTGAGGGCAGCGGAAAGGGGGCGTTCCGTTGCAGCGGGTGCTAATGCTTTGTTTGGCAGAAACGACACCTAGAAACAAGGCTCAGTTTTACTGGGTACACAGTGAGCTATGGAAAAGAAAATGATAGGTCTAACGCTAAGAGACCTGAAGACAGCAGAGTGGGTCTGAGAACAAAAGCGAGTTAAAGGCATCCCAGTCGAGATCAAGAAGAAACGGGCATGTAAAGGTCATGTAATGCGAAGGCAAGGTATCCGATGGCCGTTAAGGATAGCGGAGTGAATTCCAGGAGAAGGCAAGTGTAGCAGGTGGTCACAGGAAGTCACGTGGACGGATGAGATTAGGAAGTTTGCGGGGATAAGGTGGCCGCAGCTTTCACAGGACATGGTTAAATGAAGGGATATGAGAGAGGCCTTTGTAATGTAGCGTACGCAGTTAGTTTGATGATGGCGGTGACAGTAAGTCTTACAGGCCTATGTCGTTTACTTATGAGCGCTTGGTGGTAAGCGCGTGCGTATCTGGCTCGTCCTGCCCTTCAGGGAAGCCGGCCACAGAACTGCTTTCTTGGGAGGTGGAGCGTGGCACGATATTCACGAGGCACATTTCGATAATGTGGTTAGCAGCATCTGTAACCCATCTGAGACAGTTCTACGCCAGTATACTGTAAAGCATTTAATGCCTTCGTCTACTCTCCAAGACCAGAGAAACTGAAATATATTCCCGAAAGCGTTACGAGAGAATTTAAGGGATTGCTGCGACCTGGATGCGTGATAAAGAATCTAATCACCCTGACTTTTGTGTTGATTGTTGATTTTTACGAGTCTTCCTTTTTTTTCTCAGGTTGGATTGGGACATTGCTAGAGCACGCACACAGGCATCCTCAATGGTTGAGTGAACCCACCGCGTCGCTCAGATCACAGCGAACGTGAAATATTTTCCTCATCGCATCGAGCCCTGCAGTAGCCACAAAATATTCCCAAGTACAGTTTTACCAACCTACTACCCAAGGTGAAGCGTTTGGTCTCGCTAAAGGATGCTGAAGTAAATAAGTTAAGTTCAACAGGAATTCAAGGTACCATCGTTTGCTTCCAGGGACATCTGAGATTCAGCGTTCGAAGGGTTCATACTGATTGTCACAACACGGACGACGCTACTGTATTATCATGTCCGAAGAAAACATAGATTGCGTTCTCCGAGAAGTCGAGATTGAAAAGCTCTTCAACGAAGGCCTCAAGCTCGACAGTCGAGAGGTCTGTCTCTATTGCCAGGCCGATGGACGTGTCGCTGACCCCATCTGCCGGGAGGGCACTGTGCTCGAATATAATAAAGACGTGAGCACGGAAGAGGCATGCATGCTGCGGCACATACTGTGCGCCAAGGCACCCGTGAAAGCGATAACAATAAGTTCCATCTCACTAAGTGCGCTCAGGGCTGCCTTTGATAATGCGGAAGGCTGGGAGTGTCTGGAAGAACTGAAAATTCTGGACATCGACTGCGAAGGCGAAGATTTTAACTTAGACCTCTCTGTGTTGAAGAATCTAAAAACCCTACATTTGGAGTCTGAAACCATGCCCAGTACCTTCGCTAAGGCGATTGTAAACTACCTCAAGGAGAACAAGTCCCTCCATAAACTGACTCTGAGGTACTCCTGTAACGGCGACGAGGCAGCAACAGCGATCGCTGAAGTGTTGGCGGTGAACGACACGCTGAAATGGCTCACACTGATGCCGGATGAAGTGCCGCTGACTGCAAATACTCTAGTGGCCTTTGCGAAAACGCTTACTATCAACTCGACCCTGGAACTAGTGGATCTTTCCCAAGGATGTTCCATGGAAGAGGAGCAGGTGTCTCTCTTGTTCGAGCAAGACATCTACTCAGACGTGTTCAAGAGGATTCTGATCCCGTGGAAGCAAGAATTTCTACCGCAGCTTACAAAGCTCGTTCGCGAGGACATACACTACTCACAGGTATCCGTCTCCATCACCACCTCTGTGGATAAAGACATTCTGAAGGAATTCTTCGAAGCCGTTGGTTCGAGCACGACACTGCGAGCGCTTCACTTCTACGATAGCTCTGGATGCTTCGACGAACACGCGGATGATGTCATCGGCCTCTTCAAGCGAACTACTGCTCTAAAGGAGGTCCATATACTGAAAGACCCCCTAAACTGTACAGAGGAAGGATATGGCCGCGAGCAGCAGCTGGTCCGGATCCTCGACGCCCTGAAAGAGAACCGCTGCGTGACGACATTCATCATGCAAGCTTCACTGAGTAAACCTGAGACTGCGATGTCGCTGTCCGAGCTGCTTGCTGTGAATGACACTCTAAGCGAAGTGGCCATCTTAGATACGTCGGAAATTGGTGATATGTACGGAATTATATTGGAGGGGCTTAGACAGAATTACACTTTGACAAGACTCACGCTCACTGTGAACCCGTTCGAGGATGAACAAAGTGTCGCCGAAATGAGGAAGCTAGTGAAAAGGAATGGTCGTCTGTTGGACCAAGCTGTCAAGTTTGTGACTGGTGACTGCACGGAACCTGAAGCCGCTGATGCCCTAAAGAAGCTACGAGCTAGTGTTGCTTTGGTGGACGCGCTTCAAGTTCTTACCGGGAAGTCCACCGAGGCTGTGCTTCACGACATAGAGGCTGCACTGTCTACAGGCTAAAGAACGCCGAATGTAAACTGCAGCTTGTGTATTCCGTTACTGGTGCATAATTATGGGCACATAAGAAAAAAAAAGAGCATATCCAAGCCAATGGCAAGTCGGTGAGTGTAAATGACATCGATGAGTAACTTTAATAAGGGAATTATTGCAGTGATATCAAAAGTGATACCTGACGTCATGTGTACCATGGCTAGCTGAGAGTATAGCCTATAGCACTGCGCTGGAAGAGCCGTGATACCTCCTGCAGTGTTGCTTTCAGGAGCTCAGGCCTGGGTACAATACCGCGTTAATGTGAGTGCTGTACTGTTTTAATGATAGTGCTAGTACTTTTGCTGCATTTTCTGCCTCAGTGTTGTTCTGCTGACTCTGTATAAACGGTGTTTTGGAAGCTGCTTGTGGTTTCTTGCTTGTCTGGCAACGCCGTATGTCTCGCGCACCCCTTTAACAAGGACAGCAATCTCATACTGAAAATCCTTCCGGTTCAACAAAGTCGACTTTCGCTTATTGCCGTGCTCATTGGTCTACGGAATGGACCGCATCGCCAATACTTTTCACATAGCCTCTTTTGGAGCAGCAGCCGACTGAAGAAAACAGATGACGTTATTTCAGCCTTCTGAGCTCATCCTTTGCCGTCACCACGTTGCCTACACTCGTCTCTGATCTCATGAGAGGCCCTACATTACAACAACACTTTCGTTTGAGCTAGTCGGCTACATCGAGACATTAAGTGGATGCGAGAAAGGACCTGTTTCATATTTACAAATGTTGCTCGGATGTCACAGATTCCTAGTACAACAGCTTCGTTGGTCGGAAAAGGTGACAAAGCTTTTGCCTTCCGATAACATTAGCAAGAATCGGTGCCCAACCGTTGAGATCAGCTTAATTGGAAATCGGAAGCCTTCCACTGAGAGAAAAACGTGTTTATTCCGTAGTGTTTAATATTGACGTTTTGTCCCTGCGTATTCACTTTGCGCATATTGATTATGGACATCTCGTGCCCCTACGCTTAGAAGACAAATACTATCTGGCCAGGTTTTAAACCATGAATCTATAATCAGGAATTTGGTGACGGTCAAATATGAGGCTGAAAACTTTTCTTCCTAAAAACGCTTCATTTTCAAAGAAAGTATTACCTTGCAGAACATACTGCCTTGTATTTCCCAGGATATTATTTCCCAGGGCATTAACCGGCATTCTAACCCGCAGGAACTTTCTTTTGCATGTAATTATGGGAAACAAAATATTTTTTCTCACACAAAAATTTATACCTGATTTGTAGCCCATCACCTGCCGTTGGAGTTTGTATTCCCCGGCAAAAAATTGTCAAATGACCCAGTGTTACTCCCTGTGTTTGGAAGTGCATGGTGTCATTATTAAAGCACAAGGCTTGTTCGGCTGCTAATTGACTATGTTGCCAATTTTGCTGGCAGGTACAGTGCGGTCTTGCTTGCTTTAGTGGACCATAAATAAAAGTTTCGGGCGACCAACGTAGGCTCCCCAGGAAGCTGTCATGACTTGCACTTGTTTCAGAGCTCACACCTGCCGAAAATCATTGCGGGATCTAAATTTAGGCAGCCAAGCCTTACAGTCGGTGGTATTGATGTGCCGCCACTGGTCCTGCGCGACCAAGCGTTTCCCTTGACGCCAAACTTCGTAAAGCTCATTGCTAACCCAAACACCCAAGCAGAGAAGACCTTCGGTTACGAGCTTTCGGAATCAAGAAGGGTTGTTGAGAACGCCTTTGGAAGGTTGAAAGCGTGTTTCAGGTTTCTCATGAAGCGCATAGCATGTGACATCAAGAACGTGCCCATTATTGTGTGTGCATGCTGTGTTTTGAATTACATTTGCGAACACTTCAACGACTGCATACCGCAGCTACCTCAATACCCCATCGTATATACGAAACGTAGTACTTTTCACTTAAGGGTAAACTGCACTGTCGCATCCTTGCACGTTCACTGCGAGAGAAACTCTTTCGCACCTCCTCAGCAAATAACAAATTTCACATCGGATACGACTACAGCGCTTATAATGCTGCAGCGGCATGCTGCGGCGCTAGCCGAATCGGCTGGCCGAACAACCGTTCAACATCACTCTGCTTAGTTGTATCTACAGAGCATGCCAAATTGTAACGTTATCGGCCCTCTCCCGCCCGCCTTTCACGGCTAGCGAACTCTGCACTCGTGCGGAATACCGATAACTCGATAGATTTCTTGACAGCGTCGCTTGCCTTCAGGCGAGCTCATCGAACAGTTTTCCACTTCGGAGCGAGGTGAAGACTTTTCGGGGATCGTCATTACCACCTTGGGCACCCGAGAAGTGGCGTAAGTAACGTGTTCAAGTTACTGCGCGCAATTTTCGGGTTACTTTAACACACCCGCTCAATGACTGCAGTGTGAGCAGGCGCCGCACGACACGTTTTCCTTCGCGTCGTCTGCTCCTGTAGCGATGCGCTTTTCCGTTTGCATTTCCGTTCATCGCTGTTTCTGTGCCTGCGTGTGTTGGCGCTTGTTGTACTAATAATAGGAGTGTGTTGAGCCTTATTTCGGGTAGTGAGACGACGCCTCCTCCTCGAAAGTGCTCCCGCGTTTCTCCGTGGGGGTTTAGGCGCTGTCCTCATCTCGTGTGCGTAGGTGTGTCGACCCTAGCAGATATAGTAGCGCTCTCCGCCCGGTCGAGGTGAATTTTTTTCTCGCGTCAGCTTACCGCCGCGTTTTGGGTAGCGCTACCATAGGTCTCATCGCGTGCTGCATCCGCGCGCGCCAATTCAATTTCGCGCAAGCTCTAAGCTAGGACCATTGTGCGTTTAGAGTACTTCGCGTTAATTTCTGCCTGAAATGGGTTAGGTCAAAACCACGGAGCGGCGAGCTGCGGCCTGGTTTTCGGTATCGCGACACCCCGAAGGCAAAAGATCCCAAACTAACTGGCATCATCCGTGCCGCTCTGCTAATCAGCTGATTGGCTGCGTAACGATGCAGCAGCAAACTCCGGGCCGCTTCCCGCCAATCCACCCTAGGTAGTGCACAAAAGGAGCAGGTAACATGCACGCAGTTGAGTGACATGTACTCTTTATTTAGGCTCTGCGCTCTATTCCGCCGCTTTGTGCTTGTTTAAAACACCTAAAGAACAAGAATGACTTACAACGTTGCGTGGTGGATTCAGTTGTTTAAGAGCAATAATCTTAATATTGTTAACGACCAGTTCCGAAGTGCCATTTACAACGTTGTGTCGAAGTGTAGGTTTACAGGTAATACTACTCGGTGCTTTGACCGGGTATTTCATCGCTTTTACTTCAAAACCTTATCTTTAATTATGGTTAATACTGTGCACTGAAATATCTGTTGAGTGTATATAAACATGCGTGTGTGTGTGCGCGCCCGCGCGTGCGAGAGAGTGGCATATGAATTGCACGGTAAACAGGTATTCGTTGCAAATCTGCCCTACCATGCACATTGCAGGTTCCTCAATTTATTAATCCCTAAGTGTCCCTTTAGGGATATTGCGACATGAGGGGGGAAGGGGTGCTCTAGGATTCAGCAGCCATACATACATATGAACGGGTAAATATGATAGGAGAGTAAAAAGTAAAATAAACAAGACTGAAAAAGAAAACCAAATTGCAGTAGTCAAGGACATAATGCGGCAAAAACATACAACAGTGCAAGGACTACATTGAAGCAAGCTGATAGGACTGTACACATGGTAGCTGGGGCAGGATACAGAGAAAAATAGCTATTGTTCGTTGAAATGAGCGGTTAGTAGCTGCCTGAATCTGGAAGGATTAGTCTCAATAACAATTAATGTGTTCGGGGAGGTTTTTTCTAGTCCTTTTTGCACCAGGAAAAAATTATTTGCTAAATGCATTGGAGGAGCCGTGCAAACGTTGTACGCCAAGGGAAATAAATAATCATCGAGATGATCGTACCAGAACGCGTAGAAGGTTGTCCCGAAGTGCTGAAAAGTTAAAGTATAATTTGTGAAAGAGGCAAAAAGTTGTAACTTTCCGGCGATGCGCTAATGATCTGAGGCCGACAGATGACAAGTTCTGGATGACTTCAAGTGAGTCAATCAAGTGGGCCTAGTGAGGGTTCCATATAGCTGAGGCGTAGTCTATAGTTTGGCGCGAATGTATATTTCATGTGCTAGTTTCACACGACTTAAATAACTAATTTTTGGCACGTACTTGTGTTTCGTATGCTAGTTTCGCAGAACTAAAACAATTAATTGAATTTCGCACAGCTAAATCAAGTGGCTCTATTGTTTAGTTGTAGCGACTGACTGAACAAAGAACGCGGCCAGAGTGTGCGCCAGGATTGGGCTAAGAGAACAAATGGACCGTTACTATCACTAGTACTAATAATACTTTCAACAGCGTCAATAAGTCTGTAGTATATAAGAGCTCCTTCAAAGGTAAAGCTGAAGTGGCGTCACGAATGAGCTCCAAATTTGATCACTAGGCTAAACATCACTGGGAGGTAATGAATGCTCACGGACAGTGTATTTGCTAGTGTTTTCAGGGGTAAGCTTTTCATGCTTGGTTCACAGAGGAGGTTGATGGTATGCACTCATCTGCTCAATGCAAGGTGCGCTATTTTCTGTGAAGGAGCTTACTGGTTTCTCAACTTTTGATATGTTTCTTTTTCTTCGGTTCGCAGGTTGAATTCAGGCTCGCAGCACAGACGCATCATCAAGTGACGAGGAAACACACCGCCTTGCTGTTGCAAGCATGTCTGAAGAAACGGGCAAAGATTTTCAGCCGCAGGAAGCGGACATTGAACAGTTCTTTAACCAAGGGTTTAACGCCATCAAGGAATTCAATCCTGACGCTGATCCGAGCTACCGAGGGGGCGTCATGCTCGAATACACAAAGAAGCTGTCATTGGAAGAAGCTCGCATACTTCCGTGTATGCTCAGCACGAAGACATCCGTGAAGAAGCTCAGCATATGGGACATCTCGTTGGACGCTCTCAGGGTCGCCTTTGACAAACTGCAGGAGTGGGGATCTCTGGAAGAACTGCAGATCCTGCACATTGACTGCGAGGACGAAGAAGAGTTTGACATCGACCTCTCGGGAGCATTCAAAAAGCTGCGAATCCTGGACTTGCGGTGTGAGAAGATCAGCGGCATTTTCGCTCTGAACATCGCAAACTACCTGAGGGACAACAAGTCTCTGCAGGAGCTCAGTCTTTGGGAGTCGTGCGGCGGTGACGAAGGCGCGTCGGCCATCGCTGACGCGTTGACGGCGAACGACACGCTGAAGAAGCTCACACTCTCACCGGGGATACAGGCACTGACTGAAAAGACCCTGGTTGCCTTTGCGAAGACCCTGACGACCAACTCGACCCTGGAGCTTGTGGACCTTTTCGACAGCTGCTCCATGGAGAAGGAGCAGGTGTCTTCCTTGTTCGAGCAAGACATCTACGCCGACGTGTTCAAGAGGATTCGGATTTTGTGGAAGCAAGATTTTCTGCCGGAGCTCATAAAGCATCTTCGAGAGGACAGGCATTGCTCCGAGCTCTCCGTCGACATCACGGCCTCCGCGGATAAAGACCTCCTGCAGGAGTTCTTCGACGCCGTGGCTTCAAACACGACGCTGCGTATGCTTCACTTCTACCCGAGCGACAAGTGCTTCGACGAACTCGCGGATGGCATCGCTTCTGTCGTCAAGGGAACCACTACGCTAAAGGAAGTGCAGAACCTCATGCATGTAAAGAAGGGCGCCGAAGAACAGTTGGTCAGGGTGCTCGACGCTCTGAAAGAGAACAACTCAGTGACGAACTTTACCATGTACGTCGAATTGCTGACGCCTGAGATAGCAGAGTCTTTGTCTGAGCTCCTGGCTACCAATAACGCACTCAGGGATTTGGCCATCTGCGAATATTATGGAATTACTGATGAGATTGTGGAAACCATACTCGGGGGACTGAGGAAAAACCACACTTTGACAGGTATAATGGTTTCTTGGGACCCTGACGACGATGTCGAAGGTATCGCTGAGATGGAACAGCTGCTGAAGAGGAACACTCGCCTCCTGGACCAGGCTGTCAAGTTTGTGAGGGGTGAATGCAAAGATAAAGAAGCTCTAGATGCCGCAAAGAAACTACGATCCACTCCTAGTTTGCTGCACAGGCTGAAAGAGCTCACGGGGAAGACGACGGAGGCTGTGCTTTCCGACATAGAGTCGGCGCTAGGTTGAGTGTCTGCATCAACTCTTTGTGCTAGATGCGCCAGGTTTGCTCAATTTCAGCGTGGTTTGAGGCACCTCCAAATGACCCTTTGCGTGTGTTTGCATGACTGCTGTGGCGCTGTTGGAAGGTGTAGTTATGCTTTTTACCTTGACGCATTGCAGTTGAAACACTTCAAATACTCGTAACAGCCGCAGTAGCAGCGAGGGCAAAGCGTGTCCACTGTAGAAGTTCTATTTATTAACAGTGTTTTCAGAAGCACATATAAATGGTTGTAGCGAGCCACCTACGTCGACGACGTAGCGCGCAACTATTCAAAAGCAGGGGTATGTTGATATCCGCTGGTATTTTTACATCGCCTGGGTCTCTTTCAGTGATGGTCGAAGGCCCAACAAAATTCGGCGCGTTTGAAGAGAGAATTATGCGACACGAGTGCAGTTTTACATCATGCCGCGCTTCTGAAAGAAAAAAAAAACATATCGGACGCATGGGCATGCGTTCCGGTTCCAACGCCGGTTCCAGTGCAGGGCATGTGTCCACATGCCCGGCACTGGAACCGGTTTCGTATAAAAGCCTTCGCCGGTCTCTCTGGCGGCGCATCTTAGTTTTGCGCTGGCCGATCACGAATGAGTGTTGCTGATTTCGCTGCTTCTGTACCGCATCCAGCTTAAACCAACTAGCCGATTTCGCAGTAAGATATTTCAATTTCTATCAGAGTACCGCAGAAATGACCTTACTTAAGAAGAATAAGCAGTACTTGTTTTTGAAATCAACGAGTATTGATTTGTTTACTAACGATTATGGCTGGCCTTCAAGCTGGTCCGTTGAATCGCAAGCCTTTTAGAAAGGATGTCTATTTTTAGCCAGCTGACTACAGGGCAAGACATGGACTGTAGGATGAGGTCGGAAAGGTCATCTCCGGCACCACTAATGTCGTTGTTAACTTGTTAACTTATTATAAAATCATCTGTCTTTGAAGAGATTACAGCGGCGTCATTGTTGTTGTTTATTTATTTATTTATCTGTCAAGTATGGAACGAGCGATAATTGTACAACTGTCGAAGATTCATTGTACAAAACGATTGACTGCAACTTACAGTCGGGCTGACAAAGCTGCGTAGAGCTCCTGTATTCGTTATTTTACGGCAAGTGTCAGAACTTGTGTGTGCGTGTTCCTAGGCATCCCGTGCTTTGCAGACACCCATGAATAAAAAAAATATAGCATTTCTGTGCACCGCCCTGGTTTCCAATGGTGCTGGTTTCCTTCGTCAAAGTTGAAAGCTCGCCTCTTGAAGCAATGAAATTTGCTTCGGGGTGCTTCCCACATCGCAATATGCATCTCCACTGCGGGTAAAATAACTTCATCAAGAACATTTCCAACAACACTGACGCATGTTATTTAGGATAGGTTTGTAAACTACAAAAACAAGGCAACAATGTCATGAATTTTTTTAATGCGACATCATTAGGGTTGTCGTTGCACCAAAACCTCGCCGACGTACGTCCCAGGCGAAATGTTTTCATTGGTCGAGGCCGTGATGACATCGCAGTTGTCACGTGACCACAAAGGGCCAATCACAGCGCGCCGCCATAGTTGAAAATGCTGGGAGGCTGCGAGAGTATCATCGCTACCGAAGAAGGCAAGAGCAGCGGGGGGCATCACAAGCCTTGTCTACATGAAGCTGACAGCGGTGGGCCGTGTCAGGGGACCGAAATGAGCAAGGGCAGCCCAACCAATCAGAGGTGTTGGCCCAACTCGACGAGTCCAGTCGACTCCCCGACCCGACTCGGCAGCGTTTGCATGAATCCAGTGACCTGTTTTCAACGCGACAACTCGATTTTACACGGCTCTGTAGCGTTCATGTGAACATCGCTACAGTGTCAGGTGTCCGGATGACGTAGTAAAAAAACGACACAATTCATGGCCGTGAGCGGAATTCGAATCAGCGGTGGCGCGAACAGTTCAGCTTCGCTGGCCACTGTATTTTGCCAGTGCCTCAGCAGAACGTCCCGTTTGTTGAACTGCCAGTTTCTCGCGTTGTTCTTTGGATGCCGACGTCTTCAACTTCCTACCGTGCACAAGTCACTCCAGAATCAGGAACGTGGGCACTTGCACGAGCAAGCCCTGATTCGAAGGCATAGCTGCTTTGGACAATACACACTGCGCTATCGCATTTCACTCTTAAGGTGGCTTAGGGGACCCCATAATCCTTGTTTTCTTTCTTTAAACACCTGTTCGTAAGGAGTGTGCCAATACACCAGGAGTCTCGGAGGCAGAACTTGTACTGCACCAGAGATCTTCTACACTTTTCGCGCCGCACGCTAGGGGCTGTCGTCGCGTCCACCGCTGTGCAGCAATTTCATGGAGTTGAGAACGACCGCTGAATGGTCGAGACAACAATTAAGAGCACGGGTTTAAAGACAGCCCCGGACACATCTGGAGCACGGATTAACAGGCCAGGTGAGGAGATGCTGAGGTAGTTTGCAGGAAACACCCAGATAGCAGATGGCTGTGCGTAGCGCTGCATCTGCCTCATTCCTCATTTTTGCTAAAGTACTTTTAACGTGGATTCATTGCCCAGGACTTGCTATTTTATGGCAGGCAAATGGAACCTTAAGAAAGAGACCCAAACTGGTCGATAATGTTGAAACCATCCTGCGGGGACAAAGACGGGAGCGGGCACCCTATGTGTACTAAGATCCGTTATTGTAAATTTATTAGAACTGCATAGCATGACCAGCACGCACGCACGCACGCACGCACGCACGCACGCACGCACACACACACACACACACACACACACACACACACACACACACACACACACTGAACCCAAGTCATTTTATTATTATTTCTTCATTCGCTAGCCATAGCCATATAAAATTTCGTAACTATGTGACCTCCATAAAAACCTATTTTTCGCAAGGTTCCCATCTTTTCGAATAAAGGCTGATCAATATTTAGTAAAAGACCAGTCGTTCATAATATTATGACATAATTTGTTCTCGCAACTGTTTTTATTTATTTTATTTATTTACAGAATACTGCAGGCCCTTCTGGGCCCTAGCAGGAGGGGCAATACAGTGCAAAATGAATATACAAAATAAAGCACTGAAAGAAAATTCTTGAGCTTAATTTGGTCCTCTGCAGATTTTTTCGATATGTAAGGACCGCGGTCGTCTGCGAAAAGCTTTAGCTAACATATTTGTTCATGGCATGTAGTATATCTTTAACATAAGTGGTGAGTAGCATCGGCCCCAGGACTGAACCCTGTGACACCCCTGATGTGACCCGGGGACATACACCACACGTGTGTCTATTTGTGTATGATGTAAACTCCGTGTATCTATATATGTACACATATATATTTCAATGGGACCTGAGTGTTTTAAATAGAATGTAAAGGTAGGGCTTAAAAAAATATGAGGCAAAATTAAATTGCTTTCGCGAGATTAATATCTCTATGGTTGCGCGCGAAAGGAATTTCTAAAAACGCAAATAATTGTGCATCGCTGCCGACTCTTGCGCCAGGGTTTTGTAATGCGGAATACTGCGGCGTAAATTGAGATGTCTTTTAAGGTACCTCTGCTTTTTAACTGTAAATTGTCTTCATATACAGAGTAAACATTTCACGTTCATGTTGTCGGCGCATGTGGTCAGCAGCTTGGAACTTTATCGGCTACGTTTCCGGCGCCTTACACCTCTCGCGAGCAATCGGCAGTCGTGGGCGGTACTGATAGCTCTTTCGATTGCACCCGAGCCGTCAGTGCCGTGGAGGCGGGTCTGCTGTACGGCTCGTGACTTCGATGCGAAATCAAGTTGTTTCAGCAGCATCATAACGACTTCTAGCGAACGTGAAGTGCCGTAAGTAGCACGCTCGACTTACTGCTCGCTTTTATGACATTATTTCATTCGCGCAGCTCGATGGGTGGAGTTCGGCTGCGCAAGACACGATTTCTTCCGCGTCGTCTGCCCCTATAGCGGTGTACGTTGCGCGTTCATTCGTTCATCGCAGTTTCTGACGTTGCTTGCTATAACACCTATTTCATTAGTACTAGGAGGCAACGTTGGGTCTGTTTGATGGTGGACACACACCTATTACTCGAAGTGTGTATTCCCACATTTCTCCGTGGTGGTTCTGACGCTGCCTTCTACTTGTGGCTGCGCAGCGTTTAGTGCAGCTCTCCGCCCGCTCGATCCAGCCGCGTTGCTTTACGCCTCACCCGACCGCGGCGTTTCATACGGCGCTGTCGTAGAAGGTGATCCCAACCGCCGCCGAGCTGTGCGCGCCAAGTTCAACGCTGTATAAGCCGCTTGTTGAATGCACGCCGCAGTGCAAGTGCTCAGCATTCGTGTAAAAACATCTGCGTTCAGAGAACTGTTTCATTGCCAGAAGAATTGGCGCTTATCTCAAAGGTTGTGGCGTCACGTTACGGGTTGAACCTTCCCTTATTAGCCGACGGGCTATTACCTGCGAAATAGAGAAAAAGGAAATGAAATATGTGCACGCTAGCAGCAGAAAGACTAGTTTAGTGAACAGTGATGCCAACGAAGGCTAAAGAAATTTTTTCGGATAAGTGGGCTGCTTCTGACGTTCGACAGGGCTAAATGAATATTGGCAGGATTCCAAGCAGGGGTGAGCACAAAGAACAGTAAAGGCATTATATGGTTGCTTGGTTGGTTTATGGGGTTTAACGTCCCAAAGCGACTCAGGCTATGCAAGACGCCGCAATGAAGGGCTCCGGAAATTTAGACCTCCTTGGGCTCTTTAACGTGCACTGACACCGCACAGTACACGGGC
Source organism: Amblyomma mixtum (assembly GCF_055824585.1). NCBI lineage: Eukaryota > Metazoa > Arthropoda > Arachnida > Ixodida > Ixodidae > Amblyomma > Amblyomma mixtum. The sequence continues at coordinate 24,556,513 of NC_143018.1, forward strand.
CTCTAGAATTTCGACTCCATCGAAACTAAACTGCCGCGGCCGGGATCGAACCCGCGTCTTTGAGGTCAGCAGCTGAGCACCATAACCACTGAGCCAACGCGGTGGCCAAAGGCATTATATCAAGACATCAACAGGTACAATAAAAACGAAACACAAAACTTATTTCTTACGCGGATTTCCTACAAATTAGGAACACTGGAACTTTCGTTAATTGTTTCCCCTTTTATTTATGGTTCTCGGTGAAGACGAAAATCGAACAGTAACTCCGAGACAATCTACAGCCAGACCTTTCTCGAGTACTATGCAATCTACAGCATAATGTTTTGTTCCGTCGTATACGGAAGACCAAGCACATATCTACGTTCAAAGGACATGCTGCATTTCTTGCAGCAACCCGAAATTTCTGCGGGCTTTTTCTTGAGCTTAATTTGGCCCTCTGCAGATTTTTTCGATATGTAAGGACCGCGGTCGTCTGCGAAAAGCTTTAGCTAACATATTTGTTCATGGCATGTAGTATATCTTTAACATAAGTGGTGAGTAGCATCGGCCTCAGGACTGAACCCTGTGACACCCCTGATGTGACCCGGGGACATACACCACACGTGTGTCTATTTGTGTATGATGTAAACTCTGTGTAACTATATATGTGTACATATATATGGAGTTGGTCAAAAGTTATCAGACTGCCCGACTGTATAACAAAAGTGAGAGAAGATAGAGCCTGCCGGGGCAACCGGCAGTGTGAATAAACATGTCATTGCGTAACCAAATTGTTTCAGTGCGAGAGAACTCCGCAATTACGCATGCAGCAGTTCTTTCTTGTCGTCGTGCGTGGCGACAAGCGCTGTGAAGTAAGCCGCTGATGCACTCGTGTTGGGCAAATGGCTATGTAAATAAAGATGGCATGTGTCTACCTTAAGAATGACGCCTTACGATGGCATCGCTGCCTTTGTGATGTTTTACTTAAGCACGACATGTCATACGCGCTGTTCATGCTAATGCTTCTTTAGCTCTTTTGATTGATTGCGTCAGTTGTTGACTTGCGATTAGGCGCTTCCCCTCTGTGCAGGGAGGGGCCGCTGCGGTGGCTCAGTGGTTATGACGCTCGGCTGCTGACCCGAAGGACGCGGGTTCGATTCCGGCTGCACTGGGCGAATTTCGATGATGGCCAAACTCTAGAGGCCCTTGTACTGTGCGATGTCAGTGCACGTTAAAGAACCCCAGGCGGTCCAAAATTTCTGGAGCGCGTCACTATGGCGTCCCTGATAGCCTGAGTCGCTTTGGGACGTCAAACCGCCATTAGCCGAACGAACGAACAAATTGAACACTGCAGTGAAACCCGATTCTGACCACCATTTTCCTAAAACTTTTCTTTCGAAGCATATGGATCGTTGTGTGTTCTATCACAAAATCCCCTTTTGAAGCGCCATAGCTCTAAATGACAAGCTGCCATGATTTCGCGATGTCCGCTTCCGGGTCTGCTTCATAGTCGGATACAACTCAAGAACTAAGCGGAAGATGCCTGTCAAGAAAGGACTTTCAGCCAATGGCGTCGACCGATTTTCACGACGTCCTGCTTAATCCCCCGAGACCTGCTGGCGTGACATCTCAGCGGGTGGGAGATGCAAGGGTATTTAGCTACGGTTTATTTACGGAAACAAATGAGCCTTTAACTACCCAGTGAGCGGAAAAATATGTAAGGAGATGGTGCATCTAAGAGTATGCGTGTACAAGAGAAAACCTGTTACGAAATAACGACAGAAAGTTATGATACCTCCCTGTGCTCCGTAATACGTGAGCACAGTGTTAAATGACTGCACTGTTTTGTTTTGCATAATGGTGTATACCTTTATTTCTTTTATTCGCAGGGAGATTAGAGCCGCTGATTTAGCACGCACACACAACTTCAACGGATCGAGAACAGCATCGGCTTGCTTAAATAGGAGGGTCTGTCAAGAGGTATCGGAGCCCCATTTCGAGGGCTCCAGTAAACACTGAGCGTAACAACTTCACGAGTCGAGTCCGGTAAACCCGGTCTTGAGGTTGAACCTTCGCCAGGAAGAGAAGTCAAAGCAACATTTTCAACGAATTCGAGGCAGCACAGGTTGCACCAACGCCCTGTGGCACATTATACTGAGTATCACGACAGGAACTTTACTGCGTCTTTGAGCCCAGTGCTGCTGCAAGCATGTCCGAAGAACCGAGCAAAGATTGTAAGCTACAAGAAGTGCCTGTTGAGCAGTTATTCAACGAGGGGCTTCACTCTATGAAGAAATACAATCCTGACGCTGATCCGAGTTACCGAGGAGGCGTTGCCCTAGAATACCAACGAAAGATCTCATTGGAAGAGGCTGGCTTACTCCCACTCATCCTCAGCAAAGAGGCGTCCGTGAAGAAGATTTGCATATGGGAGATGTCACTGAGCGCTCTCAGGGCTGCCTTTGACAAACTGCAGGACTTCGGGTCTCTGGAAGAACTACAAATTCTTAACATCGACTGCGATGTCGAAGACTTTGACATTGACCTCTCCGGAGCATTCAAGAAGCTGAGAATCGTGGACTTGCGGTGCGAAAAGATGAGCAGTAGCTTCGCTCTCAACATCGCAAACTACCTGCGCGAGAGCAACTCCCTCGAGGAGTTTAGTCTGTGGTACTCCTGTGGTGGGGACGAAGGAGCCGCAGTGATGGCAGAAGCTTTGAAGGTAAACAACACGCTCAAGAAATTCACACTGGCCCAACAGACGCTGACGTCACAGACCTTGATCGCCTTCGCGAAAGCACTTGTAGTCAACACGACGTTAGAAATGGTGGATCTCTTCGATACATGTCCCGTAGACAAGGAGCAGGTGCCGTTCTTGTTCGAGGAAGAACTCTACGCCGACGTGTTCAAGAGGATCCGGATCTTGTGGAAGCAAGAAGTTCTGCCGGAGCTGATAAGGCTTATCAGGGAAGACAGGCACTGTTCTGAACTTTCCGTCAGCGTGACCTCGTCGGTGGACAAGGATCTTCTGCGGGAATTCTTCGACGCCGTGGCTTCAAACACAACTTTGCGCTTGCTTCACTTCTATCCGAGCGACAATTGCTTCGACGAACTTGCAGATGGTATCGCTTCCGTCATTAAGCGGACGGCGACGCTGAAGGAAATTCAAAACCTCATGCATGTTCCAATGGGGAGCGAGCAACAACTGGTCCGGATGCTCGACGCTCTTAAAGTAAACCGTTCCGTGGCGAACTTTACCACGTATGTGGAATTGCTGACGCCTGAAATAACAACGTCTCTGTCCGAACTGCTTGCTGTGAATGATGCTCTGAGAGACGTGGCGGTCTGTGAATACTGGGGGATCCTACCAGAGCAAGTTGAAGCCATCCTCGGAGGGCTGAGAAGGAACTACACTCTAACAGGCATCATGGTTTCCTGGGATGGGAATAGCGATGTTGAAGAAGGCATGGACGAGATAGAAAAGCTGTTGAAAAGGAACGCTCGTCTTCTGGACCAGGCTGTCAAGTTCGTGACTGGCGACTGCAACGACGCCGAAGCCGCAGATGCGGCCAACAAACTGCGGTCCAGTGCTAGTTTGGTCAACAGGCTGAAAGAGATCACCGGGAAGACAGCGGAAGCTGTGCTTTGTGACTTGGAGGCAGCTCTTGCTAGGCTGTCTGTATGAAGAGCTGTTTCTGTTAAAAGGGGCCATTACAAGGTGATTAAACGTAATGCAGTCCTGTGGTCCAGTAAATAAATAAAGAGGACGGGATTACGTTTCCAATCTTTAGTGCATTGAACGTGCTGTTTATCTCAAAAAACGCGAGGGAAATTTTGACCGGGAAAATCCTCCCACCGACAACGACCGCGGTAATGAAATGCAGGCGTGACTTCACGAGGGCACACAGTATGCGCCGTCGTCTGCAATTCGCACTACGCGGTGAACCTCCTGTACTGTCACATGCAATCCCGTGACTTATTAAGAACATGCTGCTGCTCAAAAGTGATAACAGTAAAGCACGTTTTCTTAGAGGTGGTGACACGAGGTAGATGCGACGCCGAAGGTCGATGGGCTGGTAACCCGATTCCGTTGCTGACGCCCTGGTCTGTCGCACTAGACGGGCGTCGCCAGCACCGCCAACGACCGCGTAGAATGCAAGGGTGGAAGAGCGGGCTAGTTGGTAGTTCATCTTGAGGAAAAACACAGCGCACCGTGTCTTAGGAGTGCGCTGTGTTTTTCCTCAAGACCGCGTAGAATCCGCATTATGTTATAGGTTTTCAGACCAGCGACATCGACGAAATCTGTCTTCGGACGGTCGCCCGATCTATCTGGCAGATCGGGGGTCGAGCTAATATTTCAATCGCGATGATTGGTTTTGTTTATTGGGGTTTAACGTCCCAAAGCGACTCAGGCTATGAGAGACGCCGTAGTGAAGGGCTCCGGAAATTTTGACCGCCTGGGGTTCTTTAACGTGCACTGACATCGCACAGCACACGGGCCTCTAGAATTTCGCTTCCATCGAAATTCAGCCGCCGCGGTCGGGATCGAACCCGCGTCTTTCGGGTCAGCAGCCAAGCGGCGTGACCACTGAGCCACCGCGGCGATGTTCATGCGCGATGAGACAACGATCTCAATAACTGCGCTTGGCTCTAACACACCCATATTAGAAGAAAAAAAGAAAGCGAAACGAGACGCTAGATTTCATGCGTTACCACTTTAACACTCACGAGCGATTAACTATTCCTTTCCGCGACGAGGAGGCCTAACCAGTCCGCAAGATTGAAGTGCACGATTTCGAGAATTGTGGTGAGCATATTCACACGTTTTAGCGAATACAAATGGCCATCGTGTTTGATTTTGATGATACTGACTTCAAATCCACGATTTCTTACATCGCAAGGCGTGCGTACAATAAGCGGGAAGTGCCGGTGTGACCCAGTATGTTGAGAAATGTGGGCGAGAAGCCATTGACATCGGTGTTATGCGCCTATTAAAAAAGTCTGCGTTACGATCTCCGTCGGCGTTCGTTAAAACCTTTTCCTTATACGAGTTAATGGCTGTGAGTGGTGTTGTGAAGCGCGCCTTCATTCCGCTACGGCGTCCCTCATAACCTGAGTAGCTTTGGGACGTTAAACCCGCATAAACCTAAACCATTTGCGAACATCGGCAGATCACTGGCGATACTTTTTAAATGTCCTATAGGGGAACTGGAGCTGCAATGTATCTTGGCTTGTGGGAACTCAGACGACAGCAAGTCACACGACGATAGATAGAGCAGATGACGATAAGCATAATTTATCAAGAATTGGAGGCTGTGCCAGTTATAAAGCCGCTGATGCCGCGTAGAATTCGCGATTTAGTGCCAGTTTAGTGCATAGGATAGATTGACGCGCTTGGAATACAGCGAGAAGATTGGTTTTTGAGGGAAGAAAAATGGCGCAGTACCTGCCTTTTTTTTTCAGCATCTGTCTCACATCTCTGTGGACAGCTAAACCGCGCCGTAAGGGAAGGGATGAAGCACAGAGTGAGAGAAGAAAGAAAGAAATTGGTGCTGTAGTGGAGGGCTCCGGAATAATTTCGACCACCTGGGGATCTTTAACGGGCACTGACATCGCACAGCACACGGGCGCTTTGTGCGTTTCGCCTCCGGAATATAGCCAGTAGCTGTGGTTTCCAGCGCTGAAGCAGCGCTGGCTAAGCTCTCTGCATAAACAATTACTTATGCTCGATACTATTTTCTTATTAAGGTGTCGCTTCGAGTACAATTTCATGCCGATGCCCTTTCACGCGATTTAAAGACATGAATAAGCGTAATTAACTGGCGTAGATTACTTCACATATGGGCAGTATACGAACGGCAGTATACGGCAGTATTACCTATATAGGCAGTGGCTTTTTTGGGAAAGAGCATGATGATGACTTCCTGTAGTTTTAAGCTCGTTGTGAAGTTATCTGGGCAATGATTGAAACGTGTCAACGAAGTTTCGCATAATCGTAACTAGCAAACCGCGTAAAACATATGCGTCCATTTTTAATAAAGTCAATTTTTCCTCTGAGTGAATGGGTTTACGGGGCTTAACGTCCCAAAGCGACTCAGGCTATGACAGATGCCGTATTGGAAGACTCCGGGAATTTCAACCACGTCACTTTCTTTAACGTGCACTGACATCGCACAGAACACGGGGCTCAAGCATTTCGCCTTCGTCGAATACGACTACCGCAGCCGGGAACGAACACGCGTCTTTCGGTCAGCAGCCGAGCGCCGTAACCACTGAGCCACCACGGCAGCACTTCTCTCTAAATTGAGTTTGTACTACTAATAGTTAGTATTCTAGATCTATTCTTTTGTGTCACTGCGCACGTGGTTGTCGTGCCAAGAGAATGTGGCAAATGAATCGTTTACATTTGCTGATGGGGGCCTGGAGTACCCCACCACTTGGGAGGACTGGTGACCCTGCTACGCTGTGAGGACCCCGTCCGGTAGAGGACCGCTACCGACGTCATGGATGACATGAACCTGGACGTTTGAGTGTAGTGGGTCCGTGCGGGGGCCCAGATTTCTCTGTTTGAATAAAAAAGTTTTTACTACTCCTATTAAATCTGTAAATGTCGGCTGAAAAGCTCAGTGTCATCCGCAAATTAGTCAAACTGCTTTTACTACTGTGCTAAAATAATTCTTACATTCGTTAACCTTGGGAAACGCTGGAAGCTATGGGCGCTCAGTGACATCCTATGCTTTACGGAGTTCTCATTTGCAAGGATTAGTGTTAAATCTATATGGATCGAGTTTCGTGCTTCACTATCAGTGCTCAGCAATTTCGTTAAATGAGCAGCTGCAAAGCAATTTGTTTCTTTCAAACACGCTGCCACCTGTAAAAATAGAAGAAGCGTGCTGGATTGCAGCGTTTGCACAAATAGAATACCTCCGTGGACGCTCATCAAAAACTGCGTAAAAACCCGTGATAATTTTGCATCGGAAACGACGCGAGCGCCGCGAGTGTGGTGGCGACACACTACGACGTAAATTGAAGTGTGTCTGACTCTACTACTTGCTCATAAGTATGCCTAAGCTGGGCGTTATCGGCGGCGTTCGGCAGTTTTATCGGCTCCGATTTCGACGCCTTTCACCGCTGGCGAGCAATCTGAGCGTGTGGGTGGTCCCGATAGGTTGATCGGTTGGCCGAGTTGGCCGCTAGCATTCAGTGCCGTTGAGGAGGGCGCATTCTACGGCTGCAAACTTCGAAGCGAACTGTCACTTCAGTCGGCGTCGAAACCACTTGGACGATCAAGAAGTCGCGTAAGTAGTACCTCAGGCTTACAGCATGCTTGTAGTAGCTTGTAAACAGATTGTTTCATCCTTTCACCTAGGTGAGCAAGGTATGCGTGCCGAATGACGCGATTCCTTCTCCGTCGTCTGCTCGTATAGCACATGCTTTCGCCTTTCGTTCGTTACTTTTATTTTTCCTTTTTGACAGCTTTTGTTGACATGTGTTTCATCAATAATAGAAGAGAGGAGAGTGTGGAGCCTGGTTTCTGGCAGATAAATGTTTTTTTCTTCATCACGTATATATGCTCCCGCATTTCTGCGTGTTACTTTAGGCGTTGCCCTCCTCTTGCGTAATCTCTACTTCACTTCTAGTGCTGCTGTTCGACCGTTCGAGGTCTGTAGATTTCAGCGCAAAACTCCACCGCTACGGTAACATGTGGCGCTGCCATAGTGCTCCCTCCTTTCACGCGCCAAAATTAAAGTTGTGAAAGCTACTGGCACGAATTAGTGCGAAGTCGGAATATTCAGCGTTAGCTTTTGCTGGGCACACTGTCGTGTTCCTGGAAGAGCTTTTTAGGAAGACTACCTCACCCTTGGTCTGACTTTATTTTTTTGTATCATATAACACACAGCTCGTTTAAAGAACACCAATTAATATGAGGTTCTTTCCTGGGTTGGGTCTTGTAACCAGAAGTGTTCGTTTGGCGCATAAATTTGCACTTACATGTACTGCATGATTTGGAAAAAAAATATACAAAACAGGTACGATTTCATTAACAGAAACACGTGACTTGCAGAAGAGGCAATAACAAACGTCTCCCAGCGCTTTGAATGCATGTTTTTAATCTATTACTACCTTAATTAATTATCAGTAAACGCTGCTCGTTATTATAGACATTTCAGCAGGGCCTCCGCCCTGTTCACCGTAGTTTGAACTATGTGTTTTAACGTGACTTTCTGGTTCACGTGACAATCGTGAAGTGGACATGGAGGACTTTCGTGACTTTGTAAATTTGGGAAAAAGTGGTACAAAGCGGGCATCTTGTTCTCGATATCTTCGAGTGCTTGCTTTTTTCCACAGCCGATATGCAGCTTCCATGTGCCCTATGCAACGCGTATAGTGTTTAATAACTCCAACGTTTATTTTTAAGTATTCGTGTTTGCGTTTATTTCTTTACTTGCAGGTTGCATCCAGTCGCTGTTACAGCCGATACGCCTTTTCAGGCAATGAGTGTTCTCGTCCTGTGATTTCGAGCCGTCCAGTAACACCAACGATAATTTCACAATCAAACTCTTTATACATCATCCTGTGGCGAAACGTTTGTGGAGAAGGAAGGGCGAAGGAGATAAGCTTCATATTGCACGGATCCGTTGCTATAGCACCGCTTGGATCAAGAACACGCCTTTCCAAACTGTCCTTCGTACTGGTGTCACGGAGCAAAGGGAAGCATCCCCTCAAGTACACTAAGGTTTTTAAACATGTGCGAAGAACTGAGCAGAGATTGTACGCCGCACGATGAGGACGTCGAGAAGTTGTTCAAAAAAGGGCTCAGTGCCATGAAGGAATTCAATCCTGACGTTGATATGAGCTACGGAGGAGGCGTCATGCTAGAATACCCAGACGCGCTGTCATTGGAAGGAGCTCGGATACTTCCGCGCATGCTACGCTCTAAGGAGTCCGTGAAGAAGCTCAGCTTAACCGGAATCTCTCTGAACGCTGTGAGGGCCGCCTTCGATAAGCTGGAAGACTGGGGTTCTCTGGAAGTGCTGGAACTCCTGTTCGTCGACTGTAATGGTGAAGATTTCGACGTAGACCTGTCTGGGGCTTTCAGAAAGCTCCGAGCCCTTGACCTGCGGTGTGAAAACATCCGCGGTGCCTTCGCTCAGAAAATTGCAGACTATCTCAGAGAGAACAAGTCCCTACGGGAGCTGAGTCTCTGGGAGTCCTGCGGTGGCGACGAAGGCGCCTCAGCGATCGCCGATGCACTGACAATGAACGACACGTTGAAGAGGTTCAAAGTAGTGGGGGAGGAGCTGACCTCTAAGACTTTGGTGGCTTTTGTGAAGACACTGACAGTGAACTCGACGCTGGAGCTTGTGGATCTTTTCGACACAATTTCCATAGGAAAGGAGCAAGTGTCGCTACTGCAGGACACGCCTGCGGGGGTCCTTAAGAGGCTGTACATCCTTTGGACTCAGGAACTGCTGCCGCTGGTCACGCGGCTTCTTCGTGAAGATAGTCACTGTTCTGAAGTTTCCGTCAGCGTCACCCCGTCGGTGGACAAGGATCTTCTGCGGGAATTCTTCGACGCCGTGGCTTCAAACACAACTTTGCGCTTGCTTCACTTCTATCCGAGCGACAATTGCTTCGACGAACTTGCAGATGGTATCGCTTCCGTCATTAAGCGGACGGCGACGCTGAAGGAAATTCAAAACCTCATGCATGTTCCAATGGGGAGCGAGCAACAACTGGTCCGGATGCTCGACGCTCTTAAAGTAAACCGTTCCGTGGCGAACTTTACCACGTATGTGGAATTGCTGACGCCTGAAATAACAACGTCTCTGTCCGAACTGCTTGCTGTGAATGATGCTCTGAGAGACGTGGCGGTCTGTGAATACTGGGGGATCCTACCAGAGCAAGTTGAAGCCATCCTCGGAGGGCTGAGAAGGAACTACACTCTAACAGGCATCATGGTTTCCTGGGATGGGAATAGCGATGTTGAAGAAGGTATGGACGAGATGAAAAAGCTGTTGAAAAGGAACGCTCGTCTTCTGGACCAGGCTGTCAAGTTCGTGACTGGCGACTGCAACGACGCCGAAGCCGCAGATGCGGCCAACAAACTGCGGTCCAGTGCTAGTTTGGTGAACAGGCTGAAAGAGATCACCGGGAAGACAGCGGAAGCTGTGCTTTGTGACTTGGAGGCAGCTCTTGCTAGGCTGTCTGTATGAAGAGCTGTTTCTGTTAAAAGGGGCCATTACAAGGTGATTAAACATAATGCAGTCCTGTGGTCCAGTAAATAAATAAAGAGGACGGGATTACGTTTCCAATCTTTAGTGCATTGAACGTGCTGTTTATCTCAAAAAACGCGAGGGAAATTTTGACCGGGAAAATCCTCCCACCGACAACGACCGCGGTAATGAAATGCAGGCGTGGCGTCACGAGGGCGCACAGTATGCGCCGTCGTCTGCAATTCGCACTACGCGGTGAACCTCCTGTCCTGTCACATGCAGTCTCGTAAGAACATGCTGCTGCTCAAAAGTGATAACAGTAAAGTACGTTTGCTTAGAGGTGGTGACACGAGGTAGATGCGACGCCGAAGGTCGATGGGCTGGTAACCCGATTCCGTTGCTGACGCCCTGGTCTGTCGCACTAGACGGGCGTCGCCAGCACCGCCAACGACCGCGTAGAATGCAAGGGTGGAAGAGCGGGCTAGTTGGTAGTTCATCTTGAGGAAAAACGCAGCGCACCGTGTCTTAGGAGTGCGCTGTGTTTTTCCTCAAGACCGCGTAGAATCCGCATTATGTCACAGGTTTTCAGACCAGCGACATCGACGAAATCTGTCTTCGGACGGTCGCCCGATCTATCTGGCAGATCGGGGGTCGAGCTAATATTTCATGCGCGATGATTGGTTTTGTTTATTGGGGTTTAACGTCCCAAAGCGACTCAGGCTATGAGAGACGCCGTAGTGAAGGGCTCCGGAAATTTTGACCGCCTGGGGTTCTTTAACGTGCACTGACATCGCACAGCACACGGGCCTCTAGAATTTCGCTTCCATCGAAATTCAGCCGCCGCGGTCGGATCGAACCCGCGTCTTTCGGGTCAGCAGCCAAGCGCCGTGACCACTGAGCCACCGCGGCGATGTTCATGCGCGATGAGACAACGATCTCAATAACTGCGCTTGGCTCTAACACACCCATAATGGAAGAAAAAAAGAAAGCGAAACGAGACGCTAGATTTCATGCGTTACCAATTTAACACTCACGAGCGATTAACTATTCCTTTCCGCGACGAGGAGGCCTAACGAGTCCGCAAGATTGAAGTGCGCGATTTCGAGAATTGTGGTGAGCATATTCACAAGTTTTAGCGAATACAAATGGCCATCGTGTTTGATTTTGACGATACTGACTTCAAATCCACGATTTCTTACATCGCAAGGCGTGCGTACAATAAGCGGGAAGTGCCGGCGTGACCCAGTATGTTGAGAAATGTGGGCGAGAAGCCATTGACATCGGTGTTATGCGCCTATTAAAAAAGACTGCGTTACGATCTCCGTCGGCGTTCGTTAAAAACTTTTCCTTATACGAGTTAATGGCTGTGAGTGGTGTTGTGAAGCGCGCCTTCATTCCGCTACGGCGTCCCTTATAACCTGAGTAGCTTTGGGACGTTAAACCCGCATAAACCTAAACCATTTGCGAACATCGGCAGATCACTGGCGATACATATTAAATGTCCTATAGCGGAACTGGTAAGCAGCTGCAATGTATCTTGGCTTGTGGGAACTCAGACGACAGCAAGTCACACGACGATAGATAGAGCAGATTACGATAAGCATAATTTATCAAGAATTGGAGGCTGTGCCAGTTATAAAGCCGCTGATGCCGCGTAGAATTCGCGATTTAGTGTCAGTTTAGTGCATAGGATAGATTGACGCGCTTGGAATACAGCGAGAAGATTGGATTTTGAGGGAAGAAAAATGGCGCAGTACCTGCCTTTTTTTTTCAGCATCTGTCTCACATCTCTGTGGACACCTGAACCGCGCCGTAAGGGAAGGGATGAAGCACAGAGTGAGAGAAGAAAGAAAGAAATTGGTGATGTAGTGGAGGGCTCCGGTATAATTTCGACCACCTGGGGATCTTTAACGGTCACTGACATCGCACAGCACACGGGCGCTTTGTGCGTTTCGCCTCCGGAGTATAGCCAGTAGCTGTGGTTTCCACCGCTGAAGCAGCGCTGGCTAAGCTCTCTGCATAAACAATTACTTATGCTCGATACTATTTTCTTATTAAGGTGTCGCTTCGAGTACAATTTCATGCCGGTGCCCATTCACGCGATTTAAAGACATGAATAAGCGTAATTAACTGGCGTAGATTACTTGACATATGGGCAGTATACGAACGGCAGTATACGGCAGTATATATAGGCAGTGGCTTTTTTGGGAAAGAACATGATGATGACTTCCTGTAGTTTTAAGCTCGTTGTGAAGTTATCTGGGCAATGATTGAAACGTGTCAACGAAATTTCGCATAATCGTAACTGGCAAACCGCGTAAAACATATGCGTCCATTTTTAATAAAGTCAATTTTTCCCCTGAGTGAATGGGTTTACGGGGCTTAACGTCCCAAAGCGACTCGGGCTATGACGGATGCCGTATTGGAAGACTCCGGGAATTGCAACCACGTTACTTTCTTTAACGTGCACTGACATTGCACAGTACACGGGGCTCAAGCATTTCGCCTTCGTCGAATCCGACTACCGCAGCCGGGACCGAACACGCGTCTTTCGAGTCAGCAGCCGACCACCATAACCACTGAGCCACCACGGCAGCACTTTTCTCTGAATAGAGTTTGTACTATTAATAGTTAGTATTCTAGATCTATTCTGTGTCACTTCGCACGTGGTTGTCGTGCCAAGAGAATGTGCTAAATGATTCGTTTACATTTGCTGATGGGGGCCTGGAGTACCCCACCACTTGGGAGGACTGGTGACCCTGCACCGCTGTGAGGACCCCATCCGGTAGAGGACCGCTACCGACGTCATGGAAGACGTGAACCTGGACGTTTGAGTGTAGTGGGGCCGCGCGGGGGCCCAGACTTATCTGTTTGAATAAAAAAGTTTTCACTACTCCTATTAAATCTGTAAATGCCGGCTGAAAAGCTCTGTGTCGTCCGCAAATTAGACAAATTGCTTTTACTGCTGTGTTAAAATAATTCTTACATTCGTTAACCTTGGGAAACGTTGGAAGCTATGGGCGCTCAGTGACATCCTATGCTTCACGGAGCCCTCGTCTGCAAGTATTAGTGTTAAATGTATATGGATCGTGTTTCGTGCTTCATTATCAGTGCTCAGCAATTTCGTTAAATGAGCAGTTGCAAAACCATTTGTTTCTTTCAAACACGCTGCAACCTGTAAAAATGGAAGAAACGTGCAGGATTGCAGCGTTTGCACAAATAGAATACCTCCGTGGACGCTCATCAAAAACTGCGTAAAAACCCGTAAATAATTTTGCATCGGAAGCGACGCTAGCGCCGCGAGTGTTGTGGCGACACACTACGACGTAAATTGAAGTGTGTCTGACTCTACTACTAGCTCATAAGTACGCCTAAGCTTGGCGTTGTCGGCAACGTTTTTAAAACGTTGGTTGTCGGCGGCGTTCGGCAGTTTTATCGGCTCCGATTTCGCCGCCTTTCACCGCTGGCGAGCAATCTGAGCGTGTGGGTGGTCCCGATAGGTTGATCGGTTGGCCGAATTGGCCGCTAGCATTCAGTGCCGTTGAGGTGGGCGCATTCTACGGCTGCAAACTTCGAAGTGAACTGAACTCGCTTCAGTCGGCGTCGAAACCACTTGGCGAACAAGAAGTCGCGTAAGTAGTACCTCAGGCTTACTGCATGCTTGTAGTAGCTTGTAAACAGATTGTTTCATCCTTTCACCTAGGTGAGCAAAGTATGCGTGCCGAACGACGCGATTCCTTCTGCGTCGTCTGCTCGTATAGCGCACGCTTTGGCCTTTCGTTCATTGCCTTTCTTTTTTTTTTGTGACAGCTTTTATTGACATGCGTTTCATCAATAATAGAAGATTGTGTGGAGCCTGATTTCTGGCGGAGGAATGCCTTTTTTTTTTTCATCACGTATATGCTCCCGCATTTCTCCGTGTTACTTTAGGCGTTGCCCACATCTTGCGTTACGTCTACTTCACGTTTAGTGCTGGTGTTCGACCGTTCGAGATCTGTAGATTTCAGCGCAAAACTCCACCGCTACGGTAACATGTGGCGCTGCCATAGTGCTCACTCCTTTCACGCGCCAAAATTAAAGTTGTTAAAGCTACTTGCAGGAATTAGTGCGTAGTCGGAATATTGAGCGTTAGCTTTTGCTGGGCACACAGTCGTGTTCCTGGAAGAATTTTTTAGGAAGACTACCTCACCCTTGTTCTGACTTTATTTTTTGTCTCATATAACACACAGCTCGTTTAAAGAACACCAATTAATATGAGGTCCTTTCCTGGGTTGGGTCTTCTAACCAGAAGTGTTCGTTTGGCGCATAAATTTGCACTTGCATGTACTGCATGATTTTGAAAAAAAATATACAAAACAGGTACGATTTCATTAACAGAAACACGTGACTTGCAGAAGAGGCAATAACAAACGTCTCCCAGCGCTTTGAATGCATGTTTTTAATCTATTACTACCTTAATTAATTATCAGTAAACGCTACTCGTTATTATAGACATTTAGTTTTCAGCAGGGACTCCGCCCTGCTCACCGTAGTTTGAACTATATGTTTTAACGTGACTGTCTGGTTCATGTGACAATCGTGAAGTGGACATGGAGGACTTTCGCGACTTTGTAAATTTGGGAAAAAAAGTGGTACAAAGCGGGCATCTTGTTCTCGGTACCTTCGAGTGCTTGCTTTTTTCCACAGCCGATATGCAGCTTCCATGTGTCCTACGCAACGCGTAGTGTTTAATAACTCCGACGTTTTTTTTTTTAAGTATTCGTGTTTGCGTTTATTTCTTTACTTGCAGGTTGCATCCAGCCGCTGTTACAGCCGATACGCCTTTTCAGGCAATGAATGTTCTCGCGTCGTGTGATTTCGAGCCGTCCAGTAGCACTAACGATAACAATTTCACAATCAAGCTCTTTATACATCCTCCTGTGGCGAAACGTTCGTGGAGAAGGAAGGGCGAAGGAGATAAGCTTCATATTGCACGGATCCGTTGCTATAGCACCGCTTGGATCAAGAACACGCCTATCCAAACTGTCCTCCGTAGTGGTGTCACGGAGCAAAGGGAAGCATCCCCTCAAGTACACTAAGGTTTTTAAACATGTCCGAAGAACTGAGCAGAGATTGTAGGCCGCACGATGAGGACGTCGAGAAGTTGTTCAAAAAAGGGCTCAGTGCCATGAAGGAATTCAATCCTGACGTTGATATGAGCTACGGAGGAGGCGTCATGCTAGAATACCCACACGCGCTGTCATTGGAAGAAGCTCGGATACTTCCGCGCATGCTACGCTCTAAGGAGTCCGTGAAGAAGCTCAGCTTAACCGGAATCTCACTCAGTGCGGTGAGGGCCGCCTTCGATAAACTGGAAGACTGGGGTTCTCTGGAAGTACTGGAACTCCTGTTCGTCGACTGTAATGGTGAAGATTTCGACGTAGACCTGTCTGGGGCTTTCAGAAAGCTCCGAGCCCTTGACCTGCGGTGTGAAAACATCCGTGGTGCCTTCGCTCAGAAAATTGCAGACTATCTCAGAGAGAACAAGTCCCTACGGGAGCTGAGTCTCTGGGAGTCCTGCGGTGGCGACGAAGGCGCCTCGGCGATCGCCGATGCACTGACAATGAACGACACGTTGAAGAGGTTCAAAGTAGTGGGGGAGAAACTGACCTCTAAGACTTTAGTGGCTTTCGTGAGGACTCTGACGGTGAACTCGACGCTGGAGCTTGTGGATCTTTTCGACACAATTTCCATAGAAAAGGAGCAGATGTCGCTGCTGCAGGACACGCCTACGGAGATCCTTAAGAGGCTGTACATCCTTTGTACTCAGGAAATGCTGCCGCTCACACGGCTTCTTCGTGAAGATAGTCACTGTTCTGAAGTTTCCGTCAGCGTCACCTCGTCGGTGGACAAGGATCTTCTGCGGGAATTCTTCGACGCCGTGGCTTCAAACACAACTTTGCGCTTGCTTCACTTCTATCCGAGCGACAATTGCTTCGACGAACTTGCAGATGGTATCGCTTCCGTCATTAGGCGGACGACGACGCTGAAGCAAATTCGAAACCTCATGTATGTTGCAATGGGGAGCGAGCAACAACTGATCCGGATGCTCGACGCTCTTAAAGTAAACCGTTCCGTGACGAACTTTACCACGTATGCGGAACTGCTTACGCCTGAAATAGCAGCGTCTCTGTCCGAACTGCTAGCTGTGAATGACGCTCTGAGAGACGTGGAGGTCTGTGAATACTGGGGGATCCTACCAGAGGAAGTTGAAACCATCCTCGGGGGGCTGAGAAGGAACTACACTCTAACAGGCATCATGGTTTCCTGGGATGGGAATAGCGATGTTGAAGAAGGCATGGACGAGATAGAAGAGCTGTTGAAAAGGAACGCTCGTCTTCTGGACCTGGCTGTCAAGTTCGTGACTGGCGACCGAAACGACACCGAAGCCGCAGATGCGGCCAACAAATTGCGGTCCAGTGCTAGTTTGGTGAACAGGCTGGAAGAGGTCACCGGGAAGACAGCCGAAGCTGTGCTTTGTGATTTGGAGGCAGCTCTTGCTAGGCTGTCTGTATGAAGAGCTTGAAGTGCTATGAAGAGAAAAGGGCCATGACATGGTGGTTCAACGTAATGCAGTTCTGTACTCGGTAAATAAAAGAAGGCATTCATTCGTAATACACTGCTTTCTAAACAGTAAAAGACCGCTGTAATAATCTTTGCGTTGACTCTTATCTTTTATTAGTTAAAAAAGACGAAAGAAAACGAAATACACGTGTCGCCATCACTGGACGATTTCGTAAATAAACTGCGTGCGTCTGCATCGACTTGTAATGCGAATCACAGAGGCCAGTCTACACTGCCATTCACTTTAAAACGCTGATCACAGACTCCTCCTCGATATAGATGTCACAGGCTTGAATTGAGAGCAGGGGAAATATTTAAATGCAATTTTCTCGGACATACATGCGTCTTTTTATGCCGAACAAATGTCAACATGCGGAGAAAAAAAAACAGACAGATAGTCAAATTTCACTGGGAGAAACAGTAGATCGATGGAGTTGTTTTCGGTGCCCCTTAGCGATGTAATTTTCCGGAAGTCGTCCGAAAACCGGAGTCTGGCCGGAAAAGATTCCTAGATTCCCTCTATTGCCTTGAGTGTTGCTTGTTTTTCACAAAAGTCGAAAACTTGTGCTTTGTGGCGCCCTCTGTTTCTCAGCACACATTAGAAGAATGGAAAGGTTGATCAATGCGAATGCAGCAATGGCGCGTGCAGAAGGAAAAGGGCGTTGTCACCTCTTGCATATATTGCGGTCGCTTGCATAACTTCCTGGCAGCCATTCTGCGCCATTGTGTTCGGCTTCCAAACCTCGTCTTCTGAAACAGTGGTGAAGCTCAGGCAGTTCAGATCGGCGCCTCCCCAGACGACCTAATTGTATTGGTTCCCTGCAGGTTGCCCTATAGGCTCATCTAAGACTACGGGCCACATGGTATGAAGTAAGGAAGCGCAAAATTTGGCACCCATCTTATTTGTGCGGCAATGCGAAAAGTTCCCGGGAGTGATCTGTCCTACACTGCATGTACGTGTATTACACCGAACCAGTCATCAGCTACAAGTTTCCACTGTCATTTTCTCCCATTGCATTATTCATGTCACTGCAGACATCACAAAACTTTTAAAAGCAAATTATCGTCAATCGAAGTAGAAGAGGAAAATACAATTTGCATCGACAACTCTACAGCCCGCTAGATTTAAGAAAAAAAACTGAAAAAGGCAGAATGAACTAATACGAAGGAAACAGCCAGAATACGCTTCAGGTATGAAAGCTTTTTTAATTTTGTTTTTTCACAGCTTGCTGCGGACTTGCTAGAGTTAAAAAAATTATGCACCAGGAATTACAACAACCGAACTGTACTTCCTACATTGCGTCTTGACCTTAGGTGTGCGAAACTCTAAAACACGGGAATGTTTATGTTGTACTAGTCCACGGAGTGAAGTGTTTGGAAGTCTTCCAAACACTGAGTGATTGAGGTGTAGATGAAGTAAATGTAAACATACTGGGAAGCGGTGCCGAGGTTGTATGACAATCATGTTACTTCGCAAAAGCGGCAACTCGTCACTAAAGGAATGCAGAAAGAATGCAGTCCATGCTTGCAGCATTTCGCATGTGCGCGCCAATTTGCGGAGTATTATTCATTGGGGGAAGGTTCGCACTATTCGAAATGAATGATGGCGTGGTGTATGGTTAGAAAACCACCTCAAAATCCAAGGCGCTCGTTGGTTTATCTAAACTCCACAGTCGTCCGGACTCTTTTCAAATAATTAGTAATTTTCCCACATAAAAGAGGCAGTCAGCCTACGAGTCTATATGATTCAATAACCTGCTCCTTTCCTGTTCTCGGAGCGTAGCCGCGACCATTCTAGCTTGCTCGATGTCACCACAGTGATAAATGCAGCCGATATCAGAAGCGCACCGATAACAGTGTTCTAGTAATACATTAATCATAACTGTAAGGAGCACACTGCAACTCCTGTAATATCCATGAGTGGCCCTGTGACGAAGTGTAGAACAAAGTGTTCAGGCAATGTTCGCTCCTTATCTCGCCTCAGCTAGTGTGACGAATTCCGGATGTATTGTTACACAATGCGACAGCAGCCATCTTTATCATCTCGCACTGAGCCGCAGAAAAATACGCCCCAAGTTTTGCCGGTAGCGTGCCTTCGGACGATGGCAGGCAAAGGGAAAATAAACTCTAGAATGACTGTTTTAATGGTCGGTTTGCTTGTATAAGCAATACATATAACGCAATTTATTTTCTATATTAGGCTAGCGTGCGAAATGAAATTGACACATAAATGCATGCCTGTAGCGAAATAAATTACCACGCGATAGGATAGCGCACTAAGAATTCGACCAAGGTGGCTGGTAATTCAATGTAACTTTTTTTTTTTGTCTCACACGATGCAAGCGCGACTTTTCATATAGCGGTAAGCTGACGAGTCAAATTCTTCAGTGCTTTGCTGCGTTTAGTGCCACTGCTCTGAGGTTTACCTTCAGAGTACGCCCCTCACGCGGGGCTGAACATCGGCTTGTTACTTTATCGGCACCGTTTCGCCCACCTTCCACAACGCGCTTAACGACAATAGTCTGATTGATCCCATGGCTATCTCGTTGACATGGTGAGCTTGGAGTTTTCTCATTTCGAAGCGAGCTGGAGTCGTCCTAGTGAGCTGCGTTATCGCCTCGGGCAAGCGAAGAAAAGCTGTAGTAGGGAATGTGTGGAATATGTGTGGAACCTACTGCACGCATTTACTACTGGACTAGAACTGGGCTTTATTCCTTCAGATAGATGAGTCAACCATAGTATGTGAAGCACGGCTCGACGCGTTCTAAAGTGCGCCGTCTGCCTTTGCAGCAACGCGTGTTATCCTAACGCTTTCGTTGCGCTGACGTTGTTTTAAGATCTGCTTTATTAGTCTTTGCAGCGAGAGTTGAACCACGACAGTGTTCCCACCTGTGTACCGCTGCGTTTCTTCGCTGTGATCGAGGCGCCGTCCTCGATATGCGCACCGTCGAAGAGCTAGTACTTCTATTTGCCCGATCGAGCGGCATCAGTTGCGCGTCAGGCCGCCGCTATATTTCACTTGGCGCTGCTGTGGACTCTGCGCTGTGACTTTGAACTGTAGAACTGTATCGATACTGGAAAAGGCAGATCAGGAAAGAATTTTTCTATGATAACTCAAGAGGCAGTGCCCTACTTTTTGAAGCTAGATCAGGGTGTCTTAGAACGCGCAGCTACAAAAAGAAATTTAGCGAAGAAGATGACACATGTGCAGTGTGTGATAGATCTGTGGAAACAATTGGACACCTCATAATCAAATGTGATGGTATCCATCCGGATGTCGATGCAGGCACAGTCACTCTTTCTGAGGCCCTAGGGTTTAAAGATAACAATGGTCATGTAAATAAATCTGCAGTGGAAGTGAGCAAAAAGCGATTGGAGGATTGGTGGCTGAAAAGCAGAGATGTGGCATAAGGTTAGAATTGTAGGAAACCGTAGGTAAAGGTGATGACGAATCTTAATGAGAATTGCCAACACAGTAAACAAAAAAAAATAATAAAGAAAGAAAAGCTGAGCATGGTGGCAATTGCCACCACCCCGTTTCAAAGGGGGCGCTCCTATCCATTCATCCATCCATCGCTAAACTCTGCGCCCCTCGCTAGCTGCGCGCGCGAAATTCAATTAGGCGAAAGCTGCAGGATAGTAGATAACAGCATTGCATGAGTAAACTGGCTGGCATTGACACTTACCTGAAACGCTAGAGCATTCACAGAACAACTCATTGTGTTCAAGCTGTTCCCCTTCCCGAAAAGTTTGAACACCATACACTGTAGCATCTTCGCATAAAACACTTTGCTGAAGGTGATTGGCGATCGCCGAAGCAACGGTAAAACGAAAAATTAGGAGGACACTTAAGCTTTGCCTTGAGAGTTGAGACAAAAGCGCCTTTTCCTTCTTTCTTTAATTTTTTTATTACTTTAACATCAGTACACATCCCAACACACTTTACTGCCATACACGCCACAACGCGTTCGCTTGGTGCCCCTCGAACACGTTTGAACCAACAACCGTTTGTGACATGAGGATGTCAAGGACAACGCCAAGATGTAACTCTCCTCCAATCCTCTACTTAAGCAGGCGGATGCAAACTGGTTCTGCCATATCCAATCTGGTGTTCTTCGTGTGCCCCCAGGAGATCCGGCGATGATATATAAGGGCAACACCGAGATAGCGGTACTCGGTGGCCCACTGGATGGCTTAGTTGTCCTGCAGCAACACCGTGCTCGCTTCTGGCCTGCCAGAGAACTGCAGAACGGCAAATTTATCTGGGTTGGAGGAGAGGCCGAGGGTTGCGAGGTGGGTGGCGCTCAGGGTGACGAGCCGCTGGAGGTTTCCGCCAGAAGCACCATATCGTCGGCAAATGCCAGTCCGAGCAGCACCCAACTTTAAGCCAGTCCTTCACTTAGAGACCGGAGCCTCGAGTCAATCAAGCTTCGCTCCAACCCCGAAACGTACAACATGTATGTACAACAACGGGAAGAGGTATATCCTGCTTTAGGCCCCGGCGCACCGGTAGGCAGTGAGTGGGCATCACCTATAGGCAGGCAACCAGTGTATAGTCTTTGTGCAACCGGCGAAGAATGGTTACCCGTAGTGGCGGCATATTCAAGGCTATGTTCAAATGTTCAAGGCCGACATCGGTTAATGTGGGACACTGTCACACGCCTTTTCGACTACTACGCCAGCTCAATTATATGCCCAGGGTGAAGAGATTGTCCTCCGCACGTCGATTAGCCCTGAAACCGATCCGGCTGTTCTGTAGCTCTGTCAGCGCCCCAGAGCTCTCCTTCCCCTCCATGTTTCTGGACGCGTGCTCCGATCTCGGTGCACGACCGGCTCGGTCAGCTCGGAGGCACTGGCTCTCCCGGCTGTTCTGGGTTTCGGCGACATAAAGTAAATAAAGCGGTACTTGTGGTTGATAACACCAAGCGGCGCCTCATAGAGGAACGAAAATTTAATTTTCCTTCCTCCATGCGGCGCCTAGAGTACTGGTGCTGGTAGGGGCTCTGCAATATGGAAACTCACAGATAGTGTGTTCATTAGTGGGAGTAGTCAGCACCCAACAGTGAACGAAGTGGTCGCATTGAACGTTTTGTGCAGCGACTTTTAACTTCATAGTTTTTTTCTTTTTGGCTCCGCCGCGCCAGGAGGCAGTGGCGACCCGCTATAATGAGCATGTCCACCACCATGACCTCGCAACGATTGCTGCCGCGGGTTACAGACGACGGTTTGACGTTGGCCATGCTTCGTGCTTTTGGGCAGCAAACGTCCTGCCATCTTCCAATTACTTAAACATTAAGAATATTATAAGACACGTACCGCCCGACTAGCTGGCGAAAATCTTTCCCAGCCCAACTGGTTTATGGAACAATTTCTAGTTGGTCCCAGTTGGAACCAACTGGAACCCAATTGGTTTCAACTGGAACCAACTGTAAATTGTTCCATAAACTGTTGGGCTGGGAAAGATTTTCGCACAGCGTGTTCCTTGTGATTGTGCAGGTTGTAAAAAATTCTCCTGCTCAAACTACTGGCCTATCTGGGCTCAACCACCGACCACAAGGTAGCTTATGATAGTCTGTGTTCTTTGACAAGTAATTTAACATTAGAACATGCCTGGACTGTCCAGAATCAGCGAATAACTGCAGTCGTCAGTGCGCAGAATTTTTGCCGAGGCGAACGGAGTAGCAGATTTAACAGGCTGCACCAACTGGGGAACTGCGAGGCCTGTCCAGCAGACACAACAGAGACTTTTGTTGTGCTGGTTTTGATCAGACAGTGCGGCATGCTTGGTAAGGTGCTCGTGCAGGTGATGCGCCAGCTTTCGATGCTTCTTTTTTCCCTGGGGTGCTTGTTTGAGATGCTTGTTCGAAAAATGCGCCCCCTGCAAACAGGAAGTGTTCTGAGGCTAAATTGTTGGCCGAGGCTAAAGTGTTGCCAGAACAAAAAATGTTTGACTAAGCTTGTACATGCATGTTTGCAGGGCCACTGATACTCATCAAAGTGCGTATATCTTGTGCCTGTAATTTTGTGATAGGTTGTGGACAATGTGGAAGGTGTTTTTAATGCCAGTTTTCTGTCATATCTGAGTGTTCATAGAGGGGAGAGACATTTTGAACCAAAATTTCCAGTCACGACCTTTGAGTTTCTAATCTGACTGCAGGTAATGACACAAAAACAGAGTAATTGAAATACTTTTTCTGTCACTTTTTTTTAGTGTGTTAAATTCTTATAGTAGTGTGTTGCTTTGTAGGTGAGTTTAAATATATGATGTGTGTTTGATTTTCACCTGAACATTCAGAGGCAGATTTCTTTTTATGATTTCGTTTTTTTTTTCGGGTGCCTTAGCCTTTGCTCTGTTGCTCATTGTGATCAGCAATGAGAGGTGATGTATGGCTGTACAGTCGCCGTCAAAAGTAAATGGAAGGCGACCTTGCCAAAAAAATTTAATTTCTTTAAATCTAAAGCATAACGGTTCACGTTTGTTGGTGCACAGTGCAATTCGCACAATCACAATTAGTCTGCACATATGTATTCAAGGATGCATGAATTGAGCGGTCAATGATTAAATTTTTTCGTTAATATTGCCTTCCATTTACTTTTGAAGGCACCTGTACATGTTAATATTCATAGTTTAATATTTGATCATCTTGATGTGAGGTGTCATTTAAATTTGGAACTATTAGCTTGAAGAAATGTCTGCCTGAGAACAGATAGAGGGGTGCATATAATATTAAATGAGCATTGATGCCAGAATTCTGTTGCATGTTTTCACCTTTAAGTGAAGCATTAGTGTACATGGATCACCATGTGGTCATCAACATCACCAGCCTGACTATGCTCACTGCAGGGCAAAGGCCTCTCCCGTGCATCTCCAGTTAACCCTGTCCTCTCCAATTAACTCTGTGGTATTCACCCACAACTGCTAAATAAATTATAGTTGTAGATTTTTCTCTCATTTGTTTTTGCTTTTAAACAGCTGAACGATTGCTGTAATGTCAAAGTTTAGCGTAGGTAACTTGAGGCATAAAAAAAAAAAAACAGCAGTATATAATTGCTACGTCTTCATTCATTCTGGCTCTTGATGGAGGCTGCATTTGTGTCTTACTGAATGAAATGAGGCGGCAATTGTTGCTGTTTATTTTGGTACCTCGTGACATATACTAAAGAGGTGCTGAAACGAAACATCATTAACAAAAAAACATTAATTATAAAATATTTTTCAGCCTCAGGATGATACCATGCAGTCATCCATGTGCACTAATATATTATGCATCATTGCAAGGGAACAACCATGAAACCAAAAGCTTGGTGTTAAGCTCTTTAAGCTGCTGAAAATGCTTTACAGTTTCTGTGCAGACATCTTTTGCAGGGGCTCTACTGTGTATATTAACATCTCTGACCATGGCTGATGGCTTTTCGTATTGCTTCTAATGGTACATTTTTACATTGCTTTTAGCAGGAGCTTGTTTTTTTGTGCTCCTTTCAGTTTTGGGGCTGCTAGAGCGAAGCTGTTTTTATTGCAGTATGTCAACAGGCCTCATCAAAGTCATTGTCACCGTAATTCCAATTGGTTACTGCCATTACATTGGTTTGGGTAGTGGAATCACTGCAAAAACATGAATTAGACAGAATTGTTTAAGCTATACCTTTAATGCCAAAAGGTTTGCTTTGCAGTTGCGGTGACATTTATTCTTTCAATAATCTAGCAGCAGTAGTATGAGGACAACATTTTTGTGTTATCGCCTTGTATGCAATCCTTGTTTCAAACGTAGCATGTGCTGTACACCTATTCATTTCATTTTATGTTCCCATATTTTTCTGCTCTATCTTTTTGTTGGTGGATAGTGTAGCACTTGCTCGTCAGTCTATTAGTATCAGTTGACGTAGCTGATAAGAGACAATTGAAAACAATGCAGAAACATGGCTTAATGTAGCGAGCAGACAAATGCAGTGCAACCTTGCCAGTGAGCTCTGTCAGAGAGCCTTCCAACTAAGGAAAAAGAATGCATGTGCCTAGTAATGCCTTTAAGAAGTACTTATGACGGTGCTGAAGAGAATCCATTGGGGGAAAATAAATCAATGGCGATAATTTAATGGATGGCAAGCATCTGCAGAAGGCGTCACTGAGCAAAGAAAAGAGAATAAAATCAATCCTTTGGTCATTCAGAAGCAGTAGCACTTGTGTTTCGCTCAGAAACTGCAACTATTTATCAAAAGAGCAAGAGATATCCATGCTTGTGATGGATCTGGTTTCATTAATCATTGAGACTTCAGGAATGTCTCATAGCCATGTCGATGGCGCACCCAGTTACTGATGTGCCACTGAGCAGTGGGCGATCTCCACTGAAAATTCATCCACGAATGATACATTTTCTACAGCCTACCTATAGACCTTTTTCAGATGCGCGCGACCATCTTTCGACAGCAGCGCCGTCTTGCGTCTGGCCGATTTCTCCGCCATGTTGGCTTGGGCGGCCGCCGCTGCGATACAGGCAGCGAGTACTCGCCGCGCTGTTCAGCCTTATCCGAGTGTTGATTTTTGCATGATTTTGGCCTGCAAAGTGTTGCACTGTATGCACTGAGCAACTGTGAACAAAATGGCCCGTTTTTCGGCGAGCGGCGACGCGGATGTTTCCCTGCAAGTTGTGCCGAAAATCGGCATTGGAGGTGCGCTTCTACGCAAGTGTGCGCAATTTCTTTAACGGCTTTCTGGTATCTATAATGGAGACATTTATTAATGCGAGCACGGAGCTTGCTGAGCGCTTCTATGTTGTAGTTATAATTATAAAAGAAAAACCGCTCCCTTCCGAGCTAACAGCAGTGTTGCTGTCAAGCGCTCAAGCGGTCTGATCTGCGTTGCGCCGGTGACACGAACTGATTGAAACTGCGCTCGACCGCCTCTTTCACTACATTTTCCCTCCGCACTGTCCTAAAAAACGGTACTTTCTGTAGTGCTACATGGAGAAGGCAGCGCTGGAGCGCACAAGCGCACAGAATTCTGTTCCGGCTTTTTGGCTTTGCATAAATTCCTTGATTACTTTGTACTAACGGTAAAATAACTGGTGAAGCGTGCACATGTAGGGTGGTCCACTCTTAGCGTGGACATGCGAGTGTGTGGCAGCGCTCTTCGGAGCACCAGGGCATCCGTCGGCGGCGTGCGTCGAAGCAAAGTGTCGCAGGAACAGAGGAAACTGGATTTGGAGCTTCGCGTCGTCTGACATTTCGCTAAACTCAGAAAAAGAAGTAGTAGAGAGTCGTGGCCTTTGAACGCGATGTAATTTATACACTTGAAACTGGTGCACCTGCTGTGACAGTTATTGAGGAGCATATCTGTTTGGCCAGTCTCGGGTGCGGCCGCTGATTAATGCCGAAAGAGCGAGAAAGCGCGTGCGTGTGGTCGGGTGGGCACTGCGTGCCTGCTGATTGCACGTCCCTAATAGACACATTTTTTTTTAAACAATCGGGACTTTGCATTACGGCGTCAGTTGAAAAAAGATTTTGGTCGAAGCATGAGGTGTCACGATGCAAGGTGGACACGCGAAAGCTGCGGCCTTCAGTTTTTTAAGTCCTGCTGGTTTATCGGATATTTACTGCAAGCAAACAGCTGTGGCATTTGCGCAATGCATCATGGCTTTCAAGTACTGTCAAATAGCTATGTTTACAGTGCCGTTGTCTTTATGTAATCAGTCGCCAGTATCGGCAGTTATAACAGAAATGTTTCACGTAACCCGCCGTGCTGCTGCATCATTTACCCAAGTTATTACTTATGTTTTGATTTTGCAAGGGTCACAGACAACACATATCTTAGCGACATCAGCAGTAGGTGCTCGCGTGTAAGGTATGTGTAGCTGAAAAAGCCCGCAACCGCACTGCCGCCGTGGCTCTCTGTGTTCTTCACACTGCTCCGCTTCAAGCCGCCTTCGCTTAATGTAGTTGTTTGAACAGCAGACGACTGCGCAGTGGTTTCCCGAAGACCTCGTTGCAGCTTTAATCGCACATACACCTAAATCGGGCTAATACAGCTAGGCAAACGCATACAGTAAACACGGAGAACCGCAGAGAACGCACGGGACGCACGGACACCGCCTTTCCGAACCAGCCAGAGAGGAGGAAAGCAACATGGCGGTGTTCGGCGCGCTGGGAGCGAGGCTAAAACTGAAAAAGGTCTATAGTGCAGACTATGAGGGTGCAGTGTTTGTCATCACGTGTCAGTGTTTGCACTGTGCTTTATGTAGCTTTATTCTTAGTGAAATGCGGGTGAATGGAGTATGATTCTTTAGTGGAAAATTTCTTGCTTAGGGATATATGGGACAACTCCCACCTCCTCCTTTAAATCTGCATGGCACATTGCCTTCAGTGAAGTACGTGTCTTGTGGTTTTCGTATGTGCTCATGGCCTTTCCTAATGGGGATGCTAATTTTCCATTGGCATGTTATGTTTTTCTTACTGCCAAAGACATATTTTTTCCTCTGGCAATTTTTTAAAGATAAGAGCAGTATTATGCTTATATTCGGGTTGCAGCAGTGGCGGCGGCAAGACAACA
Organism: Amblyomma mixtum; assembly: GCF_055824585.1. Taxonomy (NCBI): domain Eukaryota; kingdom Metazoa; phylum Arthropoda; class Arachnida; order Ixodida; family Ixodidae; genus Amblyomma; species Amblyomma mixtum. The sequence continues at coordinate 24,583,852 of NC_143018.1, forward strand.
GGGCGTATCCTGAACGTTTCTTCGATCGTTTCAGAGCCGCTTCACCGTGGAAAATTCTTGCCCGCTAAAGCCGACACCAGGACGACCAACGTAAAGCCTGCTGCTGACCTGGCTATCCTGTTTGTCACGTGGCCCGGTTATCATCAAGGCAGCTACAAAAGGACCACCACCGATCATCGCCGTCACATTCGGGTTGCAGCAGTGGCGGCGGCAAGACAACAGGGCGTATCCTGAACGTTTCTTCGATCGTTTCAGGTTGGTTACAGCACCTTTGCGTTATGCACGCTTCTGTCCCTTATTGTCACCGCCACTGCTATGCTCCCACTTGTAGCTTAAATGCTGTAATTCCGTTCTGCTAGTGCATTGTATTAGTACTGTTTTGTGATGTCTTCAGATGACGAGATTGCCTGCGCATCATGCAGCCTCCAGATTGGTGATGAATTTATGACCTGCGCAGAGTGTTGTGAAAAATTTCACTTTGGAAAGTGCTGCGGTGTAAGTGCAAAATCTTTTAAGCAGATGAAGAAAGTGACGCAGAAAGCCCTAAAATGTGCAAGCTGCAAAGACACTGCGACAAGTAGTGATTTATCCAAACAGCCCAGTGATCTGACAGACCAGTTAACACAGATAAACAGAAAGCTGTCCCAAATACAGGTGCTGGAGTCTAAGCTCAACCAACTGCTCAGCTTACAGGACACTGTAAAGAGTATTGAGACATCGGTTCAGCATCTGTCTGATACATACGATAATCTGAACGTCAAGCTCGAAAAGCAGGATAAAGACATCAACGACTTGCGCCAACGGGTGGAAACACTTGAGCAGTCATCGGATACAGCAGAAATTCGCGCAATGAAACAAGAAATGAATGATTTAGAGCAGCGTATGCGTCAACACAACATTGAAATCCATGGACTGAAACCTTCCGACAACGAAAACCTGATGGATGAGCTTAATAAGATTGCTACCAAACTCGACCTGCCACAGCTATCCGACGATGACATTGAGGTACTGCATCGCTTGCCGCATAAAGAAGGGAAAATTCCGGCAGTCCTGGTCAGGTTTGCAACAAAAAACATGAGATCCAAATGGTTCGGAAAACGGAAAGACGTGAAAGACGCAGTATTGGGAATTTGGTTTCTGGAGAACCTTACCGCGACAAATCGGCGACTGCACTGGCTGACGAAAAACAAGGCGAAAGAACAGAGCTATCAGTTTGTTTGGGTGACCGAGGGCAAGATATTTGCGCGGAAGCAAACCGGCACACGCGCCTTAAGGATCTCAGCCGAAGATGACCTTGACAAGATAGCATAATCTTTTGATGGGACTTTTTTTGTTTATTTTTTTAATGATAAGATGGCTTATCATACTACCACTTCATTCAATAATTTAATGCGCGCAGACAACCACTTCAAAGCGCAATGTCTTTCGTTATTTCATTTAAATGCCAGGAGCTTAAGAAACAAACAAAATGATGTCGAGGCATATCTATCTGTGCTCCAGTACCCATTTGATCTTATGGCCTTTTCCGAAACATGGTTTGTTGATGATTCTGATGCCATCTGCTTTCAGAGTTATAGGCACATCTCTGTATATCGTGAAAACAAAAGAGGTGGGGGCGTTTCCATATATGTGCGAAACCAACACCGTTTTGATGTACTCTCAAACTACACGTATATCTGTGAAGACTTTGAATCGGTAGCAATCACGATGTACAATGTTGTTGTCATTGCCATTTACCGACCACCCCAAGGCGCTCCTCAAGCGTTGTTTAATTTTTTAGACTCTCTTTTTGAATTTGTAAATAATTCAAAAGGGCACGTGGTAATTGTGGGGGACTTTAATATTGACTTGCTTTCAAATTCACCAGCGAAGACCCAGTTATTAGAATGTATGCTAGCAAATGGTTGTGAGAATGTAATTGATGCGCCCACAAGAGTAACCCTAAGTTCTAGTACACTAATTGATCTATGTTTTAGTACCTTTTCAACGAATGCCACTAGATCTGGTGTTTTAAGCTCTGGCATTAGTGACCACTTACCAATATTTGCGGCTTTTCCAATACGACAGAGTGTTGTACATGAAACTGTTCATATACGGTTCATAAACACGCAGAAGGTTGAAGCCTTTATGTCTATGGTTGAGAAGGAGAAGTGGGAAGATATATACGATATTATGGATCCTTCTAAAGCCTACGATGTATTTATTACTAGACTGAAAAAATGCTATAATGATGCATTTCCTTATAAACCTCTGATTAAGCACAAAAAGGCTCGAAAAGAATGGGTGACTGGCGAACTTTACAAGCGTATTAAACACAAGGACAGATTATTTAACTTGTTTTTGCGTACACGTGATGCAGTACTACTACAGGAATTTAAACAAATCAGAAACAAACTGAGCAGTGACCTAAAGAAGGCGAGATCAGAATTCTATGCTCGTAAATTTGAAGCTTGCAAAAATGACTGCAGTAAAATATGGAAAACATATCGCGAACTAACCGCCAGCAACGCGACTGGCCTACCAGCTGAATTGATTCTTAATGGAAAGGCTTATAAAGGTGCAGCGCTTGCGGACGCATTTAATAACCACTTCTTAGACGCGGGGGCATCGACTTCCACTTTTCATGTTTCTTCACAACTCAGCTGTGAACGGTATATTAAGCAAACAATCAGCGACTCTTTATTCTTCCAACCCACGTCAGAGGATGAGATTATTTCTATTATTAATTCCTTAAACAACAGTTCGGCAGCTGGCGAAGATGAAATAAGAGTGACACCAATCAAAGCAGTTGCTGAATTTATAGCAGGACCTTTAACACACATCTGCAATCGTATGTTCGAGACTGGTTGTTTTCCAGAAAAAATGAAAATCGCTCGGGTTGCTGTAATTCACAAAAAAGGACCATATAATGATCTAAGTAATTATAGGCCTATTTCGGTTCTTCCGCTTTTTTCGAAAGTCGCAGAACGTGTTATATATGTCCGTTTGACTAGCTTTCTTTCGTCACTGCATGTAATTACGAACTGTCAATATGGGTTCCAAAAAGCCAAGTCGACTGAATCCGCATTACTACGAGTTAAAAATAGAATTCTTAGCAATATAGAGAGCAAGCTTTTTACTGTAGGAATTTTTTTAGACTTTCGAAAAGCATTTGATTCTATTAAACACAACATTTTATTACGAAAACTTGAGTTATATGGAATAAGAGGTATTGCACACCAACTAATGCATAGTTATCTACAGTCGAGACTGCAGTATACATCAGTGCACGGTGTTTCATCCGCAATGAGTGTTATAAAATATGGAGTTCCACAGGGATCTATACTAGGGCCTTTACTTTTCATTATTTACATTAATGATATAGTAAACATTCCTTTAACCAATGATATAATTTTATATGCCGATGATACTAACGTTTTCTTTCATGGTGAAAATCTTAAACAACTTGAAATTATTTCTAATACTTGGCTACTGGAACTTAGCGCATGGCTTTTCCTAAATGAACTTGAGTTAAATACAAATAAAACGAAGTTTATGTTGTTTTGTGCAAAAAATAAGCCCATATCCCATGTTATGCGACTGTCGTTTCGAACTTCTGAGATTGAACAGGTTGAAAATCTTTCGTTTTTAGGAGTTACTTTTGACAGGAAGCTTAGTTGGTCATATCATGTTAATAATGTCCGCATCAAGGTTGCAAAATCAGTTGGCATTCTATACAGGCTTCGTAATCTGTTGCCCGTTTGGCTCAAGAAGAGACTGTATTTTTCTCTTGTTCAATCTCATATAAATTATTGTCTGTTGGTATGGGGAACTACCACAAAAACTGATCGCGAAAGACTATGTGTGCTCATTCGGAAAGCTGCACGTTTATTTCAGCCAGCAAATGGACAAGCTAGTGCTTCTGAGCTTATGATCCGCCACAATCTACCGTCTTTCATGTATTCATATCACCTGAAACTGAGTCTGTATATATATAAAGAGATGACAACAAATTCTGCGTCGTTTTGTAGTCAGTACCTTGATAGAGATACCGGTTATTCATTGCGCCATACTACCTTACTGACAGAAAGGCCAAGAACAAATTATGGTACTCAAACTATCGAACATCAAATTTCAAAGTTATGCAATTCCTATCCAGATATAATAGCTACTGCAAAAAATGTTACATCTGTACATCAGTTTAGGCAAAGAGCACGTGCCTTATTGTGTCATTGATGTTCTGGTTTGTCTTTGTTTTGTTTTTGTTAAATATTCCTATGTTTCTTCATGTCGCTATTAAGCAAAGTGCCATTTATTTCTCGCAGCTTGTGCATATGTATATTGCATGTAGAATTATATAATCATCTGATCTGATCGTGATTAGGATGTATGATTATGGCGATATGCTATGTACTACTGCCTCTGCTGCGCCCGGCGAGGCCAAGACCTAGTCAGGAGACCAATAGTCTCCTTTTGTCTTGCCTCGTGGGCAATACTTGTATTGCCTAAAAAAATGAATAAATAAATAAATAAATAAATATATAACTACTGCAGTTTTCTGAATGTTTTTGTGCATGTATGTGGAATATAAGAATAACTTACTTCGAGATCATTTAGAGAAGCCTTTTTTCCAACAGTGGCATAATAGCTTTTTTTCGAAAAGTGTATTTGGCTGATAATAATTATGGTAAATGTAGGGAATCAGTGATCCATCTTTTGCACTTCACCTACTTGTGTGTGGTACTGAAATTGGAATAACTGGTAATGTTTCCTTTACGCTGTTTCAAATAAGCTGGTCTTTGGAAATCAAACTAGCTCATGAGCACAAATTTGTAACCATGAAGCAAAAAAAAAAATTTCAGCTGAGAATACACAGCCAGTACCGAAAAGGCAATCTTTTTCATGAATAATTTTTCTCATGTCGCAAGTGAATGGGTAATGAATTGCAGTAAATTCCTTTTTACAATGCTCAAACCCATTGTGCTTTATAAGGCATAATCGGTTTGAACATTGTTAAGGTTATATGTCACATTGTGATTAATATGGTTGTTGTTGCTTTTTATTCTTCCTGCAAAACTAATTCTTTGGGAAAAGAACTGCCTTTAAGCAGCTACTGAAAGAAATGCAACATGCTATCTAGCTTTCTGTCTGTGCTAGTATGATAAAAACTTCATAAATTGTTCTCGAATGTACTCTGACAGGCCAGAATTCTGCTTGTGTGGGCCACACCAGGAGGCCACACTTGAAGTTCTTTCTGCCCACTTTAGTTTGCTTGAAGTTAGTGGACACAGCACAGCGGCTTCTTTTTTTCTTCCGGCGTCTCTCATAGCCTTAGTCGCTTTGGGACGTTAAACCCCATAAACCAAACCAAACCAAACCAAACCAAACCAAACCAAACCATCTTTTTTTCTTCCATTGTGGTAGCTAACATCAATGGGCACTCAAGCGAAATTTCAAGTCCTCTGCAGCAGCTGTGAACACCAATACAAAGAGATATGGTTTCCTAAGCATTGTTCTAACGCCAGTTTCTAACAGTTTCTAAGCAGTTTCTAACAAGTTTCTAAGCAGTGTTCTAACGCCATAGGTGCACATGGTAGTTGCAGGTTGCCTTTAGGGAAGATTTCACAAACAAGAGATGAAACCCATTGCATTTGTGTACATTGGAGAGGTAGAGCTTCATGAAGTAAGATTTCTTATGGCATAGTTCTCAGGTGTTCAAACCTTTCATAATACTCATCTGCTGTACTGAGATGTTCCTTGCTTTATATCTCTTTTCTGTTTTTTTTTGCACTTTTTTTCATCCTTTGTGGAGTGTCTATAGTTAGCTAGCTGTTGCTCTTTTCATATCAGTAATGGCATTGCCCTCCTTATCTCTTAAGATGTAGATATGATTTTTCCACAGTCTAATTTGCTCTCAACTATTTTTAGGCTGCATTCTCTCCTTAAAGGTGCATTGAAGAGGAATCTGAACTTGTCTTTTTGCCGCGGGAACTCCATCTACACGTTCCTAGCATTCTTAGAGACTGCGACTTATTGCCCTGTATGGCCGATTTCCCAAATTAAATCGAATTAACGGCCGGCTCCCGCCCTTTTTTTTTAATTCTGCCTCCTACGGTGGGCGGAGTCGACCAACGCGTGGAGTGCCTTTCACCCAGTCCCGTGGCGGCTAGCCGCTCTGCCATCGGCGGAGTAATACGTAGTAGTCCGTAGCAGCAAATAGTCCGCGCGTATTTTTATTTCTGCGGGGTTATTTTGCGGCTATATTATCTGCGAATGAAACTATTTATTCATGGAAACCTAAAAAACAAAATAAAGCAAAAGCAAAGCCTCCACGGAGCTGGCTGAAAGGAACTTCACGCGTTGGTCGACTCCGCCCATCGTACGAGGCAGAATTCAAAAAAAAGGGCGGGAGCCGGACGTTAATTCGATTTAATTAGGGAAATCGGCCATTCAGGGCAATAAGTTGCAGTTTCTAAGAATGCTTGGAACGTGTAGATCGAGTTCCCGCGGCAAAAAGACAAGTTCAGAATCCTCTTCAGTGCACCTTTAAAGCCCGTTCAGAAGCTTTTTCTGCCACTGATCTTGTGCTCTTTTATTACCCTTAATAGCTTTGCCAGTTTCATCTGTAGATTTAAAGGCTTTGATGCTTTGCACTTCTTAATCAAGTCTTTCGTCAGTTGAGAGAGCTTACCGGAATCATGCCTAGCTACCTTACCTCCTGCTTTTGCGCACAGTCTTTATGATATTTGTGAGATTATCATCCATTTCAATACTAGATGACTGATCGAATGATAAGTCAAGGTTTCGTAAATGATACTCGACAATACACCATATTCACACTATCAATCAGGCGATAGAAAAATGTGCAGAATATAATGAACCTCTTCATATAGTCTTCACAGATGATAACAAGGCATTTGACTCAGTCGGAACCTCAGAAGTCATGCAGGCAGGTGGAACCAGGGTGTAGAGGAACCTTATGTAAAAATACTGAAAGATATCTATTACAGCTCTACAGCTACCATAGTCGTTCATAAAGTCCACAATAAAATTTCAGTAAGGATGGTTGTCATGCAGGAAGACATGATCTTGTCGTTGCTATTGATCACCAGTTAACACGAGGTATTCAGAGGCCTTGATTGGGAACGGTTGAAGATAAGAGTTAATGGAGAATAAGGATGGTTGTCATGCAGGGAGACATGATCTTGTCGTTGCTATTGATCACCAGTTAACACGAGGTATTCAGAGGCCTTGATTGGGAACAGTTGGGGATAAGAGTTAATGGAGAATACCTAAGTAATTTGTGATCGCTGATGACATTGCCTTGCTAAGTCCCTCAGGAGATGAGCTGCAACGCATGATCAATGAGTTAGACAGGCAGAGCAGAACGGTAGGTCTTAAAATTAACATGCAGAAAACCCAAGTAATGTTCAACAGTCTCGCAAGGAGCTGTTGAACATTACTTGGGACTCCACCTCAACCGCACTGTGAAGGAAGGGAATGAAAGCAGGAAGCAAAAGATGGAGGGCTTGAGAATACATTTCTACCACCTGGAGATTTTTAGCATGCACTGACATAGCGGAGCACATGGCACCTTTGTCTTTTGTCTCCATCAAACAGGGTCGGGATTGCACTCAAGTCGCCTGACTCAGTAGCCGAGTGCCCTACCTGGTGAACATGCAATGCTTACAACTAGGTTTATTTGAAGCCGTTTTCGGTGAAATGCTGACCTGCACAGTTCCAGGCAGCATCAACTTGGATCACCAAAGGGAGAACAAAAGAAGCAAAGTAAACCAGACTTCCAATCAGAAGAATAAGGTCACTAGTTTAGATTTTTATTTTAATACTAAGAGATACATGGGTGTATTTTGTGCATGTGAGCTATATAGAAGGCATACGTTATGTACATAATAGAGCTCAACATTCATCATCATCATCAGCCTGACTACGCCCACTGCAGGGCAAAGGCCTCTCCCATGTCTCTCCAATTAACCCTGTCCTGCGCCAGCCGCAGCCACCATATTCCCGCAAATTTCTTAATCTCATCCGCCCACCTAATTTTCTGCCGCCCCCTGCTACATTTGCCTTCTCTTGGAATCCACTCCGTTACCCTTAAGGACCAGCGGTTATCTTGCCTTCGCATGCCCTGCCCCAAGCCCACTTCTTCCTCTTGATTTCAACTAGAATATCATTAATGCGCGTTTGTTCTCTCACCCACTCCGCCCGCTTCAAATCTCTTAACGTTACACATATCATTTTTCTTTCCATAGCTCGCTGCGTTGTCCTTAACTTAAGCTGAACCCTCTTTGTTAGCCTCCACGTTTCTGCCCCATAGGTGAGTACCGGTAAGATACACCTGTTGTATACTTTTCTCTTTAGGGATATTGGTAAACTGCCATTCATGATCTGAGATAACCTGCCATATGCGCTCACAATTCTATCACAGTTCTATAATAACAACCTGGAGACAGTAAAAAAAATCATCCAATATACACCTCCTGATATGATGTGCACAGTATGTGCCAGATTGGCTTAGAATTGGCCAAAGCGAAGCTTAGTACATCTTCAAGAATGACCTGAGGCACTCAGTTAGCTCATTCTATCACACACTTCTTTTCACAGCGCATGTTGCAGTCCTTGCTGAGTGGTGGTGCATTGCATCGTATTGCACCACTTATGCCCTGTTGGTTAGGCTGTAAAATTCTTGTCTATGGTCTCTAATGTCAACTTCAGAACTGCCTTTTAAATAACTCATGCTGTGCCATATCTGAATCTGCTCTTGTTCCATTGCTTTTTGAGCATTTACCATCCACTTGGTACATGGTAGTGCTGCATTTTTGTGAGCTATGGTGACATGGCTTTCTATGTGAGAAGGTTCAGAATGCCTCATGCTTTAACTGGCATGCGAAAAATATTATTCTGAGCACCAGCTTTCTTCATCAGAGCACATCTAATCATAGCTCAGTTTTTGATTGAACATGCTCTTGATGGTAAAGAGATCTTTCCATGCAGGAGCATCATTGATTGTGATACTGGACGGAAAAAGCTGCTTTGAAGGGCTCAGCTTTTTGGCTACCATGGAGGTCATGTATGCTGCATACTTCTGATTGAAAACGAGATGCAGGGTGGAGGTGAAGCCACATTGGAGCTCATGCAGAGGTAATTACTAAAATTTTTCACTTGTGAATTAACAATGCAGACAACTTGTTTTTACCACATATATTGTTTCATGTCTATTGCAGTAGCCTTATATGCTAATTAGTATTGGAGTAAGACCTAAACGAATCACGCCAGTTTAGTTCTAACTGCCTCTAAGCTGCACTTGCCTGGCATCTCAAGCTGTGCAAATAAATTATCACTTTTAAATAAATTTAAAACAGCCACTCACTTATGTCAGTAACACTGCATTACACTTTCAAGCATTATGCTCTCAGATTGGTTTGGTGTACCAACTGTGCATATTCACCCAACACAACTGCCTGCAGAAAATTGCTGTCACCTGTGATCCACGATCAACATCTGACGTAGTGAATCTTATTCGCTCCAACTGACATCAGGTTGTCCCGTGTGATGGGCTGACCTTTGCGCGTCTCATTACCTGAATTCCTCTCTGTAGAGTGACACTAGGTTTCATCACACCTTCTGGATGGCGTGCATTCAGTTCGCATGTTTTGTTTCACCACTTCCGCACGAGCACTTGAATCTTATTTATCATTAGATAAACTCATTAGATATACTGTTTTTTTTTCCTTGTTAGGCCTTCAAGATGTCTTCAATGTCTTATAATTTAGTGCTCGTGAAATTCCATGAGGAAAAGAACTAAATACACAATGTCACTCGCATACACCATAAAAACTGCTCAGAATCGCCAGGAGGAGATAGGATTAGTGAAAGGAATTAGTCATTAGACTTCCTGCTGAGCTAGTTCGTTGTGTATTGTCTTAACTAACAAGGAAATGTTTACGAGGAAGGGACACAGTACAACGTTCTATTCACAACTGATTCTGTGTTGAAAAACACAGTTTATATTGGCAGTCACAACACTGTTACCCGCAGTAAACGTCAGCAATGTGTTAAAGGCCATAAAAGTGGTCACAAGAGGTAAAGAAAAGAACCTGTTCTGACTCGCTGAGAAGCTAAAAGCGCTAGAAGCAAAGAATAATTTTTAAAGGTAATGAAAAGTAAAATGACACGTAATGTATAGAACCATAGGGCATATTTCATGGGATGAGAGCCTGAAAGTAGGGCTGTGAAATATATATGTAATTAAAAGGCCCGATATAAAACCTGAAACTGGTTAAAGGCTTCAGAGGTGACTGTATGGAATTAACTGTTCAGAGGTGTGCTGGCAGCCATCCACCCACATGTAATCGCCATTTGCAAAAACGTTCCAAAAATCAACCTGCTCTTATGCAGCAAGATCAGTGCATCGCTGACGCAGTCGATACCCTTTTTTTCTAATGAATAGTTCCTCTTTAAGTTTGTGCGCAATATGGTCACGGGTTCTAGGACAGCAGTTTCTTCAAGATAGGACGTACACTGGTGGTCTTTGCAATCCCTACATTGGAAGATTTAGCTAATAGTTGAACCACATTACACAGGCAAGAAATGAGTTCATATAAGACAGACAGGGTTTTTGTTTTCACAAAAGCACATCCCCTTCAGTATCTGAGGGCTTACTGTAGTAAAAATTACAACTGACTGATGCTGAGTGTACTTTTCATAGCACAGTTGTGACGAGAGCAGTAATATGGTGGTGTTAACTGTTTAATGTTGCTTTCCCTTTTGCAATTTTGCTAGCTGTTAGACTTTGGGGAAGTGGTTCATGTAATTATGGAGGACTAGTCAAACCCAGCTAGGTGGCAAGTGATGAATAAAAATTATTTTCATATTGTAATGGTTCCTCAGTCAACCGTATGGCATAAGTTGCTGTTTGATGTGCTATAAATGCAAGCCGAGTCCTGTGAGCTAGTGTTTATGTGGCTATGACTTAGTTTACAACATTTTGCTCGAGCTTGCAAGCATTTTTGTGATGCTGCAATGACAGAATTGGGGCTTATGTGGCGCGCAGATTTCTGGTGATAAATTGGCCATGTGAAACATTCCAACATCACAATGCAGCGAGTTATTGCAGTGTACGGAGCAGCTTACATCTGGCTGGCTATGGGAGACGCGGTAGCTTTCACACCACCACAATGAGTGTTGCTGTGCATGCTAAGGCTTTGAGGCACTTTGTTTTACGTGAAAATTTGGTGTAACCATCATGTAAATGATGTGAATATTAGCTCTTATTACAACAGAGGAATGATGTAGCATCTAAATATATCACTTTTCTTTTCATGCAGCTGGTGGGCATCAACCTGGAGGGAACGAGCATTTGTCCGTGAACATCCTGTCAGTGGACCCAAAAGTGTGCAACGCACTTCACCATTTTAAGGAGTTCAAGATAAAGCATCAAGAATGCGCAGCTGAGATTTAGTTTCATTTTATACAGCAACTTATACAAATATATTTGCTTTTATACCTTTAATTCTCTTGATATCTTGCATAATCTTGTATCATTTTTGTCTTCCTAATTAAAGTTTTTGACACGATTTCATTTTAATGAAATAATTATTAGATATAGCCTTGCAAACCACTAAACATCTACAAGCTACTAGCTTACTTTCAGTGTGTCATCTTGATACAGTGGGCATAGTCAGGTTAATGATGATGATGATACATTAAAGGATTAGAATTAGTCTTTTCTATATTTCGTCAGATACCTACGTTTCCTTCTTTACCACTTTGTGTATGTAGTTCAGACAACGAACGAAGTATATTGCACAGAAGACACCTTTGGTTTTTGTGGACATTCTATGCAAAAGGAAGTTGTTTTATTCAGTGCAAGCTATATGTAAGAAGCTACGAGAGCTATGTGATAATATCTACAACTGGATAATCTGGCCATAAGAACATCGTGCTTGGTGAGACACAAGTGTCATCCTGTAATTTGTCTTTGATTTTACTGCACTGCCTCAGATGGTTATTAGCATGTAATAGTAATAGGAATAGTATCACTGCTAGCTGGCCGTGTGCTACATATGCTGTCAGTATAATGCTAGCATGATTGCCAGATCTTTTAAACTTTAATGACTTTTACCACGCTTGACCCTGTGGATACTTAATACCCAATATGTAACACATGCCTTGGCAACCTAGCCTCAAAAACAGGATCTGTGTGCGCACAAATTTTGTGGCTTTTGCAGCTTTGTACAGAGACCTGTTCATTCTTGCATTCAAGTGCAAGTTACAAGGTACTAAAACAACACATTTACCACTGAGAGTATGTTTTGTACCTGAACGAAGAACACAGCCTCCTTCCAATTGGATGATATGAGTGTGTAATATAAAGCAAAACTGGATTCATTTTGTGCTGTGTGTTGTAGCTAATTTTAACCAAACTTTTAAAATATACTGAAGTGTCCTATCCCCAATGAAACCAACTAAGGGCTGTCGAGAGTTGCGTGGCCTATTCTGGAGTATTTTGTCTTTTTCATAAGTTTTGTTGTTGGTAAAGACAAATTAGCTAAATTTTTAAATAATGGATTCAAGAAAAAAGTGTCAGTTTTGATGTTGTAGATCATCTTGAAAAACAGCTTGCTGAAAAAGTTACACCCGGAAGACGTTGTACCTGGGTTCGAACCTGGCTGCAGCGGCCGTGTTTCGATGGAAGCGAAAAGCAGAAGCCACTTTGTGCTTTTCAATTTCAGTGCATGTTGAATATCCCCAGGTGGACGAAATTATTCCGGAGCCCTCCACTAGGGTGCCTCTTTCTCTCTTCTTTCACTCCTGCCTTCCTCCCTTCCCTCACAGCGATTGAGGTGTCCACCCAGAAGTGAGGCAGTTACTGCGCCTTTCATTTACTGATAACCTATCTTTCTTTTTTTCTCAGTGGTAAGCAAGTTCCGCTACTGAGCAAGAGAACAGTGGTTAAATCCGGCGGCGGAGGCCGTGTTTCACCCGTGTGCTGCTCTAGGTCAGTGCATGTTAAAGATCCTTAGGTGAAAATTAGTTTTTAGCAAAGGAAATGACAAAGTAACTGTCTCACTTCTCGGTGGACGCCTCAACCGCACCGTGAGGGAAGGGAGAAAGCTGGGAGTGAAAGAAGGAAGAGAGAAAGAGGTGCAGTAGTGTAGGGATCCTGAATAATTTTGGCCACCTGGGATCTTTAACGTGCACTGCCATGGCACAACACATCGGTGCCTTTGCGTTTCGCCTCCATCGAAACGCAGCTTCTGCGGGCGGGTTCGAGACCTGGTACTCTGGGTCAGCAGCCAAGCGCCCTATCCGCTGAGCCACCGTGGTGAGCACTGCAAAGCGAGACAGCTGTCTCACCTCTTGGTGCACACCTCAGAAATGACAGCAGTCTCACTTCACAGTAATTAGTGGTTTTAAGGCACGAGCCTTACAGCCCTATTAGATGAAATTCCATCGGTGACCGTCATTGTTGAGGCTGAGAGATGGTCCCAAAAACAGGGCATTGCGACAGCTGTCTAGCCAATGAAGCGGCGACAACATGCACAATAGATACCAGACGCAGCCACCCCCCCCATCTCCTAGGACGCGCCATTTGCTCGTATGGCATAATTGGTGGACTGCCATGTGATGCTAGTTTTCCCATTTTGTGTCAGAATTGCGATGCAACTGGTCGTCGAACAGCATTCTGGGCAATATAAGATTTCTTGTTGTACATAGCGTACATCTGCTAGTCAAGTCTGAGGCTAGCTTGTGACAAGGGTTGCAACCGCCTACATATTAGCTCACGATGTACAGGGTGGTTTATTCTTAGTTTGAACATGCGAGTTTATGGCCGCACACTCGAACACCTGTGAATTCGGCACGATCGTGCATCAAAGCAAAGTGGTGCAGGCACAGAAGGGTCTAGAGGTGGCGCTTCGCTTCACCATCTCTTTGCTTTGATTCCTTGCCTGGACAGACGCATGGACTTGCTGAAGAGTGCGGCCACAATTTCCCATGTTCACACTAAGAATGGATCACCCTATTTCTCCAATTGTATGCCTTCCCTGACATGTGTATCAACTGTGACGCAACCGTTCATCATACAGGAATCCGGGTGGTGTCATATGATTTCTCGTTGCAATCGAGTAGGAGGCTAGCTCGTGATAGGGATTCCGATGATGTATAAACTGACGAGACATTCATGCTTTGCGCCTTCACAGCATGTAAGCTATCTTAAGTGCCCTCCGCATTTTTTGAGGAAAGGAAACTGCATAGTAACTCTTATTTCTTAGTGGAAACCTTAACCGCACCATGAGGGAACGGAGGAAGGTGGGAGTGAAAGAAGCAAGTGCCTTAGTGGAGGGCTCCGGAATAATTTCGACCTCCAGGGGATTTTTAACATGCACTGATACTGCACAGCACACAAGTTCCATTTGCATTTCGCCTCCATCGCAGCTTTGATCGTTGAGGCATTCACCGAGAAGTGAAACAGCTATTGCACCTTTCCTTCACAGTCAGGTGTCCTTTAGTACCAGCATGACAAACTACACTGAGATGTTTACATGCGTGACACTGCCCAATTATCCAGGCATCTATTTCAACCACGGTTACAATATCAACACTTGTAAATCACCACCTTGTAGCACACATTTAATGAAAAACGGAATGCAGTAGAACCTGATTCTACCAGCAATGTCAAAAAAAAAATTAGTCACCGTTCAACCTTGTGCAATCGCAGCAAAAAGAAAAAAGCTGGACCCCCAACGAGTTCTTCAGAGAAGTTCTTTGTGCACAATTTCATACGCAACGCGCTTGCGGAAGTATGGCATGTGCTGCGGTCCAAAGGAGGTTTTTGCGTCCCGAGAGATGCACTCAGCATACTGACAGGTGAACATGCCGCAGTCGTTGAAATTGTCCTGAAGCGGAAGATCTTCCATCACGACCAGCTTCCAACAATCCCAGTCAATGCCTCTACTGCGCTTATGTAGACTTTCCTCCTCGAGGTAGCTCTTGAGCAGATCGATGCAGCTGGAATCCACTTTCGCGGCACCAAGGCTGTCGTAGATGGCAATACAAGGCTGCCTAAAATCTATGACTGCCAAGAACCAATGCATCTCCATGTGTATCGGGATTAGCACCATATCATAACTAAACAAGTCAATCCTGCGTGTCCACCGCTTCAAACCAGCGTGGCCGCTCCGACACAGCTTGGTGAAAAAGAATGTATTGAACACGTAGATGCGAGGGTATCCGTCTTTCAAGGAGCGTTCCATTAGCATGTTCATGTAAAAATTTATGATTGTGTCATTGAGCCATTGTTTCTCGTTGAGCGTGGACAAGTCTGCACGTCTGATGTCAAGGTGGAAGCCTTTCGCCAGCACTTCTTCCGGCGGGTACGGCGCCAACACCGCATTCACCTCTGCTTCCATTTCCGGCGAGAGCTCTAGAGGTATGAAATTCACAGGAACGCTGTTTAGCGTCTCCAGCTGCTCGTGCTTCTCGGCGCAAGCGTACACGACGTTCATGACTTCATTTTTGAGGTAAACGTACCAATCAGCAGAATCCACGGAGAGCGAGTCTGGAGTTCCCACCTGTTTTCCGCACTTCGCTGAAGGGTACGCTATGTCTTTGTCTTTGCAGGGAGGCAGACGGTCCCACGGCTGAGCTGTGAGGGGCTTCATGTCATCCTTGCACAAAAGGGTCTGGGTGATCGAAGGTTGTCGGCCGCCGAGGCTCGGAGTTACCTCGTCGAGTTGAAATGCGCTTGCGGCGCTGTCTCCCAGCATAAACTTGAAGCAAAGAAGCTCCTCGATGGGCGCCATCGCTGACTTGGTCATCAATGCTTTCGCATTCCGTGGAATACAGCGCGGAGCGAAGCCCCGAAACACGTTTCTTACAGAGCCGCTTAAGTTCCCACCGGTTGCACGTCGACGACGACCTTTGTAGAAGGGTTCCGTGCGGTTACGAACTGTCACGCTAGACACCCACAATGCCCAGTCCGACCGCATGGTCTGGATGCACTTCGGATGCCGGCGAGTGGGAGCACAACTGGCAGCCTCGTTCGCGCTCGAGCACCGAGTGAGCTCGCGCCAATCTGCCATCTCATGCGATGTGTCCAGACCTTCGTCCACTGCGTCCAAAAGCGGCACCATAGTGAAAAGGTGACCGCATCACTGGCGATAAACCACAGGAAATGTGAAAACTGTGCTACAGATAATATCGTTCAACAGAATAAGTCAAATTTAGACGCCACAGGCTACCACATAAAAAAGCACGTGAGATGGAAGGCGGCGGTGACGATGACGATGCGATGATGAAATCGAATGGTAAATCCACTGATCTCCACTAGGTGGCTGGATGCCGCATTCCCGCTTTCCGAGACGAGCGCGAGTGAAGCCACCGGAAGTTGGACCGCTTGTCCCGGAAGTCGGGTGTCTGCTGTGTATTTCAATGCAAAAAGTCGCGTCTTTAGCCCTTTCGTTCTAAGTTTTTTGCGTTGTTCTCGTGTAATGTCTGCTGTTATATGAAAGGAACAAGCAAGCTGAACGCGAGAAATGTGAGCATTGTGTGCAGAGCCCTGTAATTCTAGAGAAACCGAAGAAAACAGGCATGCAGGTCTCACCCTTCCTCGGCAAAGGGGTACGTGCATTGAACACTATGTTCTTGCCTGGTTCCTGTCTTCCGAGCGTCAAGGAGAAGTTGTGGAATGATGATGAGGCTAGGGGTGGTATTCTCCCGGTGTCGCCTTTTGCGACATGTCGCATTCGCTCTTCGCTGATTGGCTCGAGCCGCGGGGACGGCGGCGTGACGACACGGACCCGCCTTCCTGCTACGTCATCGTGACGTCGCCCCAATTTACTACGCTTAGTCGAACAACGGAATGCGCTGAAGCGATTCGCGCGGGCGACGGGCTACCGTTAGCGTACGAACGCAATCGGCAGTTGCGGCTTTTGCGCCCTTGGCGTGAAAACATGGAGGTAAAAAAACTAGGAGGGAGTGCGCTCAGCCTCTGCAAGCCATCCTCCTCTGACGCCGCTGCCGAGGGCCCTTTTGCGCACTGACTCATGGGAAATAGGCCCTCCTCCACAGTTACCAGACTGCCAGCCAGCGGTGCTTTTTAGTGAACATCCGTGCTCCGAAGTAGCGCAGCGCAGCGCTTTAGCGGAATGCGTACCGAGCTCGAGGTTGTCTGAAGGCTCCGCGTCTCTGTTGATTACACTCTTGAGTTTTTGGGTGCACTGTAGAAAACTGCGGGTAAACTTTTCATCAAAGGGTGCGGCCGCGACCTCGTCACTGTTCAACTGTGGTTCATAAAGAGAATGGAGAGGAATTCCTTTCGTCGTTATACACACATACGGAGCGTTTATTTCAGCGCATGCTATGAGCGGAGAACTCGAGAGTAGGCGAAGAAACGAGCCTCTAAAAAAGGGCGCAGCGGCTTCCAGAGCGCTCACGGCGGACGGACGTGTTGAACGAGCGCTCCGGCGCGCTGCGCAAGATTCTATTTCTCGGGCAGGCGGACTTCGGCCCGCCCATGGGCCCTCCGTTCTCCGCTATTCTCAAGGCACAAGTCGTGCCGAATACGCGCGCGCACATAGGCGGTTCCGACGTGAAATTCAGCAGTGAAGTATTTCTCTCTCTCTCGCTGTCGAGAGAGAGTGCCGGCGGCTTTACGTCTGCCCCTGCGCGGGGTCTCCCGGCAACTGCGCACAATCACTTACAAAAAGAAGTAAACTGTATGTATACATAGCCGCGCGCTCGTAGCGTCCTGTCTCGGACTAATCGCGCGCGCGGCATACTGCACTAGCGGCCGGGGTGGGGCGCCCGGCCGCGTCGGAGGTAGCACCCACGGAGCGTTCGTGTCACGCGTGCACTACCTGGCGAAGAGCGAGCGGGAAGTCAAGCCCGCCTGTTCGATAAGAGGCTCACCACTGTTCTGTCACGGGTATAGAGGCTAGAATATCACGGGTGCGCGCAGTGCCGCGCGGCCACAGGAGCGCTTCGAGACTGTCCGGGATGATTCCCAGCGCCCTGCAGGCCGCGAGAATCTCGCGACGCGGCACTGCAGAAGCGGCACAGCGAAGGAGCATGTGCTCCAAGTGTCTCCACTGCGCCGCAGTCAGCGCACGCGTCGCTCGGGGATGGTGGCCGCTGCGGCGAGCGAGCAGTTTGCGCTCACCACGGAGCGAACGCAAGCAGACATAGAGTTTCTTACTATTACCTAGAGGGAAAGCTGGCAAGCCGTCTATGGGAGTTTGCATGGAGACCCCACGTGACCACCTCAGCCACCATGGGCGCTCAAAGCATCATGGGGCGGTGAGCTACTTGTTGCGGAACTGCAACTTTTGGCCAAAAAAATAATAAAAAAATAAAACTGTTTGATAACTACAAACGTCCTAACATTCAATATCTTGTCTAATGATTACAACAAACGAGCAGAAAAGCATTTAAGTGCAAAGTTTGCCTAAAATAAGACATGACTAGCTTTCCTATTGGCCAAGTGATGAACATTAAAAAAACTAATATTTCGTAATTAACAGGCGCACTTTTAAAAGTAAATATGTTTTAAAAAAAAATGTTGTTGTTTAGATACTTTAAGAGGTTTTTTAATGGCATTTCGGAAGAGTAAAACCTTTTATTGGCGTCGTGTGTCGTCGCGTTTTCACTACTATGGCTTTTGCACACTGCGTTCGCGCGAAAGTCGTCTGCGCACACACGAACTACGTTTTCGGAATGAAACGCCTTAGTACTGCTACTCTGTGTTCCCGAAAAACTACGACTGTGCCGCAACAAGTAGCTCACCGCCCCATGATGCTTTGAGCGTCCATGGTGGCTGAAGTGCAGCGCCGCCAGCTTTCCCTCTAGGTAGTAGTAAGAAACTCTATGCAAGCAGATGGTCACGTAGTTGCTCGTACAGCGAGAGAGCGAAACCGAAACCGAAATCCAGCTAAGGGCTACCACTGCCTTGTCACGTGAGGGCCTATTTCCCATGATGCTTTCCATTATATTTTTTATGACTAGGCTTCAAGATTGTGACGTCATGGTCCCTCCTAGTTTTTCTTCCTCCATGCGTGAAAACATGGCGACGCCCTTTCAAGCGAGAGCCGCCCGCTTCAGCCAATTCAGCAGTCCTTGCGATTCCGGTCGGCATGTTTACCGGCAACTACCGGTGTTGTTACTTTTCGCTATGACTTACCTTGCTTCGACGATAAAGTTTAAGCTGCAATTCAGCCTAGTTTTTTAGATACGCTCTCGATTCTGGAGCGCGCAAGCCTAATGGGACCTCCAGCTACACTGCTACCGTCTGCAACTGCCCGAAACGCAGCCGAAACCTAGCACAACCGTCCGGAACGAAAGAAAAATAGATTTGGAGCTTTTTCGCGGTGTTTTATAGACTTAAATGAAGTAAAGCGAGTTTATATTA
Source organism: Amblyomma mixtum (assembly GCF_055824585.1). NCBI lineage: Eukaryota > Metazoa > Arthropoda > Arachnida > Ixodida > Ixodidae > Amblyomma > Amblyomma mixtum. Next base: position 24,603,257 of record NC_143018.1, read on the forward strand.
AATCTGCAAATGTTTTTTTGAACATTAGACGTCATGTGATGGCAAATATTCTTGCTATCAAAGATACGAAACTACTGCTGCTAGTGGATCAGCAGTGGTAAATTGTCGCTTCTCGGAGTGAATGAATGCACCGCAGACGAAAGTGCCGGCGGCTTTTTCCGTTTCTTCGAGCATCTGTAAGCACTTTTTTAGGCCCCGCCCATATGCGACATGTCGCAAAAGGCGACACCGGCAGAATACCACCCCAGGTCTTCTTAAAACCGAATTTTCGTGCAGTAAAGAAAAGGCACAGCGCGAGAGGAACGACTGACAAGAAAGGCGAATGGTGCAGTGCGCGTGAGAAGCGCTGTTAGAAGTCAACTGCACCAAGCACCACGAATTAAAGACCATTCAGGCTTAACTTGCTACAACACGAAACAGTACATGACACGCTCCGTCGAAAAAGCAGTACCATACCTTTTGGAGGCGCTAATGTGAACCAACCGAACACCGTCGACACCTCACAAGATAGTAGCCTAGCCCTCGCTCCGGTTCGGTCTAAACTTAATTCGGTAAAATGGTCGCTGCAAAGTAAGCTGCCTGGTGAATGTTTCAACCTATTCTCTTATATTTATCCCCCATTGATAGCATAACTTGGGCTTGAGCGTGGGAACAAGCATCGCAGTAAAGAGCACAGTTGGCGAAGCTAGGCAAACGAGACGACACCGAGCCGAGTAGACGAGGCTCCATACTTGCTGTGCGTAGCGGCGTCCTGTCGTCTGCTAGTGTCGCCGGTGTCGCCCCATTGAAATGCAATGGGCCCTTATTTTTGAAACGTCCTTCCCGAAGACTGCGCTGGTCTCCTCGCTCAGTTGGCGGCGCAAAAGGTAGGCATTGTCATGGGAAAAGACGAGAACGGCGAAAAGACGAAATGCTAAGTGGGAAAACAAAACTGGAACTGAAAAACCGTGCTGAGCTCCGATTTCATGCACTGCCAAAGGCTGACTTCCGGGACAAGGCCGCTTACTTCCGGTGGCTTCACTTTCGGGCGCCCGATGCGGCATCCAGCTCCCCTAGTGGAGATCAGTGGTAAATCCGGCAAAAAAAAAAGGAAAGGTAATTTTAAAGAAAAAAAAAGACTGCGTATTTGGGGTTTAGTGCCCAGAACTATCCAGAACACAGTGCACTTGAGGCACTGGTCCTTGAAACGTTATTTTTTTCATTTCGGCCGTTCCTGACATAGTCTTGAGGAATGGCTGAGCAACGTCCGAGCGACATTACATAGACAAATGCAATGATAAGCTGAAATGACAAATCTGATAAGCTGAAGGAAGAAAAAGAATAGCCATTTGCGTTTGTTTTTCATGCCGAAATTTTGAAACGAGTTAACCTTGCCACTCGCGATCATCATCACCATCATCATATGCCTAAAGTTCTAGGGACCCTAGTTCAGGGGCTTTAACTACGCCCACTGCAGGGCAAAAGCCTCTCCCACGTCTGTCCAATAACGGCGCGTTCACGTTAAAAAATCCGGCGAGCGAACTGGGACCTGTTTTCATCTGTTGACGCCCTGGCGGGGCAGCGGCGCTGCAGAAACAACAATCAACTTGGCCTGGTGGTGCCATCTGGTTGTCATGACGAGAACCATAACTGTCAACAAACCGACTCCCTCATTCATGTCCCGCACTGATCTCCACCAACGTTACGTTGATCTCCAATAGCTCGCTGGATTACAGTGTACTAGAATACTAGCTGGATTAGCTGGATGCCGCATTCCCGCTTTCCGAGACGAGCGCGAGTGAAGCCACCGGAAGTTGGATGGCTTGTACCGGAAGTCGGGTGTCTGCTGTGTATTTCAATGCAACAAGTTGCGTCTTTCGCCTTTTCGTTTTCAGTCTTTTGCGTTGCTCTCGTGTAATATCTGCTATAGACGATATGCGAAATGCGCAGCGCCATCTCTCGGCGCTCCGAGAACTAAGTCCTCCATGTTGATACGGTACAGAAAACGAAACCGCTGCCCAGCGTTGGGTTAAAACGGTTGCGCTTCGTTTGAAAAGTAAAATGCCGATGCAGTGTTGCGCTACTCTCTCCACTGTGAAAAGACACTACGATGCGTGCCAGAACTAGGTGCGTTCCAGCTTTTCGCTTTTCTATTTTTTTTTACTCCGTCCCAACGTTTTAGTAACACAAAACGCCATGCGAGGTATCATGTGTTAGCACGCGGATCAGTGCACAGCTTTCGCTTTCTGCGCTGATTTTTGACAAATCTCTCGAGGTGATTTGCGTTTAAATTAAGATAGGGACCACAGCCTTTGTTGTCTCTGAGCAAAATTAGAAGCCGATTTCGTGGATTTATCAACTCTTCGGTCGGGCGTGAATATATATAGACGCATACTTGAACAACGTAATACAGAAGGTAATTTTTTTGAGCGGGTCAATCGCTCGTGCCGTGGCGAAATAAGTTCACTCGAAGAACCATATGCCGATTACTGCTTAGTTTGCTACGTGTTCAGTTAAGTTTTTCCCGTGTTCAATTCCTTTTAGAAGGGCGAGCAAACTCTCTCGACCATACACATATATTACGCGCGTTAAGTAGTCTTTGTGAAGCAATACACCCTACGTATAAAAACTGAGGTGCGAATGCTTTATTTCTTGAGGATTCCTATACCTTCGATATCTGCGGCGACGAAAATCTTAAAAAAAAAGAAGCGAATAATGTAGCTACTTTATTATGAAGGAGGGACGCATTTCTAAAGCTAGAAAGTACGTGCAACAGTGTTCTTCAGGCCATCAGATTTTATTATCGTTTTGGTAAGCTCCAACAGCTTGCTTCACAACAAAGCCATTTTTCTAAGTTTGGGAGTAAGCTAATTAAGTTTCGGAAGCAACCGAACATGCTAATTTCGCCCCTGCACACACAGCTTGACCAGCGTATCGAGTTCGTGCATGCACCTACAGCTGTAGCATCTTTCTCTAATCAAGCCGCCGCGGTGGCTCAGTGCTTATCTGAAAAAAAAAAAAAAGCTGCGTCTTTGCTTACAATATTTTGAATTATAGGTGCATGCCTACTTTCCTCTTGTTAACGTCGACTGACTGACTGGCTGTCTTAAGCAGGACGCGGTTTCAACGAATTGTGGCGAAAATCAACCGACGCCGGGCTCTGAAACGGTGACGTTGAAAACAGCGGATGCGCATTGCACATTTTAAGGCCGATTCACACGACGGACCGTTCGCCCGCGGCCCGCGCACGTGTGCATACGTCAGCACTTTGAGAGGCGCGCTGGATGCATGGATGGATGGCGGCCGAAAGCGCGCCCCTCAATGTGCTGACGTATGCACACGTAGTGCGCGGGCCGCGGGCGAACGGTCCGTCGTGTGAATCGGCCTTAATTACGCAGCTGGTCGAGGGTCTTGTGTGATTATACTGCAATGCACGAAGCTCCTGGCGTCGGCGAACGAAAGTTCGCAGTGTCACAGAAGTTTGTCAATACACGTGCGCACTCACCGCAAAATAACCGCTCGCTACCCTACCAGATGAATTCGTGTCCACCTGGGAATAAAATAGCCATGATAATGCGTGATGCTTGAACTGGCGCTTTAATGCGAGCATCAAAACGACAACAGCACACAGTCACGGTTCGGCTTTCCAGCCCACTTTCGAGTGCCGATCATTGCGATCATCAGCGCCAGACTTCAAGCGAAGCTGAGGACGCGGTAGGAGTAAGCTGGCGCTTATTGAAAGCACCTACATTTGGTCAAAGATCAGCTGTGAAAACAACGCAGCAGCTGAAGCTTGCCTGTTGAAATTCCACTTGCAAGAAGAAAGCGCGCATAGAAAACGATGCACCAGCTCGACGAGCTCGACCGACCTAAGATGGAAACCGGATGGATGATAATGGCTTTACCCTTTGTACCGGACGGTAGCCTTCGCCACCTAGCCTATACTTCCCCCATTGTTAATTTAATTTTTTTTCCCTTTCTTTCCCTTTCGCTCTTACAATATCTAATCTGTCTATCCTTTTCCCCTCGAAATTCACGACTCCCTTGATTTCCGCCACCAATCCTCCAACCTCCCCTTCGTCAATGTCACGCTTTTCCCATCCACTCGCCCGTCCTCCCCAGTAAATCCCAGCGCTATCTCTGTGGCCGTTGCTGACCCCTCTGGGAGGGCTGGGCGGAGTTCTGCGCACCTCAGAACCAAGTGCTCTATGGTCTCCGTTTCCGTTTTACAAGCAGAGCACAAAATATCCACTTCTTCAAATTTGGACCTATACGTTTTTGTTCTCAGAGTCCCTGTCCTAGCCTCAAAAAGCAGTGAACTGCCCCGCGAATTATCGAATAATCGCTCTTTTTTGATGTCCTGTTTTCGTGTCCTATATATACCGGATGTTGTGGGCGCGGCGTTGCCAGACCGCCAAGCAATTTCGCATATCGTCTATTGTATGCATGATTGTATGAAAGGAACAAGCAAGTTGAACGCGATAAATATGATCATTGTGTGCAGAACTCTGTAATTTCAGAGACACCGAAAAAAACCGGAATGCAGGTTTCACCCTGCCGCGACAAAGGGGCACGTGCATTAAACACTATCTTCTTATCTGGTTCTTGTCTTCCGAGCGTAAAGGAGAAAAGGTGGAATGACAATGAGGCTTGGTCGTCCTAAAACTGAATTTTCGTGTAGCAAAGAAAAGGCGAACGATAGCGCGGATATCCTTGCACTCGATGAGCTAATCGTTATGCAGCTGCCACAGTTTCAGTTTCGAGTCGGGGGCGGACGATGACTCTTCTCTTCGATGGCAGGGGGTGCTTATCGCTTTAGGGTGTCATTTACCTTCCAGACGTGCTTTTAACCTAACTCCAAAGCACAGCCACGTTTCAGCTGCACAGCGCGAGAGAAACGGCTGACGAGAAAAACTAACGCTGCAGCGCGCGTGAGAAGCGCTGTTAGAAGTCAACTGCACCAAACATTTCATTTCATTTCATTTCATTTATTTCATGTACTGAAATGACAGGAGGGGTCGAGAGAAAAAAGCTGCCTTACGGGCAGCTTGACAAGCTCGCACCCCCTGTTACATATGGACAAGGGCAGACACAGTACATGCGCGAAACATCAGGAATTACATATTTTGTAAAGCCATTAGAGTAATTAGATAACAATTATTACCAAAACACATGACAACTCTACATCACGAATAAAAGCCCTTTCAGGCATAGCTTGCTACAGTACGAAATAGTACATGACACACTCTGTCGAAAAAGCAGTACCATACCTTTTGGAGGTGCTAATGAACCAACCGAACACCGCCGGCAACTCATCAGATAATATACTCGCCCTCGCTCCGGTTCGGTGTAAATATAATTCGGTAAAATGGTCACTGCAAAGTCGGCTGCCTGGTGTAGGTGTCCACCTATTCTTTCTTAAATTTATCCCCACTGATAGAATAATTTGGGCTTGAGCGCGGGAACGTGCATCGCAGTAAAGAGCAGAGTTGGCGACGCTATAGCGCAACGGGACGACACAGAGTTGAGCAGACGAGGCTCCATACTTGCTGTGTGTAGCATAGAGTTTCTTGCTATTACCTAGAGGGAAAGCTGGCACCCCGTCTATGGCAGTTTGCGTGGAGCCCCCTCAAGAACACCTCAGCCACCATGGGCGCTCAAAGCATCATAGGCCGGTGAGCTACCGACTGCAGAACTACAACTTTTGGCCAAGAAATAATGCTAAAAATGAAGCTGGTCAAATGTTTAGGGGAACCCCCAAGGTGGAGTAGATTTTGTAATAAGGGAGTAAATACTCATTGACATCCACCCGAGCGTAGCCTTACGGCTACAAATGTTTAGGGGACATTTGACCATTTGACCAACAATGACCAAACATTTGACCAAACATTTGAAACGTCTTTCCCGAAGACTTTGCTGGGGCGGTATTACGGAACTGTCAAATCAAAAACTTGTCAAAAACGCGTCAAAAACTCGTCAAAAAGCCCCGCCGTAGCCGCGCTCCTATTGGTCGGCCGTGGCCGGCGGCCATGTTGCTTTCTTGCGTCATGGGTGGCTGTCGTTTACGTCACGGACATGACAGAAGTGGTGACGTTGCACACCTAATTATGCAGGCGCATTTTGACGATTTGTTTTGACGGCTTCGAGGCGGTCAAAATTGGACCGTTCCGTTTTTGACAGAAAATGGCGGCGGCAGCAGCGGCGTCGTATGTGGCTGAGGCGGCTGCGGCGACGCGAGCAACGGCGAAGGAGGGCGCACGAAGACGCGTTTGACTTGCCGGACGAGCTGTTCCGACGCCTTTTTCGACTGGAGAGGCAGACTGCGGTGTGGCTATGCGACGAACTCGCCGATGAATTTGGAGGTTTGCGTGCGAATGCGCTGTCGGTGCAGCGGCGGGTGCTGTGTGCACAGCGGTTATTTGCGACCGGCGGCTTTCATGCAAGCTTCGGCAGCCGACGACACCTCTGTGCCACAGCTACATACAAATAAAACATGCTTATGCTGGCAAAGAACTTTATTTTCACCTGCAAATCGCACTTCGTGGCCGTCTTCTGTTTACCGGTCGAGGAAAAAGAAACAGACGACCACACATCACATACAACGCTTCACGCTTTGACACTTTTTTCATCGATCGTAAGAGCCGAACAACACAGACCTTAACAAGTTGGCTTCGTCGATTTTTCCGCACTTAGAACAACCGCACAGTACCTTGATTTTCGTCGCCACGTAAGAAAACAGTATCAAGGCGTAGAACAGCTGTTCACGCGCAAAGCGGCTTGTTGACGT